>NW_006300048.1:6622066-6632308 GCF_000327345.1 Myotis davidii | reverse complement strand
ACCACAAAGGACTAATCTGAGATTAAGAAATGCTTTTATTAAGTACTAGAGGCCCGGTGCAGAAAATTCGGGCACTCAAGGTGTGTGTGTGTTGGGGGGGGTCCCTCAGCCTGGCCTGCGCCCTCTTGCAGGCCAGGAGCCCTCAGGGGGATGTCCAACTGACAGCTTAGGTCCATTCCCCTTAAGCCGTCAGTCGGACATCCTTAGCGCTGCTGGGAAGGTGGGAGAGGCTCCCGCCACCACTGCTGCTCTTGCCAGTTGTGAGCCCAGATTCTGGCTGAGAGGTGCTCTCCCTGTGGGAGCACACTGAACACCAGGTGGCAGCTCCTGCGTGGAGTGTCTTCCCCCTGGTGGTCAGTGTGCGTCATAGCAACCAGTAGTTCCACAGTTTGGTCGATTTGCATATTAGCCCTTTATTATATGAGATAAATTACTTTTATATCATAAATAAAACTCTCAAATGTAAAAAAAAGGAATACGGAAATCTTCCATATTGTATGGTAAATGGGAACATGGGCCCCTTCCCATGCTCCCCCTCCTCCTCCCACCCTGTGGGGAATATAGTGAAGGCCATCAGTTAAGTGGACTGTGAGACCTTGGGAGACGAGCCAGCTTCTCAATCAGAAAATAGCTAGTATTTTGATCTCACACAGCAGCTGTCCCCCTCCCTTGTAGGCTCTGTTTTTCTCTGTTTTCTTTACTCTTTAAAATCTTGTGTTGGGAAAGTCTGGGTGGCAGCAAAACAATGGTACTGGCTGGCTGCCCCCTGTGTGGCCTATCTGTAGGCCAGATGGGAGTTAATAGCTCAACTTCAAAAGTGGTAGCCGGTGTAGCAGGAAAAACTTTACTGCATGGCCCTGGTGTGCATGTACCAGTAAGTCCTAATAAATCCATGCCTTTCACAGCCAGGTCTCCAGGTTATTTCTTTGGAATTGGCAAGCATTACCCCGAGGTTTTACCAAACCTCAGCGCTTTGCATTACACACGCAGAGCTCAATTACTGAATAAGAGATAAAGCTATGAAGGTGCATAACATATTCAGGGAAAAGAATGGTTGTTGCATTTAATGAGTGAAAACAGTAGAAGATGGTAACAAAAATATAATTTGGAATCAGTTCCCAACAATACCAAATACTGGACAGGATATTGAGCAATAGGAGCTCTCAATCACTGTTGGTGGGAATGCAAAATGGTACACACACTTTGGAAGACAGTTTGGTGGTTTCTTATAAAACTAAACATACTCTTACCATATGATCTAATAATAACACTCCTTGGTATTTAACCTGATGAAATGAAAACAGATATATAAAGCCTGCATGGAGATGTGAAGAGAGCTTTATTCATCCAAAGCTGGAAACAACCCTTCAGTAGGTAAATGGCCCCAGAGAATAGAATATTAATCAGCACTAAAAAGAAATGAGCAATTAAACTCTGAAAGACTTGAAGGAACTTTAAAGACATATTACAAAGTAAAAGAAGCCAATGTGAAAAGCTACACACTGTATGATTATAACTATATGACATTCTGAAAAAGGTAAAACTATGGAGAAAATGAAAAGATCAGTGGTTGTCAGGAATTCGGAGCAGAAAGAAATGAAAAGTCCTCTCAGAGAGGATTTTTAGGGCAGTGTGACTATTTTGTATGATATTATAAATGTACATTTACCAAATTACACATTTGTCCAAACTCGTAAAATGTACACCAGGAGTGAACCCTAATGAAACTATCATCTTTGGACGACCATGATGTGGCAAATGGAGGTGAACTGATTATAACAAATGTAGTACTGTACCACCCTGGTGCAGATGTTGATAGTGGGGAAGTTTGTACATGTGTGCAGGTAATTAGTATATGGGAACTCTGTGCCTTCCATTCAATTTTGCTTAACTCTAAAACTGTTCTGAGCCCTGGATGGGTTGCTCAGTTGGTTAGAGCACTGCCCCAATAAAGTCAAGGTTTCAGGTTTGATCCCCACTCAGGGCACATACAAGTATCAATCAATGAATGCATAAATAAGTAGAACAACAAATCAATTCTCTTTCTCTTTTTCTCTCTTTCTCTCAAATCAACTTTCTTTCTCTCTTTCAAATCAATAAATTAAAAAAAAAAACTCTTTTAAAAAATAGTCTATTAAAAAATGAATTCTGTAAAGATGTAAAATATAAGCAAGACAAGGAACTAAAGTAGGGGAAATCAGTTAAGAGAGGTCAGTCACACGTTAGGTAAGAAACGAAGAAAGGCAGCAGAAACAAAACCATTCTAAAACAGTATTCATGTTTTTGCAGGTAAATATAGCCTCATCTACTAGATATAACCATTCCAGATCTTTCTGTACAAAGGAGGTATATTCTACAAACTAATAATAGCCACACAAAATAAGTAATGAAGTAATGTTTTTTCTTTGTTTTAAATATATTTTTGACTTCAGAGAAGGAGCGAGAGATAGAAACATCAATGATGAGAATCACTGATCGACTGCCTCCTGCATGCCCTGCACTGCAACCTGGACATGTGTCCTGATTGGGACCTCCTGGTTCATAGGTGGATGCTCAACCAGTGAGCCACACTGGCTGAGTTGAAGTAACAAAATACATACAGGTATCCTGAATAACGTTCAAGTTTACATGATAAGTGAAGTGAAAATTGAATAATACATAATTAATCACTCCCATGTTTTAAATAACCCTATTTTAACAATGTTTCTCAACTGGGGTACTATAAAAATAATAAAAGTATGAATGTTTATGCTTAGTTTTCGTATACATTTGAAATAACTATGAATAAATACTAAACCCTTACTAAAAAAAATGGTTTAACATTTTAATGGATATAAATTGGTAAAATCTTAACTTCTTATGGATCTTGACAAACTATTCCTCCCAGAAAACACCAAACATTGCAAAGTAAATACTAAACATTTATTAAATATCAGTATAAATGGCTCAGTGTGGCGAGACAACAAAGTTATTTTTTTTTAAAGTGGAAAAATTAGGCATACCTCTTTCTTCAGGCTTTATAGGAAAATACTTTTTCTCTATAGATATTGGCTCAGGCTTTGGGGCTAAAGAAAAAAACAAAGTTCATACCTTAGAAAAATCATTTTAGAGCACAAAGACAATTTTAGTACATGTTCATTTAAAAATAACATCAGATGAAAACATGGTCAACAAAAAGAACAATAAAGCAGAATCATTAGGCTCAATTTAATGCTAAAACTCCCACTGTTAGCATGAGTAAGTAATAACTCTGTAATCTGAGATTTTTTTTGTTGTTGTTGTTGTTTTTTTTTTGTCAAATGAAGGTATTCATGTCCTCTACACCACCATCTAGAGAACTAACTACAGTGATGGAAATATTCTATTGCTGTGCTGTCTGATATTGACTGTTGAGACTTGAAATGCTGCTACAGCAACTGTGAAATTAAGTGTTTTATTTTATATAACTAGAGGCCAGGTGCACAAAATTTGTGCACGGGCAGGTTCCCTTGGCCTGGCCAGCGATCAGGGCCAATCGGGGCCTTCCAGCTGCTGGCTGGGCCCTTCTTTCATTCCACACCTCCCCCTGGTGGTTAGTGCATGTCATAGGGAGCGGTCAAATTCCCAAGGGGACACTTTGCATATTAGCCTTTTATATATATAGAAGATTTTAATTAACTTTGTAGGACCAATTTAACTAGTGTCTAAAAAGCCTCCAAAACTATCTTATATAGAAGTTATTTTTAACTTTTTTTCCATGGTCTGGGATTAGGTCAGCAGATACAAGGCTAAAACTATTGAGCAGGAAAGGACTTGCATTATTCTATAAAGAGCAAATATTTCAGAAAAAATTGTACTGTATTTATAAACATCAGAAACTGGATGCTTTGAAATTCACAGACATAAAAAGAGCCAAATTATAAAACTGGAAAATTCTTCTAGATTTGTTTAATTCAACTCTTTAAAAAAATAAACTCTTCTAGTTTCTTTAATCCCTAACACACTTCCTTAAGGAAGAGTACATAAAAAATCAGCATTTGTTTGAGACATTAAAAAATGGATTTCATCTGAAAAGACAGAAAAAATAATTTGTCAGGTCAATATATTAAGTTTCTCAGCAGTTCTTAGTCAATTCTCTTAATAAAAATGACATAGAACTAAAGTATATAAATTATTTTCAACATTCCTATTTCATACCTTGTATTAATTAATATCTGTTGAAAAACACTAACAGATATTAATGCATGTGAACACTCAGTTTCTATATATTTCTAAAAATTGATACATAGCATATACTTTTTTTGCTAATGAAAATAAATGGTGTACATAACACCAAATTTCCACCATTTTAGAATTTAAAGATATAAAAACAGCAAACTGAAAAAACAGTTTTCTTACATACCTGGACCCTTAGCAGGAGGTGGTGGTTTCTTTGGTTTCTATTAAAATAATAATGGTGAAAACTGTTCAATACTTACATATTAAATATACTTAAAATAAATTCTGATCATTGAAAATCAAAATTATATGAACATCTCCCCTTAATCCCTACCAGCTAAAAATTATAAAATAAAATCCTAACAACTCCACAAAAGGTCATGGAGAAAATTTTATTCTATTAGAATACCTCCTTGATCAAAATTTATCAGTGTTATATAAAACTATGAATTCTTGAAGAGCAAAACCGTTCTGTTCTGCCTCCCCTAGTTTAAGATTTCTATGTACCATTTCACTGTGTTTAGCAATTGACACTTGGGTGGGGAGGGGTAGGAGGGAAAGGAAAAGAAATACTCATTGTTTAAACAACAAAAAGAGCAGCTAGTAAATATATGTAGCTTTCAATCTTGATTCTTCAGAATGATCAAAAAGAAGACAAAAGCAAAGATATGTTTCCTTAATTTATTCAAATTCTGTTAGATTTATAAGGATTTACCCACTAAGTTAAAAAACTCGAGACACCTTTCTAAGTATGTGAATTTGGTTTTTCCAAATTTAAAATCAATAGGGTATAAGCATCCAATAAAAGACCAAAAAAAAAGAAAAAAAGTATTCATTAAGAAAAAGCCCTGGCCAGGTAGTTCAGTGGATTAGAGCGCCATCTCCATACACTAAGGTTGCGAGTTCAATCCCCAGTCAGGGCACATACAAGAAATCAACCAATAAATGCATAAATTAATCGAACAACAAACTGATGTTTCATTCTCTCCATAAATTCAATAAGCAGGAAAAAAAAGTATAACAATAAAGCACACTGGAGGCTGAATCCATAGTGAATCAAATCCCGCTAAGGAAGGGCCTCAGACAGTGTGAGCCTCCACCCAGTAACCTCTGGTAACTGACTTAACTAAATGAGAGACTGAGAAGATTAGAGAGCTTTGCATTGCCTAAGTCAAATGTGGTAGACTGTCTTGCTGTGTATCTGCACTCTAACTCCCTTTCCCCCTATATATTTTTATTTTTATTTTTATTTTAATATATTTTATTGATTTTTTACAGAGAGGAGGGGGGAGAGATAGAGAGTTAGAAAGATCGATGAGAGAGAAACATTGATCAGCTGCCTCCTGCACATCTCCCACTGGGGATGTGCCCGCAACCCAGGTACATGCCCTTGACCGGAATCGAACCCGGGACCTTTCAGTCCGCAGGCCGACGCTCTATCCACTGAGCCAAACAGGTTTTGGCCCCCTATATATTTTTAAAACTCAATTAGGTTCATCACTCCATGGGGGAAGAAGGGATCAAGGTGCACAGAAACAAAAGATTACTGATGCAACTCAGATTTACTTTATTCACCGTGAGAAGTAAAATAGATACTAGTAGATTAAATCCTATAAGGAGGCAAAGACTGCCTTTTATTCTACCAAAGAATGAATTGACAGAGTAACAGTAAGATCTACATTGCCTTATTTTCAACAAATTAAATAAAAATATAATGTCTTCCAGCTAAGTGCTAATTTATCTAACTAGAATGGCCGGTTTTTTTTCTTTTTCCACTGCATGTAATATTTTATTTTTTTAATAATTTATTAAGGGAATCTGTTTCCATATTAAAAGGTGTGTGTGTGTGTATTGATTTTTTACAGAGAGGAAGGGAGAGGGATAGAGAGTTAGAAACATCGATGAGAGACAAACATCTATCAGCTGCCTCCTGCACAATCCCCACTGGGGACGTGCCCGCAACCAGGGTACATGCCCTTCACTGGAATCGAACCTGGGACCCTTGAGTCCACAGGCCGACGCTCTAACCACTGAGCCAAACAGGTCAGGGCAAAACCCCCCAAAACTTTTAATGTTGACATTATTGCAGATATCCCTCTCCCCCCACTGCTTTTCCCATCTCCACCACCTCTGATTCCCCTCCCACTTAATTAAATAAAGTAATGAGCCCAGCTGGTATGGCTCAGAGGTTGAGAATCCACCTATGAACGAGGTGGTCTCGGTTTGATTCCCAGTCAGGGCACATGCCTAGGTTGCAGGCTCGATCCCCAGCGGGGGGCATGCAGGAGGCGGCCGATCAGTGATTCTCTCTCATCATTAATGTTTCTATCTCTCTCCCCCTCTCCCTTCCCCTCTGAAATCAATAAAAAATGTATTTTAAGAAAAAAAGTAATGAGCCAAAGGTTACTCTCCAATATTATCAGCAGGGAAAGAAAACCAGGAATAAAGGACAGAACTGAAATACTGTTTTGTTTTTACTATTATTCAAGTAAGTTACCTGAAGACATGAATCTAAAACACCCTCATAACAGTATTCAGTAACAATGTAAACATTCTGTTTTTTAAAAAATATTGAAAAAAGGTTCTTTAAACTATTATCATCATTGAAAATTGAAAAATAAAGCTTACTGGAAAGTCCTTATCCAGTTCATTTATCTGAACAGCAAAATTGTCCGGAAATACTCCTTCTTTACCATTAAGTTCACCCTTCCACCAGCCAGTTTCTCCAGTCTCCTAAAATTCAACATGAAGAATAATTAAAATAAGGATTATCTTTAAATAAGAAAAAATTATAGAAAATATTGAATTCCATTATTTTTTACAAGGAAAAAAAATACCTAAACATATCATGAGATCCTCCTAATAAAAAATATTTCTCACTATTGCTTCTAGCAGCAGTTATAAAGTTGGGTTTATAAGTCAAGTGTTTTAAATTTAATTTATAAAGATAAAAAGTTCTTGGGGAGGAGAAAGGAAAAAGAAAAGGAAGGAGAGGAGGGTGAAAAGAGAATATGAATTTCCAAACTGTATCTTACTAAATATTCTTCCCAACATTTTAATACTCAATATTAATCACATTATTCACTTGGTTTAGAAATTAACACGTTCTTCAATTCCTTCCAAATGCCATCCTTCCATGAGAAATTAATCCAAACTGTATGAATATTAAAAATGGCATACAGTGAATCATCTGATCATTAATTTAAAACAATAGAAATAAATTTCAAAAATGATTCAATGGGATTACACCAAAAACCAAATATTTATAATTTTGCTCTCTTACAAAGACTAATTATAGGATTTTGCCTAACCAATAATACTGTTTAGCTGCATTACTTTCCACCGGATAATTTTTACATGTTGAGGGACATTTAAATTGTTTCCCCATTATTCCTTGTGGGTTTTTTGGGTGTTTTTTTTTAAATATTAACATGTTAAGCGCCCAGCCTGTTTTGTCTTCCGGACAGAAAGTATAGTGTCAGTCACTGGTGACTGACTGGGCACTTAATGTATTAAAAACAAAACAACAAACAGTAGGTTCAAATAAAATGGGATGAGGCAAAAGAGAAAGTAAGAACAGAAACCTGAAGGTGGGTTAAGGTTAAAGAAAAACGCAACATGACGGTAAAAATAATTCCCAATAATATCAATTATAACAAAGTTTTCTAAACACACACACACACACACACACACACACACACACTCGCGCCTCTCACTATGTGCCAGGTTCTCAGGACACAGAAACAAACATGACAAGTCCCAGCACTTCCAGGGCTCAGGTGCAAGGGGGAATATAAGAATACTGAAAAAATGTTTCTATGAATAAATTACATATGATTTACAAACCAGAGAAAGATCTTACCTTACTTATCAAGTGGATTATGTCTCCCTCTTTAAAAGTAAGTTCATCTTCATTAGTACCTTCATAGGCAAATAACGCTCTACAATATTCCTTAGCTAAAATAAAGAATGTAAGTAATATAACTTATATACATTGATTCTTTCCATAAATACTTAAGTTTCTATCTAGTGCAAAGTAATGTATACTAGAAACTATTAAAATGAATTTAATAATTTCAGCTAATACCATATGTGAAATTAAGTAATAATTTCATTAAACATATCCATTCAACTGCTTACGAAGTTCCTGCTATGCTCTAGGCACAGTTCTAACTGTCAGGATAGAACATTAGTGAACAAAGCATATTAAAATCTTTGACCTCATGATACCTATAGCTAGCAGGATTTAATACTCTGATCAAGTGGTATGGTGTTGACAAATGCCTTCAACAAATATAAATTTCTGAGCATGTTTCAATCCTAGTATGAAGATTTTATTGAAACACTTACCTTTTGTTTTACCTTCAGTGTCTGATTTTGTTATCTCCGTGTTCTGAGTTCTGCATCCTAGTGATTGTATGATTGAGGGCTACAATAGAAAAGGATGAGATCAACTATTTTAAGTTAGAATAAAGAAAATGCTGTTAAAGTTCACATTTAAAGGTATCCAGTTTTCCCTAATAGTACTTAGTAACGTGACTGAAAACTCTACCATAAGAAAGAGAAAGATTTCAAAAGTGAAATGATAGCTCAGAACATCTAACTTTTAAAACTTCCTGGTTTTATGATAAAAAATACTGATACCCATAATACATTACCCTAATTTTAGAACCTCTAAAATAACAATAGCATTTAAAAACTTACTATGGGCCAATCCCTGAGCTAAGAACTTTACATTCATTATAACTTAGTCTGCAGAACACCCTGCATAAGGCAGGCACTATCATTTGTTCCTTTTATAGACTAGGAAAGTTACATAATCCGACTATGAGAAGAGTAATTTAGTAGAAACCAGATTGAAAGTCAGAAAGTGAGCTCTTAAACATCATTAAATTTCCTCTCTGAGAGAGAGAGAGAGAGAGAGAGAGAGAGAGAGAGAGAGAGAGAGAGAGAGAGAGAGAGAGAGGGAGAGTCTTGTTACTTCATTGCTCCTATTGCAATGAAAATACCATTAAGGTCATTATAACTATAGTCTTATTATAACTATAGTCTAGTAGACAACTTTCCACTATAATTTATTACAGTTAAGTCCTTTGCCATTTTATACCATTTCCTTGAGTCCTATTCCCAGAAATAACATTCTATTTGACCTAAGATTTCATTGCTTTAGTTAAAAATCTGAACACACTGCTAACTTACCCACTGACTTTAAAGAGAGGAAAGGGAAGGGAGGCAGAGAGAGAAACATCTATGTGAGACAAAAACATCAATAGGTTTGCCTTGCCCTAGCTGGTTTTGCTCAGTGGATAGAGCATCAGCCTGTGGACTGAAGGGTCCAGGTTCAAGTCCAGTCAAGGGCACATGTCTGGGTTGCGGGCTTGATCACCACTAGGGGATGTGTAGGAGGCAGCCAATCAATGACTCTCTCTCATCATTGATGTTTCTATCTCTCCCTCTCCCTTCCTCTCTGAAATCAATAAAGATATATTTTTAAAAATGTAAAAAAAAAATGTGTTTGCCTCCCATACATGCCCTGACCAGGGATCAAACCAACAATCTAGGTATGTGCCCTGAATAAAAATCGAACCCACCTGGCCAAGGCTGTTCTGTTTAAATTTTAAAACACTTTAATTCCTCCTAATTCTAACCACCATATCTTCCAATCTGGTATCATCTACAAACATACCAAATGCGCTCCCTACTTTATCAATTCCTAGGTCAGTGATCAAAGCAAGCCTCACAAGTCCATCATGTAGGGTGACCCTGAGACTACTATCATAATCACAACTCTGGAATAGTGACATTATAAATGGCAATCAAAAAATCACTAGTGTCGGAGTCAATACGCAGGCACAGATATCTACCAAATATCATCCATTTATGCTCTTAAGATGAATGTGTGTCACTGTGTGAATTCTACCCCAAATGTAAAAACAAAACAAAACAAAACAAAATGGTGGTGTGGAAATCACAAGCTGCAGGACAACATGTGCTGTGTGACAAAAAAGTCAAAGGGAATGTGCAGTTTCTGTTTGCCTGCCTGTG
>NW_006300048.1:6619357-6622042 GCF_000327345.1 Myotis davidii | reverse complement strand
AGTGTTTGAAGGCAATGCCTTCACAGTGGCCATAGTGGCAGTAGAGTTTATGTTGGTGGAGTGGAAACAGTCAGTGGGACAGAGGAGTCCACCTTGTCAGGCCCAGGCCAGGCCTTTCAGCTCCCAGGTGTCCCCCACGTGGAAAGACCCTTCCACCACTCAGGTGTGGCCTAGAAATGATCACTGTGATTTGATCCTTAGCCCTGCCCATGCAGCAATTCTTGGACAGTTGGTGGAATTGTCCCTGGGCACTGGACATTTTTGGCAGGCGGATCAGGTCAGTCCTATGACCCACAGCAATGGCCTCCTGGTTTGGTGGCCTTGGCTCTGGCTAAGGCCATTCTCTGGGGCAAGTGGGCAGCACTGCAGCTCCTTTCAGAGACATATCTCTAACTTCACAAAAGAGGTGCTGATGAAATAATTTAAAAAAAGAGGAAGAGCCTGGCCGGCGTGGCTCAGTTGGTTGAATGTTAACCTATGAACCAGGAGGTCATGGTTCAATGCCCAGTCAGGGCACATGCCCAGGTTGCAGGCTAGATCCCCAGTGTGGGGTGTGCAGGAGGCAGCCAATAAATGATTCTCTCTTATCATTGATGTTTCCATCTCTCTCTTCCTCTCTGAAGTTAATAAAAATATATTTTTAAATAAGAGAGGAAGAAACACTTGATTCTAAGAAGAAGGAGGTGGAAGCCACTCAGGCAATTTCAAAAGCAGAGAATGAGAAACCTGAAAGTCTCTGTGGTGACCTAGAACAGAAGTATGAAACATCAGAGCTTCAAATAAAGCAACAAAAATGCTCCTTTCTGACATCAACTACAACAAAAAGACTTGGAAATCAAACTTCTGGAAGGAAGACAGAATGTGCTAAAGAACAAGGTGCAGAAACTGCAGTCAGACAATCAGTGAGAAATTTTGGAGTTTGCCTTGTACCATCATCCCTGCATCACCTTCAGTGGTGATGACATCAACCTTCATGCTTCAGCTTGCAATGGAGATGACATGGACTTTCCTAACCTGATTTCAGGAAATAAACTGTCAAATACAACTGTAATACTTGAGGCTGAAGTTACCCATTCGAGGTGTTTTGTTCAGACTTCCACAGCCAACAGCTGTAATCACCATGAATTCTACAAATTCCAATAAACCATCAAGAAACTTAAACAGAAGCAAAACAAATATGTTGATAAACATCAATTTGAAATGGCAATGCTACAGAATGTTCACAAACAAAAATTAGAATAAGTAAGGGGTAGGTATCTACACTAATAAAAGAGAAAGATGCAAATTGACCGTACCTTCACAACATCAACCAGCCAATCAGGAGTGAGTATGCAAATTAACCCAACAAAGGTGCCAGGTTAATTTGCATACACAGGTGCCAAGCAGCTGGGTAGGGCAGGACACTTGCATCGTCACCATGGCGACTAAGCAGGCATTCAGCACCGCCCCAGCTGCTCGGGGCCTCTGGGCAGCATGGGAAGGCGGAAAGGAGGCTCTGGGATGGAGCGAAGGTGCAAAGGTGGCTCCAGCTGGAGAGCCAGGGGAAGGAAGGCCCATTCTTGCACGAATCTTCGTGCATCGGGCCTCTAGTCATAAATAAATGAATATGAAGAAAAAATTGAATAACTTGAAAATCTGTTACAGCAGGGAATCTGAGAAAGTGACCTAAATATCACGAAATCTAAAATTCATGATATGCAAAAGTCTATTCAAATTCTACAAACAGAAAAAAAAACCCAAAAAACAGTTCACGAAACGACCATAGGATTTTAAATCAGAATTAAATTCCTCAAGAAAAAATTACCATCTGTACAAAATGAGAGATGTTTCAAAAAGAGAACAAGATGAAAAGAATGAGGAAAAGGAAAAGAGCTAAAGAATGTGAATTGAAGCCTGATGTTACAAAGCTAAATAGTGTGACAAGAAAGAAAAAAGTTCTTCCCCAAACTACATTCATGGAAGAATCACTGAGTGACAAAAGCACTGTCTGCTGCTGAAAATAAAATAATGAGATGGAGTAGCTTAAACCAAGGTAACAATCTCATTGAAAACAACCAACTTTTGGAGAAGGAACCAGCATTAATTCAGCTCAGTATAAGGCAGCTCTGCTCTTTTAGGTCAGTTGAGCTTATTTTACCACAGCCCTCCACCGGGTCAATGACCACAGAATGCACTCTCTCTGAAGGCAATGAAATCTGATGAACTCAGTGAGTCTTCTAAATTGTTCCCAGAAGGGTACAAGGGCTGAGAAATCAATGCAGGAAAAAGGAGCAACAATTAGAACCCTCCAGAAAGAGAGAAAGATCACCAGAGATTGATTCAATTGCTGCCACCTCTGAACCAGAAAGAAAACAACGTGAACAAACTGATTCAGAAAATAAGCAGCTAAAGGAGAAACAAGATGTTTTACAAAATCTATTAAGGAAAAAAGAGCTCTTATTCAAAGCAAAATGTGATGAATTTCTTTCTTCAAGTGAAAATTTCACTAATTAAGTGAGTGAAAATAAACTTCTGAGGTAGATGGTAACCAACCTAAAGGAGGAGACTACTGAATTTTGAAGTCAACATATGGATAATCTAATAGGGAAATGAAACAATAGTAGAAACTTCACAGGAAAAGCAAACAGAAAATCAAACACGACAAAAGACAAATGTGTGGCTATCTATGGAAAATAAGGAAAAGGA
>NW_006300048.1:6603790-6619331 GCF_000327345.1 Myotis davidii | reverse complement strand
ACCTGGCCACCTCCAGCATGCATGTTGTGCCTGGTCAAAGGCAATGGCTGGAGGAGCAGCCAGCACGTGAAGAGACCCTCTCTGTGAGTAGGTGTGCAGAGACTGCAGAAAGCAAAGCACATGGTGCAGCAAGAACACTGACCCTCTAGACCAGCGGTTCTCATCCTGTGGGTCGCGACCCCTTCGGGGGTCGAACGTCCCATCCACAGGGGTTGCCTAAGACCATCAGAAAACACATATTGTTTTTGTGATTAATCACTATGCTTTAATTATGTTCAATTTGTAACAATGAAAATACACCCTGCATATCAGATATTTACATGATGATTCATAACAGTAGCAAAATTACAGTTATGAAGTAGCAACGAAAATAATTTTATGGTTGGGGGTCACCACAACATGAGGAACTGTATTAAAGGGTCGTGGCATTAGGAAGGTTGAGAACCACTGGTCTAGATGGAAAACTGGGGGCGTTGGGTGGGGGGTGTCTAGATAAAATGAATGCTGGCTTGTATCAGAACAAGAACAAATTGAAGAATTTAACAAAATGAGGTCCAACGGGAAGTACTGGATAACATAACAAAGAAATTAATTAACTTACTAAGTAGCACAGAAGGAAAGTCGACAGAGTCCAAATGAGAAATCTCTTTGCAGTGGTTCTCAACCTTCTGGCCCTTTATTTTTATTTTTATTTATTTATTTTTAAAAAATATATTTTATTGACTTTTTTCTACTAGAGCAGTGGTTCTCAACCTTCTGGCCCTTTAAATACAGTTCCTCATGTTGTGACCCAACCACAAAATTATTTTTGTTGCTACTTCATAACTGTAATGTTGCTACTGTTAGGAATCGTAATGTAAATATCTGATATACAGGATGGTCTTAGGCAACCCCTGTCAAAGAGGTCATGACCCACAGGTTGAGAACCGCTGCTTTAGAGGATATTTTCAAACATCTAAACATGAACATCATGAAATGTTACAACTGATGGGAAGCACCCTGCATATCAAAAGCAAGGAAATGGAACAGTTGTTCAATAAAGAGCAAGGCAATGTTACTAGGTGGGTGACCAAGTGGCTTAGATCAAAAAGTGTCCCCCACATAGCTCTGAGACCAATACAGCAGTTGTGCAAAGGGTTCTTTTTCAGAACTTTTTGTTAAATATCTAGAAGCAAAATTTCATTCAGCTTTTACAGCAGCAAAACACTCCACTTCGTAATATGAAGCCTTGAGATTCAACAGAAAAGACAAAATGAGCTAAAAATGTGCCACTAAGTCTTCAACCTTCCCGAGGATCCATACCCAAAAACCAGGTGTGAATCCCTGTTCCACAGCTGGGTCTTATTAATCCACCTGAACCTCCAACTGGTGGTCCTGGGCATCATCTTCTAAATGCCAATGCTAATGTTTTGCATACATATTCACCTTTATTACTCCCACCTGACAAGAGCGTTCAAGTTGTCCTGAAAGACCGTCCAAAGCAAAATAGATGATTCTCAAACCAGAGATAAAATGGCACTTTGAAAGAGTGGCCTTTAGGGTAAAGGCACACATTTGTTTTAGCAGTTTTACTTTGTTTAATAAAAATATTCTTAATAATTAAAAAATGTTGGTGTCGTCATTAATCAAATGAAGTGTTTCAATATAATCCTAAACTGTAGAGTTGAAAAGAGACCCCATATCATCTATTCTAATGGCTCTCCAATGCAGACATTGCCTCTGCAACATTCCTAGCTGTTATAGCTACAGCACTACTCCAAAATCCACAAGAATTCCAATCTTTATCTTGAAAACCAAGAATCAATTAGGCCCCAAAATCTTAAGGCTAGAAGTCTTATAGCTAGGAGAAGATAAGGTACAAAATACAAGTTTTCTTTCCCGAACCCAAATCACAATTACATGAGAAAACATGTAGCAAGCTAAGAAAGAAAAAAAGTTGAAACTAAACATGTTAGGAAAAAACTTAAATATATATTTCACCAACCAAAACAGTCCTAAAGTGAAATACAGCTAAACAAGGCAAGTAAATACTGAAATATTTTAAACTTTTAAGAGTTAAATAGAGACATACAAAGGAGAACTAAAAAGGAAACAATGCCGTAAACATCACAGGAAAGCCTCCTATGTGAAACAAGTACTTCATCTGAAGCTCCCAGATATTAACACCAGGAACAACAGCTTTGAAATAAATGCCCTTCAGATTGTAGCTATTTTCCCCCCCAAAATAAAAACTCAGAAGATTTAGTTTTAAATCTCTTATTAGAGCTTAGAATGTATGGTACATTCACTTTTACCTATGTTACAATGCCAGAGAAAAGTTAAGCTGTGCCTAATACACTTCATATCTCATTTTTAAAGCCATTTAAAAATGATCCATTTGAGACCTACTTAAAATTAAATATGTAATTTTAGTTTTTTGTTTTTTGTGTGTGTTTTTGTTTTGTTTTGTTTTTACAGAGAGGAAGGGAGAGAGATAGAGAGTTAGAAACATCGATGAGAGAGAAACACCTATCAGCTGCCTCTTGCACATCTCCTACTGGGGATGTGCCCGCAACCCAGGTACATGCCCTTGACCGGAATCGAACCCGGGACCTTTCAGTCCGCAGGCCGACGCTCTATCCACTGAGCCAAACCAGTTTCGGCTGTAATTTTAGTTTTAAAAGGAAAAAAAAGACTTGCCTTTTCTATTTTTAAACTGTGACAACTAAAACTCTAAGGCTTCCACTAAGGAGAGTTTGTGTTAAATTTTACCACAAAACATTCTAATTTTATAAAAATCAAATGTAAACATTAATCACTGTAAACTTGAAAAGAGTTTTCTCAGTCTTCTTAACCAATGATCAACGATCTCAAAAAAGAACATTTAAGAGTTGCAAAGTGATTTTTACATTTTAAAAAATGCTTAATGAGAGAAATGGTGATATTAATCTAAGTAAAGTTTATCGATATTACCTTTTCTGATTTTTTCTCTTCTGTTTCACTACTGGATGCTCTTGTCCTAAGTTTCACAGAGCCTTCTTTAAAAATATCTCCAAATCCAATCCCTCGAATTTTCTTTGGCTGTGTCACCGATCCGGGTGCAGTTTCATTCCCATTCCCCTGAGAGGGGAAAGATAAGGTAGGCCCAGTCCAAACAGATTCTGAAAGAATAATTCGTTTTTGAAGAATGACATGAAAATTTTGATACTCCCCCTGGCTTCCATAGTGTTTACATTCTATGCCTCCTAATAAAAAATGTCAAATAAAAATAATAAATTAAATGACTGAGCACTAACATATTCAAAAAAATAAGATATACTTTATCCTGATGTTTTTCTGGATGTTGTGTGAAACAATAACAATTTAGGTATTTTATTTTTTAAAAATGTATTTTATTGATTTTTTTACAGAAAGGAAGGGAGAGGGACAGAGAGTTAGAAACATCGATGAGAGAGAAACATCGATCAGCTGCCTCCTGCACACTCCCCACTGGGGATGTGCCCGCAACCAAGGTACATGCTCTTGACCAGAATCGAACCTGGGACCCTTGAATCCGCAGGCCGATGCTCTATCCACTGAGCCAAACCAGTTAGGGCAATTTAGATATTTTCAATTAGTAAAATGCTAATTAAGAAATCCAAAAAATCATAATATACAAAATCCTTAACAAGAGCATGTCAAATGTACAGCTTCTGTGCCCAGCCAGTGTGGCTCAGTGGTTGAGCATTAACCCAGTGGTTCTCAACCTTCCTAATAACGCGACCCTTTAATACAGTTCCTCATGTTGTGGTGACCCCCAACCATAAAATTATTTTCGTTGCTACTTAATAACTGTAATTTTGCTACTGTTATGAATCGCCATGTAAATATCTGATATGCAGGATGTATTTTCATTGTTATAAATTGAACATAACTAAAGCATAATGACTAATCACAAAAACAATATGTGATTATGTATGTGTTTTCCGATGGTCTTAGGTGGCCCCTGTGAAAGGGTCATTCAACCCCCAAAGGGGTCGCGACCCACAGGTTGAGAACCACTGCATTAACCCATGAACCAAGAGGTCAGGGTTCGATCGCCAGGCAGGGCACATGTCAAAGTTACGGGCTCAATCCCCAGGGTGGGGTGTGCAGCAGGCAGTCAATTGATGATTCTCTCTCACCTTTAATGTTTCTATCTCTCCCTCTCCCTTCCTCTCTGAAATCAACAAAAATATGTATTTTTTAAAATTTACAGCTTTGGGCAAAGGTATGAAATGTAAGACTGAAGCATTAAAAGAGATAAAGTTAATCATTTTTAAAAGTGGTAGTTTCCAAATACAAAAACTGGTAATATTAAAAAAATTTTATCTTGAAAAGTCAACAGTTCAAGATCTGTCCTTTCAACTCATGGATAAAGTAACATAAGTCGATGAAATTTTACATTATAATGGTAAAAAAAATATTAAATAAAGTCTAATGTTATATGAGTAAGAAAGTTGTTTCTACATTCTTGCTCAGTAGCAAAGGTTCTTATTCAGAGGCCTCAATGAGTCCATGACCAGCCCCAAGGAAAACTGGATATTTTTTCAGTTCATTTTTCTGGGCAAAAAAAGCACTGCTCATAACAAATTCTCACAGGCCTTATAATCTAAGAAATTAAGTTCTAGAGTAAATCATCAAAGAAAATTTAAGAATAATTTTCCTAAAAATCCGTGATTATCAGCTCATTGATATTTAACAGTAAGAAAGCAATGAGTAATAATTAAAATGGTAGTACCATTTATTCCGGGCTTATTCTGTGCCAGGCACTTTCTAAGCACTATACATGAATTGTAGCTACTTTGTATAACTACCCATAGACTTAACATTAGCATTATTACTCCTCATTTTGAAAATAAGTAAACTAGGCAAAGAGATGTTAAGAACTTTCCCAAGGCCACGGTAACAAAGACAACATTTGAATGTAATTCTAGATGACCCCAAAACCATTTTAAACATTTTAGTGTAGTGATTCAACAACAAAGCTTCTTGAGCCCAAAACCTGGTAGCCACTGGCTCTTCTTTCTCAATCATTCACAGTTCCCATCATCACACGGTGCAGTTCTTTATATCACCTATTTAGCTCCTATTTTACCCATGCTTCTTCATTCCTATGATCACTCCTCTAGTTTAAACTGATACTATTTCTACCTTAATTATCAAAACATTCTCAGCTAATCTTCGTATCTAGTTTTTACTCTTCTCCAAACTACTTTCAACAATGCAACCAAACCAATCTATCTAAAAACAATCTAATCATTTCACTCTTGGTGCCTGGATTTAGCATTTTTGCATTGCTTTCTTAAACCTGACCCAATAATTTCTCCAGCCTCAACATTCACCACATCCAACTATATATTCTACAATCCCTCTGAATTGAATCTCTTTCAGGACCTTGAAAATACTATGCTCTTTCTTTATCTTCTGTCACAAATTTGCCTAGGGATCTCCTACCTATTTGGGGATCTCAATCTGTAACTTCCTCTAAGGCGCAGTCCCTCATACCCTGCTAAGTTTGGTTTCTCTAACATACATCTATAGCACCCTAAAGTTTCCTGTCACAAACATTTCTCATGTGGAATTATAATCACTTGTTTAAGTCTTTTCTTTCTCAAAGGACCAAAACCTTCAAATATGGAGAAGAATCATGCCTATGTTGCTCACTACTGTATTCTCAGAACCTTGCACAATATGCTCACCAATAAGCACTCAATATATTAAACAAATACATGAATTTTGAATTAATTAATATATGAACTAATATATGAATAAACAAATATGTGAATTTTGAATTAATTAAATTTATAGTAGGAATTTTCCTTCACTGGCATTGATTTTCAAATTTAGATTTAAGAATACATTGACTCCATGGGAAATGCCACTGATATCACTGCCCATAACTTGCATAGGAACAAAAGTATATGAGAAGACAATTCTACAGGCATGATTTTTTAAAATTAAAAGACAACAGGCAAACAAAAGGGATAAAATAATGAGAATCATCTAATATCCATACCCCCACATGTTAAATAGCATAGTGAATTTAAAAGATCAGAACAGAATTCCAATTGTGACTTTTACCACTTGATGGATAAATAATCTCAGAGTTACAATTTCTTCACCTTTAAAACAGGAGTGAACTAATCTCCTCCAAAGTTATGAGACTTTAACATGACAAAATGTTTGAAAAGTTCTCCATAAACCACAAAAACCATTCATTCATTCATTCATTGAGCATCAATGTGCCAATGTTCTAGAAACTGGATATGCAGCAATGAACAAAACAAAATGTATATTTAACACAAGGGTACACAGTCAATAAGAAAATCAATAAGGACCAATAACAACTATGTCAAAGATCAAAGAATAAAAGGAAATTAGAGTGGAGGATGGGAGCTTTTGGCCATTTTATCCAGAGCTATTAGGAAAGGCCTAACTGAAAAGATGACTTCTGAGCAGACTATTGAAATCAGACCAAAAGCCATAAGGAGATCTCGAAGAACATTCCCAAAGATACACAGCAAGTACAAAGGCTGTGAGACTAAAATGTTCCTGATTTCTTAAAACGCAAACTACTAGAAGTGAGCACTTGAACATTCAGAAGGAAAGTAATGGCAAATAACTGGCTGTTACAATTATACAGCAAAATAAAACTTACACCAGGGTAGCAGCAGTGGAGGTAGTAAAAGAAAACAGATTCTGCACATTTATTTAGTAGGTGACAAATAGAGTGCAACATTAAAAAGAAGAAAAAAAAAAAAGAAGAGTAAAAGGTGAATCCAAGTCTTTGATCTAAGTGAGAGAGAGATGGAGTTGTCATTAACTTGGATAAAAAGACTATAGAGCAGATTTGGGTGCCAAGAAACGGACAGAAGGTCAGTTTTGACCATCTTAAATTTAAGATACTTATTAGGCATAAATGGAGATTTTGCAGAACAGAACAAATTATGAACTTACCACATTCCTATAAAAATGTAATAGTGGCTCTTATAACTTTTATTCTATGGTCCTTCAATAAAAACTGAGGGCATAAAAATAAGTTATCCATGAAGGATCAGGAAATATTGTCTAGAATCAGAATTATCTTAACAGTAATAGCTAGAGTTTAACTGGTGAAACCAAGAACATTATCCCATTTATTTCAGTTTATTGATTAAAAGAAAAGAACAGAAGAGCTCTACTAAATGAAAAGAGGGTAAGGAGAAACTATGTAAAACAATCAAATTGTGGTGGATATGGCATTACAATACTATAGGGAAAAAATAACATTTCATATACATAGTCAACTATAATTCCTATAACAGCTACTAGAAATACACACTACTACCTAAAAAGACTGTTAAAATACCAATTATAAACAGAGGCTATTACACTTTGTTAGAACACAGGAAGAGTGAAGGTCAATTCTTTAATGTGTAAGATCAAACTCTTAAATTAAAACTTAAAGGATTATATACTTTTATCACTAAAGTTCTAAAATCTTTATACACACTCACTTCCTGGCATTCAAATCAATATTCAAATACTCTCTGCCTAAAACCTAGAGTTTAAAAAAAAAAAAGGAATTATAGTGCACTTATACCGCTGTCTTACCACCCCATAATCACAAAGCTCCACATTTAGAACGCTTGTTATTGTAAACGGGTTAAACAAGCAAGGAAGTGTATTTTTAACAGATATAACTACAAGGTTACTAAAATTCAAAGAAGGCTAAACAATGCGAGAAAAATGCCCAAAATATTTACAATTATAAAAATAATAATCTACATCTAAATTTAAATTTGATTTTTTTTGCTAGTGGTCCCACTTGGACTTTAAATTTTGTACATATTTTAAGGGCTCAATTTATATAGTATTATCATTTCAAGGTAAGTTTTAATTAATACCAAATTCTAATGTTAAGAACAAATATCAGAGGATCCAATACCTATAAAACATAAGAAATAACAATATGGCGGAAACCGGTTTGGCTCAGTGGATAGAGCGTCGGCCTGCGGACTGAAAGGTCCCAGATTCGATTCCGGTCAAGGGCATGTACCTGGGTTGCGGGCACATCCCCACTAGGGGATGTGCAGGAGGCAGCTAATCGATGTCTCTCTCTCATCGATGTTTCTGACTCTCTCTCTCTCTTTCTCCCTTCCTCTCTGTAAAAAATCAATAAAATATATTTTTTTAAAAAAAGAAATGAATTTAAAAAAAAAAGAAATAACAATATGGAGCAAAAGTAAATCAGGGGACAGTCTGCTATGGAGTAAGTGTACCATTAAATTTAAGCCAGATGTTTTCAGGACTTGTTTGTTCTCTAATGGTTACTATACATCCTTAAAACGTAAGTTTTGACTTCAGAACTGGTACCAATCATTCTCAAATAAGTGTAACGTAAAATACTAAGTCTATTTGTTATGAGTCCTCTATTTATTCCTATCTCAATGATTTTCTATCTTTCAATGGAATCAGTATCTGCACTGAAGACTGACTTCAGCATCTTTGACTTGAGGAATTTCTAAAATTGTGGATAGGCTATTTGCAAAATCAGATCAAAACTGTATGTAAAGCCTGGCCAGTGTCGCTCAGTGGTTGAGCATCCACCAATGAACCAGGAGGTCATGGTTTGATTCATCCATCAGGGCACATGCTTGGGTTACAGGCTCGAACCCCAATGGGAGGTGTGCAGGAGGCAGGCAATCAATGATTCTCTCTTATCATTGATGTTTCTATCTTTCTCTCCCTCTCCCTTCCTCTCTGAAATCAATAAAAATATGTATTTTAAAAAAACTGTATGTAAGCATATCTTAAGTGGGAAGAAATAAGATAAGTATTATCACTTCACAATCAGAGTACAGTACTATACGTTTACTTCAAGCTAAAGCAGAGATCAGAGGGAAAAACATTGTTATTTTGCCTACTCAGTTCCTATTTTGAGACCCTGTCATAAGTTATTGTTGGTGGGTTTTTTTCTTAAAGTAGATAAACCAAAGCTCACAGTTCAAAAGTAAAAAAAAGAGATTCAAAAAAATATAAAATAAACACTAATTGATATATAAGTTTATTTAAATCTATTAAAATTTTTTTGAGTTT
This sequence comes from Myotis davidii, assembly GCF_000327345.1. Lineage (NCBI taxonomy): Eukaryota > Metazoa > Chordata > Mammalia > Chiroptera > Vespertilionidae > Myotis > Myotis davidii. The sequence goes on along the minus strand of NW_006300048.1, from coordinate 6,610,253 downwards.
ACCTGAATCCTCCTGGGCTTCATGAGTTTCAGCATCATCTGTTATCTCTAATTCTTTCACAAAATTTGAGGGAAACAGTCCCAACTTATTGTTCAGGGTTCCACTCCACCAGCCTTCTTCTACCTGAAAGAGTTCACAACTCAAAAATTAAAAAAAATTTTCTCCTAAATGAGAATCTTCCCCCTATGGAAAAATTTAAGCTACAGAAGTGCATGAGCACAAGTTAGTAATGCAAAATAATTTCTTTAAACCTATAAGAAAATACAATGGGAAAAAATGGACACATATGTAATACCCTTTGTAATACTTTAAGCAATAAAAAAAAAGTAAAAAAAAAAAAGATCTTAGAGAATAAAATTAATGATTTAGAAGGAACAAAAAAAGAAAATACAATGGGAAAATATATTCTACATAGATTAAATCTAAATAGATTGGATTAACCACATCAACAGCACTTTGCAATATTTGCTATGAGAACTTGTAATCTATAAAAGTATCAGATAACCAAGAATAATGTATTAATAGCAAGAAAATAGTTTTCTTCTGGAATGTTACTCTTTTAAAGACTACTGAGCCTTGGTTTGTAATTATGACATAATATTTAAGTAATTGTAAATTTTTGATTTGGAAAAAGTTTGATGAATATTAGAATACACCCTCCTAATAGACACATGAAATTCCTCAGCCTTTTACTTGAATAGCAAGTCTTAACCTAAGTATGAAAAAGAAACATTTTCTTTTAAAAGTCAAGATTTCAGGCTCTACTAAACACTGCCTCCACCATAACCAGAAATATCCTCAGAAACCACACTCTTTAGAAAAAACCTATATTCACTAACAAGGATACTAAATTTTCATGAAGTTACTTAATAGTATTTTTTTTCAGGTTAATTTTTAATGTCATGTATAGAAACACATTAAAGGGAATATCACTAGTAAAAAGTCGATCCCTTATTAGGTTTTGAAACAAGCTGTTTGGTTAAAGTGAACCATTTCTTTACTATAATTAGATATTTTAAAAAGACTAGAAAAAAATACCAATAATAAAGGCACTCGATTCTGTTGATGAATAATTTTGAGTAGCCGACCTCTTTACCTAGTTGTAGGAGTGGGTGCTCAAAGATTAACTTGAGATCCCTGCTGGAAGGCATCCATACACCCGAAAGGAGGGACAGTTGGCTTGGTGCATTAAAACTACAAGGTACTAAGAGGCACATAAGGAGGAGAAAAAGCTCAGAGGTAAACCAAAATCTAAAACCTGAGCATTTTCAGGGGGACTCAATTGTGAAAGTAGACCAAACTGAACAGGCACAACAAAGAGGTAAACATCAAAAAATTTATTATCTACACTTGGAATCCCAAATTGGCAGCAACTGGGTACTTAGGTAACTAACCCTATAATAATTCCTATTAATTAAGGAATTCTTAAGAGGTAGGTAGTATGGTGGTAAAGAACACTGATTCAAAAGCAGACTGTGTGGATTCAGATTCCAGCACCTCTGCATGCCAGGCATATGAACTTGGGCAAAGATGTCTGAAACAAAATCTACCCCATATGCTCAACTACAAAATAAACTTAACACACTCCTCCCACCAAGAAGTGGTGGCCTTTGTCCCTAACCCCTTCAATCTTGCTTGTAACCAACAGAATGTGGTGAAAGTTAGATTATAAAAGGTTATGTTTGCTGAAATGCTTACACTTTAAGAACTCTAAACTGCCATGTAATAAATCCAACTATCATGAGCCCTCCCCCGATTACAGTAAAAAAGGCAATCCTGATGGAGAAGCTACATAAAGGCTCTCCACAATCAGTCCTAACCTTCAAGTCTTCTAAGCACCAGACATGTGAGTGAAAAGGCCTTCCCATGATTCCACAAGCATTCAACCTTGAATCTTTCCAGTGGAGACCCCAAGACATCAAAGAACAGACCCAAGTCATCCTTACTGTGCCCTATCTGAATTCCAGACCCACACACCCATGAACCTGTCTTTATCACAACAGTAAATGGAACAGCCAATCACTTATCTTCTATGACTCAATCTCTTCATATGTAAAACTGGGATAAAAATTCCTATCTCTAGGTTGTTTAAAAATTTAAAGGAAATAATACATGTAAAACATTTTTTCAGGCATAATATAGGCTCAATAAACATTATTATCATTGCCAACTAGTAGAAATAAAACAGAATTGCCCTTTGTATAAACACATTGAACTTAACATAAACCTAAGTGATAAACTACATTACATGTTAGGACACAATATCAATCCCTGAGGCACTATATGATATCAAAACATTTACACTGAAAATGAGAATTTCAACTGCCAAGTAAAACTTTAATATTCCTTTAATGGTAAAAGCAGAGATGTGAAATTATTACTTTTGTTGTTGTCATTAATCCCCCCGAGGATATTTTTCCATTGATTTTTAGACAGAGTGGAAGGGAGGGAGAAGAGACAGAGAGAGAAACATCAATGTTAGACACATCAACTGGTTGCCTCCCGCACATGCCCCTGACCAGGGCCAGGGATAGAGCCTGCAACAGAGGTATGTGCCTTTGAGCGGAATCCAACCTGGGACCCTTCAGTCTGAGGGCCGAGGCTCTATCCACTGAGCCAAGCTGGCTAGGGCTAAAATATTTTTAAATATCATTCTAAAACATTAAAATGAGGGAAACATGTTTTTGGGCAATATTTCAATGTGATAATTCAAACCATGCAAAGCTTTTTAAAGATTCTTTTTTAAAGTATTCCTTTACTATGTAAAAATTCCTTTTATTTTACTGCTTTGTACCTAAAGTGAATTCAGAATCAAAGGAAAGGTTTATTTATATTCTTAACCACTTAGATTACATTAATTTTTAGTTTAACAAGGTTTTGTCTTAAGTCAACAAATACAGTACACAAATATTAGATATAGCAAGGATGAGTGAAATTTTATTTCTACATACAAGACAATGAGATATTAACCGTTTGACTGCTAAGGAGCGCTATCGCGCTCTTCTTATTTAAAACAAATTTATGTAAACAATTGGTATTTTTTAATTTTTGTTGTTGCAAAGCAATACAAGTGAGTTTATTGTATAAAAAGTGTTTTACATTTTTTCCCATACACGCGCAATTAGTGCCACAGTTTTGGCATATGTCCGAAACAATACGTCAGCAGCCAAACGGTTAAGAGATTAATTTTAAAGTCTGTATCTTAAAATTTTTATTAAAAAAGAAAACCAATAAACTTGCAAAATTTTGTAACAAAAAATTAATATCCTTACAAAGCATTTTTCTGATATCCAGAGCATTAATTCTAACTGCTGCTTGATCTCTAACACGTTTTCCTTACCTCATCATTAATATCAATAATATCTCCCACTTTCAACTCCAGTTCATCATCATTTTGTGGAATGTACTCAAACAGAACCTTACATTGCCGCTTCTTGATCTCTAAAAAAAGTAACATTAAAAAAGTCAGGTTAAGAAAGATCATTAAAATAAGCAATAGCACCTTTATTTACATACTTTACATACTATGTTTGCTGTCAGTGTATTTATATACAAAAACAGAACGTGTAAGCATTCTAAGCAACTAACCACAATCAGTTCTTGTTGGCTTTCCAACTTGCCCCCACGTTACAATCTATTCAGCCCCAAATAAATTCAAACCAACTACAAAAAATGTATAAGGATTACAGCAATGAAATCATTTATACAATTGATCCCACTGATTACACAAAAGTAAAATGTCAACTGCCACTTTTGAGACTAAAAATATAGAATATAAAAGACACTGTTGGCACAAAAAATGTATCACATACAAGTCCTCCACGCCAGTGATTTCCAGACTACATCCTGATCAAAGCCTAGGAATACTTAAAATGAACTAATTTAAGAGTATCTGTTTATTTTATCTGTTTCAAGAGATAAAACGCACAAGTCTACAATGTACTTTATCTTCTTTAATAGCCCTGTTTTCTGACAGATAAAAATCAAACTCATATAGGAAATGATAAAAATAGTTTTACTTTTAGCCTGGCTGGTGTTGCTCAGTGGTGGAACATTGACCTATGAACCAAGAGGTCACTGGTTAATTCTGGTAGGGCACATGCAGGCTCGATCCCTGGTAGCGGGCATGCAGGAGGCAGCCGATCAATGATGTTTCTCTCTCATCAATGCTTTTTTATCTCTCCGTCTCATGTTCTCTCTCTAAAAATCATTAAAAACATATATTTTTAAAAATTTTTTGCATTAGCTTTTCAGATAAGTAATGATCACTTATAACTATCCAGGTTTGTGGTTCTCAACTTCTTTGAAACTCTTAATAATTGGGAACTCAGAATTATTCCCATCTTTAAAAGTGAATCATTAAAGCAGCTATGGGTAGATGACCAAGTATGGTTAATTAAAGGATTGCTTCTTGCTACTCAAAGAAATCAAGAGGAGGCTAAGACTTGGAAGAGTAGTAATGGAAGAATTCGGAGAAATCATGAAAAACAAGTGGTAGTGAGGATGTGGAGAAAAGGGAACCCCAGTACACCACTGGTGGAAATGCAGGCTGGTACAGCCAGTATGGAAAACAATATGGAGTTTCCTCAAAAATTTAAAAATGAGACAGGCATTTGACCCAGTGGTCCTACTTCTAGGAATATATCCTAAGAAATCCGAAACACCAATCAGAAAGAATACATGCACCCCTATGTTCACAGCAGCGTAATTTGCAACAGTTAAGACCTGGAAATAGCCCGAGTGTCCATCAGCAGATGAGTGGATTAAAAAAGCTGTGGTACATTTATACCATGGAATACTATGCTGGAGGTAAAAATGACAAAGCTGAAGCTGTACTACCCTGGGCACATCATGAGAAGGCAGTTACTTCGGCTCTCACATTCTATATATCTATGAAATTATCAACACAAAAAATAAATCCAATTGGACCATCAAAACAACAGAAGAACATCATAACCAACATTGTGAAGAGGTGCAAAACAGAAATGACAATCAGGTAGATAGAAGAATCCATAATCTCCAAATAAGAAACAGTTACAACAACAACTGCTGGAGAGGAAGCGGAGGAAAAGGAACCCTCTTGCACTGCTGGTGGGAATGCAGAGTGGTGCAGCCACTGTGAAAAACAGTATGGTGTTTCCTCAGAAAATTAAAAATGAAACTTCCATTTTGACCCAGTAATCCCACTTCTAGGAATATATCCCAAGAAAACAGAAACACCAATCAGAAAGGATATATGCACCCCTATATTCATAGCAGCACAATTTACAATAGCTAATTTTTGGAAACAGCCTAAGTGACCATCAGCAGATGAGTGGATTAGAAAACTGTGGTACATCTACACAATGGAATACAGACAGTCCTCAGGTTAGTACATTTCATTACTGCTCTGTATGTGCTCCATGTGAGTGATGTAGGTGCTTATATAGGTGGGTTCCGACTTACAGCGAAAATCAGGTTACATCATGCCGCTGTAGGAACAGATCTCCAACGTAACCCGAGGACCTACTGTACTATGCTACTTTAAAAAAGAAGGAATTTTTACCATTTGCAACAGCATGGATAGAACTGAAAAGCATTATGCTAAGCAAAATAAGCCAGTCAGAGAGAGATAAATACCCCATGATCTCATTAATTTGTGGAATATAATGAACAACATAAACTGATGAACAAAAATAGAACCAGCATCACAGAAGCCTTGAACAGACTGTCCAACACATGAGGGAAGGTGGGGGATGAGGAGGTTAAGAAAACAACCAAAGGACTTGTATGCATGCATATGAGCATAACCAGTGGACACAGACAGTAGGGTGGAGAGAGCATGTGCTGGGGGTTGGGGAGAGGTCAACAGGGGAAAAAAGAGACTTATGTAATACTTTAAACCAGCGGTTCTCAACCTGTGGGTTGCAACCCCTTTGGGGGTCGAACGACCCTTTCACAGGGGTCGCCTAAAACCATCGGAAAACACATATATAATTACATACTGTTTTGTGATTAATCACTATGCTTTAATTATGTTCAATTTGTAACAATGAAATCGGGGGTCACCACAACATGAGGAACTGTATTAAAGGTTCGCGGTGTTAGGAAGGTTGAGAACCACTGCTTTAAACAATAAAGAATATTTTTTAAAAAGAAAAAGAAACAGTTACATTTCAGTAATAGTTTTCCCCCTTCCTAAAGGAATAACACTAGTTCTTTTTATGACAATACATTTTTAGCCCTGGCTGGTTTGCTCAATGGTTAGAGCGTCAGCCTGGGGACTGAAGACTGAAGGTTCATGGGTTTGATTCCAGTCAAGAGCATACTTGGTTGCAGGATTGATCCCTGGCCCATATTGGAGGCAACCAATTGATGTGTCTCTCTCACACTGATGTTTCTCTGTCTCTCCCCCTCCCTTCCACTCTTTCTAAAAATCAATGGAAAAATATCCTCGGGTGAGGATAACAACAGCAACCACCTG
>NW_006300048.1:6599225-6603653 GCF_000327345.1 Myotis davidii | reverse complement strand
TTATTTTGTGGCTGGTGTAAGTTGGTGGTCTAGTTTCATTTTTATGCATGTACCTGTACAATTTTCCCAGCACCATTTATTGATGAGACTGTCTTTACTCCATTGTATGTTCTTGCCTCCTTTGTCAAATATTAATTGAGCATAATGACTTGGATTGATTTCTAGGCTCTGTTCTGTTCCATTGATCTATATGACTGTTCTTGTGCCAATAGCAGGCTATTTAGAATACAGTGGCTTTGTAGGATAACTTAAGTGGTATTGTGATCCCTCCAACTTGGTTCTTCTTTCTCAAGATCACTGTGGCTATTCAGAGACTTTTGATTCCACATAAATGTCTGGAGTATTTGTTCTAGATCTGTGAAATATGCTATTGGTATTTTAAGAGGGATTGCACTGAATCTACAGATTGCTTTGGGCAGTATGGACATTTTAGTGGTGTTTATTCTACCAATCTATGAACACAGTATAATCTTCCACTTATTTATATCTCCCTATATCTTTTTCAAACATCCTGTGTTAATTTCATAGATCCACAGAATGTCAGAGCTGAAGTAACTGCCTCCTCATGATGTGCCCAAAATAGTACAGCTTCAGTTTTGTCATTTTTGACCCCAGCTATGTTTCAGGCTTAATTTGCTCTAGGACCCACATGTTCATCTTTCTGGTGGTTCCGGGTACCATACAACTCTCCTGCAATATATTTTAAAAGAATTGATTTAATTTTCTATCTGCCTTTTTCACTGTCCAACTTCCATATTTGTAGATAGTAATTGGGAATATGAAAATGTGGGTGATCTTAGCCTTGGTGTCTAATGACACATCATTTGTTGATGGTAGCCATTCTGACACATATAAGGTAATACTTCATTGTTTTAATTTGCATCTCTGATGATTAGTAACTTTGAGCATTTTTTAAAAATGTTTCTTGGTCATCTATCTGTGTCTATTTAGGTCCTTTGCCCATTTTCTAATTCAACTGTTTGATCCTTCAGTATCAGGCTGATGCTCTATCCACTGAGCCAAACAAACTAGGACTCCCTTTTCATTTTGTTGATGGTTTCTTTTGTAGTGCAGAAGCTTTTTATTTTGGATGTAGTACAATTTATTTCCTTTTAGTTTCCCTTGCCCTAGGACAGTGAACTACTGGGGATGAGCCCACAACCAAGGTACATGCCCTTGACTGGAATCAAACCTGGGACCCTTTAGTCCGCAGGCCGACACTCTATCCACTGAGCCAAACCGGTTCGGCAAGACTTATATTTTTGATATTTATTTTATATATTTAAATGTCATTTAACAAAGAAAAATCAACCAAAAAAATGAGTTCACGTGTCACCTCTGACACGTGTCATAAGTTCGCCATCACTGCTCTAGGAGATGTATTGGCAAACATAGTGCTGCAAGAGATTTCTGAAATTTTCCTGCCTATGGTTCCTTCTAGGATTTTTATGATTTCATGACGAACATTTAATTCTTTTCTCCATTTTGAGCTTATTGTTGTGTATGGTGTAAGTTGGTGGTCTAGTTTCTTTGCTTTTTTTTTTGCAATTTTCCGAGCACCATTTATTGAAGAGATTATCTTTACTTCATTGTGTGCTCTCGCTTCCTTTGTCAAATACTAATTGAGCATAATAGCTAGGGTCAATTTCTGGGTTCTCTGTTCTGCTTCACTAATCTATATGCTTTTTCTTGGGCCAATACCAGGCTTTTTTGATTACAGTGGTTTTGTAGTATTACTTGGTATCTGGTATTGTGATTCCCTCCAACTTTGCTCCTTTCTCAAAATTTCAGAGGCTACTGGGGGGTCTTTTTCAGTTTCAGATAAATTTTTGGAATATTTGTTCTTGATCTGTGAAATATGCTGTTGGTATTAATCCGAATTGCATTGAATCTATAGATTGCTTTGGGTAGTATGGACATTTTAATCATGTTAATTCTACCAATCCAAGAACACAGTAATTCGTCCATTAGTTTGTATCTTCCTCTATCCCTTTTCCAACATCCTGTAATTTTCCGAATAGAGGTATTTTACCTACTTGGTTACGTTTATTCCTAAAAATCTTTTTGTTGTTGTTGTTGCAATGGTAAATTGGACTTTTTTGTTTTGTTTTGTTTTAGTTTTTATTTTGAGAGTATATTATTAGTGTATAAAAATGCCATCAATTTCTGGGGGGGGGGATTTGTATCCTGCAACATTGCTAAATTCATTTATTAAATATAGTTTTTTGGTGGAATCTTTAGGGTTTTTATGTCATCTGTGAATAATGACAGTTTTACTTCCTGCTTTTCAATTTAGATACTTTTTACATTTTCTTGTCTGATCACTGTGGCCAGGACCTTCCAGGGCCATGTTGAATAAGCGTGGTGAAAGCAGACATCCATGTCTTGTTCCTGCTCTTAGGAGAAATTTTAGTTTTTGCCTATTGAGTATGATGTTGGCTGTAAGTTTGCCATATATGGCTTTCATTATACTGAGGTATGATCCCTCTATTCCCACTTTGCTGAGAGCTTTTATCAAAAATGGGTGTTGGATTTTGTTGAATGCTTTTTCTGCATCTATTGATATGATCATGTGATTTGTCTTTCAAGTTGTTTATGTGATGTATCACATTTATTGATTTGCAAATATTGTACCAGCTTGCATCTGTAGAATAAATCCCACTGGGTCATGGTGTATGATCTTTTTAATATCTGCTGGATCCAATTTGCTAAACATTTTGTTCAGGATTTTAGCATCTACCGGTATATTTATCAGGGATATTGGCCTATAATTCTTTCTTTGTAGTGTCTTTATCTGGTTTTGGAATTAGGATAATGTGGCCTCATAAAAGGAGCTTCCTTCACTTGGATTTTTTAGAATAATTTGAGGAGGATAGGTATTAGTTCTTTGAATGTTTGGTAAAATTCCCCTATGAAGCCATCCTGACCAGGGGTTTTCTTTGCTACAAGTTTTTTGTTGTTGTTGTTTTTTATTACTGCTTCATTTTCATCACTTATTATTGGCCTACTCAGGCTTTCTGCTTCTTCCTGATTCAGTTTTGGAAGATTGTATTTTTCTTGGAATTTGTCCATGTCGCCCATGTTGTCCAATTTGTTGGTATATAGTTGTACATAGGATTTTCTTACGATTTCTGTGATGTCAGTTGTTACTTAACCTCTTTTGTTTCTGATTTATTTGGGCCCCCTCCTTGTTTCTTGATGAGTATGGCTAAAGGTTCATCAATTTTGTTTATCTTTTGAAAGAACCAGCTCTTTGTTTCATTGATCTTTTGTATTGTTCTTGTTTAGTCTCAGTGTTATTTATTTCCACTCTGGTGTTACTATTTCCTTCCTTCTACTTACCTCTGTGCTTTTCTTATTCTCTTTCTAATTCTTTAAGTTGTAGGGTTAAATAGTTTATTATTAATTTTTCTTGTTTTTTGAGGTAGGCCTGTAGTGCTATGAACTTGCCTCTCAGGACTGCTTTTACTGTGTGTCAGAGATTTTGGGTTGTGTCTTCATTTTCATTTGTTTCTAGGAACTTTTTGATTTCTTTCTTGATCTCATTGGTAACCCATTCATTGTTTAATAACATGCTATTTAGCCTTCATTTGTTTGAATGTTTTTGACTGTTTTTACTGTAGTTGATTTCTAATTTTTATGCCACTGTGATCTGAGAAGATGCCTGATATAATTTAAATTCTTCTAAACTTCTAGAGACTTTTTTGGGTCCTAACATGTGGTCTATCTTTGAAAATGTCCCTTGAGCACTTGAGAAGAATGTTTATTCTGCAGATTTGGGATGAAATGTTCTCTACATGTCAATTACATCCATCTGATTTAGTATGTCATCTAAAGTCACTGTTTCCTTATTGATGCTTTCTCTGGAAGATCTATCCAGTGAAGTCAGTGGGGTGATAAAAGTCCCCTACTATGACTGTATTGCTGTGAATCTCTCCCTTAAAGTCCTCCAGAAGTTTATTTTTAATATATTTAGATGTTCTTACATTGGGTGCTTATATGTACCACGGTTATATTCCCTTGGATCAATCCCTTTACTATTACCGTATTTGCCGGCGTATAAGACGACTGGGCGTATAAGACAACCCCCTAACATTTCCACTCAAAATACAGAGTTTGTTATATACTCGCCGTATAAGACTACCCCCTCTTCCGCACACCTTCCACACACCAAATAAAAGGTAAAACAATATCAGATTTGATTTTAACATTTTAATTTATATTCAAATGCTTATGACATGCAGGAAAACTGTCACAAGGCTGTATGTAATCAAACATATACATAAAACAGTGCAAGTTTATTACCGGTAAACATACCGGTAATTCACTAAAGAAAACACACTCTATAGACTGGTACCGTAGATGCTTCTCAGGAACACAGGCAAGCAGCCCACAACCTAGAGGGACTGTCAATGATAGAAGAAAGAT
>NW_006300048.1:6591998-6599160 GCF_000327345.1 Myotis davidii | reverse complement strand
GCCTTCTTTAAAATTCAATGCATATGTAAAGAAATATACGGTAACCCGAATTTACCACACTCGCAAAATCGCACACAGCCAACCATACACCCAGTATGGTATCGCGATTCGTGATTTTGCGCTATCATACTGGGTGTATGGTCGGCTGTGTGCGATTTTGCGAGTGTGGTAAAATCGCATAACAGCAAAATCGCATAACAGCCGAGCATACACCCAGCAGCGCTGCTGATGCCTGAACGGTATGTGGAATGAAGTGGGCGGGCATCGGGAGGCCACTATGGCACGGGGCAAGCACTATGGGCAGTCTATCTGTAGTGTACCTGGCGTATAAGACGACCCCCCACTTGGAGGCATATTTTTCAGGGCCAAAAAATCGTCTTATACGCCGGCAAATACGGTATATAGTGACCATTATTGTCTCTTATGATGCCCTTCATTTTGAAGTAGTCTGTTTTGTCAGATACGAGTATTACTACCCCAGCTTTTTTTTGGTTTCCATTTGCATGGCACAATTTTTTCCACCCTTTCACTCTCATCCTGTGTGGGTCTTTTGTTCTGTTGTTCTGAGATGAGTCTCTTGTAGACAGCATATAATTGGGTCATGTTTTTGTATCCAGTCAACTACTCTATGTCTTTTGATTGGAGCATTTAATACATTTACATGTAAGATTATTATTGACTAGAGGCCCAGTGCACAAATTCATGCACACTGAAAGGAAACTAATTAGAAGAAATATTTTAATATCATTATTCATCCTCTCTCTATAATAGAAGTAGCAACCAAATTAACAATTGAGAATGACAGATTGAAACACACACATGCAATTGGCGTGAGTGAAAGCTTTATATGCATTGTGCATGCGCAAGTCAACTTAGATTTATATATATATAGAATAAACTTGCTAAATTAGACTTGCTTTCTGATGTAGCTAAACTTTTTCCAGCCCAGTGAAGCACCCCAACTTCTCTTTCAGGTAATTGTCAGCAACATGGCAGTAAACATGAACACAAAGCAGATTATTATTGTAGATCACACAGGGAAAATAAAGGGTAAAATATTCTGAAGAAACTGCAAGGAGGCTAGTTGTCACTAGAGAGTCGAAGCCGGACATTGCTATGTGATGTCATTACCTGGCGCCCACAGCCACCATTTCCAGGCTGGCCTGGGCTGTGGGCTGCATTTTGTGCCATGGGGTCTTGGCAGTGTCGGCTGCAATTTGGTGGCGTGTTGCTCCGGGGTGGTGGTGGGGCTGTGTCCCACTTGGGGGAAGTTGAGTGTTGCTTTGTGGGTGCCAGGTCCACGGTGGGGTGTCATAGCAGTCAGACACTTAGCATATTAGTCCGTTATATAGATAGTACTTATTTATTGCCATTTTAATTCTTTATGCCTATGTTTCTCTCTCTATATATTTCTTATTATTACAGCAGTCCCTTTAGCATTTCTTGCAATACTGGTTTGAACTCTTTTAGCCTTTTTCTTTGGTCTGGGAAGCTCTTTCACTTTCTATTTTGACTGATAGCCTTGTTGAATACAATAACTTTGGTTTCAGATCCTTGCTTTTTATCACCTTGAATACTTCATGCCATTCCCTCTGGCCTGTAGAGTTTCTGATGAGAAATCAGGTGACAGCTTTATGAGAGTTCCATTGTAGGTAACAAATTGCTTTTCTCTTGCTACCTTTAAGATTCGCTTTTTGTCTTTAATTTTTGGTATTTTTAATTATGATATGTCAGGGCATGGGCCTGTTTGGGTTTTTCTTGCTTGGGACTCTCTGTGCCTCCTGAACTAGTATGACTTTTCCCTTCACCAGGTAAGGGAAGTTTTCTGCCATTTTTTCTTTAAACAGGTCCTCTATTCCTTGCTCACTTTCTTCTCCTTCTGGTACTCCCTGAGTACATCTGTTACATCCCTGGTACTCCCTGAGTACATCTGGTACATCCCCTGAGATGTTATGTTTTATGTTGTCCCACAGCTCCCTTAAGCTGTCCTCCTGTTTTTAAATTGTTTTTTCTTTTTTGGTTCTCTGACTCGGTGACTTTTTTTTCTACCCTCTCTTCTAATTTGTTGATCTGAACCTCAGCTTCCTCTAATCTGCTGTTTATTCCTTCCAGTATATTCTTTATTTCTGTTATGTCATTCTTTATTTCCGACTGATCATTTTTCATAATTTCTATACCTTTTCTCATGCTGTTAAGCATCCTTATCATCATTGCTCTAGACCAGTGATGGTGAACCTTTTGAGCTCGGTGTGTCAGCATTTTGAAAAATCCTAACTTAACTCTGGTGCCATGTCACATATAGAAGAAATTTTTTAATATTTGCAACCATAGTAAAACAAAGACTTATATTTTTGATATTTACTTTATGTATTTAAATGCCATTTAACAAAGAAAAATCAACAAAAAAATGAGTTCGCATGTCACCTCTGACACGTGTGTCATAGGTTCGCCATCACTGCTCTAGACTCTCTTTTTGATAAATTGCTTATCCCTATTTTATTAGCTCTTCTTCTGGAGATTTCTCTTCTTTCATTTGGGGTTTTTTTGTCTCCCCATTTTGGCTAATGTTTGGGTTTATTTCTATGTATTAGGTACATCTGCTACAACTACCGTATTTTTGGAGAATCTCTGGTGCAGGACAACATCAGACGCTGCTTGTGACTAGCCCAGAGTACCCTGTTTGGAGGTATCAGCAATCCACAGCTTCTGTCTCCCTCTGTTGGAGCTGGGTGCCTTTGGAAAGGACCAAGATGTGGACTAAGATCTGCTTTTCCTAGAAGATCAGGCAAAGACTCAAAACATTCAGAGATCCACCTCTGCCTGCAATCTGACTGTTATTCTCAGCCTTTTCATGAGCCTCTGGCTATAGACCACAGCATGGCATACATTCTATAGGGTGGGATAAAAGGTTTTCCAACAGGATAGGGCAACTGCTTCCCCACCAGGCAAAAGCTGCCTGGATGGTAAAGGTCTGCCTGAGAGAGATTTCCTCTACAGTATAGGGGAATGACTCAGCACAGGAATGTAGGTGGCTGGCTTCTGAGTTCTAGTCCCAGAGCCACCAACCCTAAATTCTCCTTACATAGCTCTAGTCCACTCTACCATCCCTCTTCTAGAGCCCAAGGTGAGTGGCTGCACACAAAATTTTTTACATTGGCCCTTTAAGTGGGTGCCCGCAATTCTAGCCATCTCTCCCTGGCAGATAGAAACCCCACTGCTTTTCACAGCCAGATGTTATATGGGCACATTCCTCAGTTCTGGTGTTCTGGGCCCAGCTTGGGGTTTAGACCCCAGGGTTCTCAATGGGGACTCCCCCCCAACCCCCTGCAGTTGAGATATCCCACTGAAACTTCAGATGCTGTCTATTGAAGCCCAGCCAGTCCTCAAACTCCCCTGTCCTTCCTACCAGTCTTTATGCAGTCTCCACTTTCCATCTTTGGTTATAAGGGTTCTTCCCAGCTAGGCTTCAACTGGTAATTCAGGATGGTTTTTCTATATTTTAGTTGTAATTCCAGTTTGGTCCTGGGGGATGGGGGGGATGTCATTGTAGCTTCCACTTAATCTGCTGCCATCTTGGAATTCCCACTGGCAGATTCTTGTATGTACCATGACCAGGGATCAAACCAGCAATCTTGGCATATTGGGACGACACTATAAGCAACTGAGCTAACCAGCCAGGGCTCTCTTTTTTAAATTGAATTTATTGGGGTGACATTGGTTAGTGAAATTAGATAGGTTTCAGGTATACAATTCTACAATACATTAATTGGTATACCGTTGTGTGTATTTACCATGCCAAGTCAAGTCAAGTTTCCTTTCATCGTCATTTATTCCCCCTTTACCCTTTCTTGCCTCCCTTCTCCTCAACTTCCCTCTGGCAATCTCCCTACTGTTGTCTGTGTCCATGAGTCTTTCTTTTTATTTGTTTTGCTTAATCCCTTTGTCCTTCTCACCCAGCCCAACAACTCCCCTCTGAGAGCTGCCAGTCTGTTCTTTGTATACATGAGTCTGTCTCCACTTTCTTGGTTAATTTTGTTCATTAGATTCTACATATAAGTGAAATCATATGATACTTTTCTTTCTTCAACTGGCTTATTTTACATTGCATAATATTATCCGAAAGTAGTAATGAGTATTTTCTTATCACAAGTAATTTCCACATAGCTTTTCAGACCTACAATGTCAAGAAAGTTTTTAAATTAATAATTTATAAGTAAAACTATTAACAAGAGGGTAAAGGAGGTACAACAAAGGCAGAGACATACTTCATGTATTTTATGTACCCCTACTATTCTAAGTCTTTCACAAACATCTTCCACATAGCAGACCATGAAAAAGGTATTATCAGCCCTGGCCAGTTTGACTCAGTGTATAGAATGTTGGCCTGTGAACCGCAGTCTCAGGTTTGATTCCGCTGTAACAGTCTCTTAGGCTTTTATATATACAGACTGCAATGAACCACTTTTTAAAACAAGTCTATTTTGTGATTGCAGGATATGATGCAAACTAACAATAACCAAAAAAAATCAGATTAAAAAAAAAAACACCACATAAGCTTGCTTTTCCTGGAAAAGTAATCTGAAAGCAAAAACAACCGGCATCCTGTTTTAAATGTTAGCTAGCACCAAATGACCAATTTAGTCCTTCTGGCACAGGAACTTAAAAACTAGTTATAGAAGATCCTTAGGAAAAAAACCTAAACTTCCTGGCACCAATGACATATTTTTTTTTCTTTGTAAGAAATTACAAAGAATTACATCCCATATGAGGAAGATAAAATTTAGTGTGTCTTTATCTATTAGGAGACAAAATAAAATAGTCATAACCTTTAAGCCCTTTGTCTAGCCTTCACTTAAGAAGAAACCTATCTCTTTATAGCTCAGTAAAGATAAAAAAAGAGGTAAGTGAATTTTAGAGTAAGCAGAAGTCATAAATAGTCCTTCTGTGGGCCTAAAAATTCTCCTTTTGCACAGAAAATCTACATAGAGCTTCACCTGTAGGATGTGTACACACTGTTAATTGTTCCCAATCTTAAAACAAATAGAATTTCAAAATTCAGGACAATTAAAACTACTGAAACTGTCCATCTTCAGCCAGTGAATGTAAAGATTACAGGTAATACCTAAATATGGTTTGTACATTGCATTTACTGGGATACAAAGAATACATAGAATGCTTTTACTGATCTGTCTCAGTGTCATAAAATTTGTTGCATTTTTATGAAAATATGATTTTATTTTATGAAAGTAATCAAAGGGTAATATAACCCAGAAAGTATAGGTTGCCCCCAAACTTCAGACAGTAGCATAGAAAGTAACAGGTTGAAATATAAGACTATAAAAGTCATACATTTTTCTTACATTTGTGAAATGCATGTAAATAAGATTTGTTTACAGTAGAGTACTTGGTACTGCAAGAGATTTGAAGACCACGTATCAAATACACTAATTTAAGATAGATGTGGTTGAACACTAACTTACTACTTATTAAAGTAAATTGAACAAAGTAATTAGTAATCAATATCTCAAGGAGCTTCAGAATTTACTATGTTAAAATGCTATCTGCTCCCATAAATGTTGCACTTCTTTGTACATGTTTAATACTTTCTGGTACAGTCTTTCTCAAGATGTCAAGCTCTTTGAGAACAGCAATATTATCCATCTTTTCTAACACTTTCTCACCAGCAACAAAATAAAACTGAAGAGTTTCAGGTTGGGAAACGTCTGGCCCGTGGGCTGTATAAGGCCGGAGAAATCACTTGGTCTGGCCCTGCCAAGGCATTAGGGGAGAGTTAATTAAATGTTTGACCAAATACAGCAGGCTAATTTTTAAGCTGATAATTTTGTATGGCCTGCAAATAATATTATAAATATCCAAATGGCCCATGGCAGAAAAAAGGTTCCCCACCTCTGGTTTAAATGATCTAAGATAATAAGACAGACCCCAACTCATGTCTGATTTCAAATGTGGTGCTGTTCCTCTATGCTAAACTGTTCTTCTAACATATTTGCGGAGTGCCAAATATTTAAAAGGCACTCTCTTGGGGCAATCACCTTGGAAAACTGAATGTTTATGTTCAGATGTCTAACCACTAAAGAATCATACTATCGATATCCAAAAGACCAAGATGGCGGTATAGGTAAACACCGGGAATTGCTGCCTAGCACAACTATTTCAAAAATACAACTAAAAGACAAAACGGACATCATCCAGAAGCACAGGAAGGCTGGCTGAGTGGAAATTCTACAACTAGAAGGAAAGAGAAAAGCACACCGAGACTCAGAGGAGCTGCGGAAGTAAAGTGCAGAGGTACGGAGGTGCACGCATGTGGAACAGGAGGGAGTCTCAAGCTCCCAACTACTCTGAACTCCAGTTCCAGGTGAGTCTCTGGGGAACCAGACTCATACAGGGAGAAACTGGACTGTCTGGCATCAATCGGAACTCGAGGGGGGCTTTCTCTCAGAGGTGCTTGCAGCAATTACCGAGGAACATTGAGACCTGGAGACTCTTAGGGCAGGGCTGAGGATCAGTCATTGTTGCTTGCTCCGCCCTATTAATCCCCTGAGACCCCAGCCCACCTGTGCACAGAGGCTTTTGCATATGAAAGGCCTGGCCTTTGCAATCTGAAAATTACCTAATAAACTGCAGCTGGGTCAAAGAGACCCAGAACTTCCAAAAGAAGGCCCAAGGCCCCATAGCAGCTTGCATTGCTTCACAGCTGGACCTCATCTGGGCACCTCCAAACCCCAAACAAAGAAGAGGAATTTGCAGATCTCTCCATACCCCCTGCTAGGTAGCCTCTGGCAGAGGCTAAACTAGAACCTCCTTAGAGATCCAAGTGCCAGTATACCCAGTGGGAAGGTTGGGACCATCCAGATTACAACTCTTCAGATCCATTGGGGACACAATCAGGGGGCAGACTCAAGGAAATTGTGCACAAAGCCCACGAAGGGGTGCACCAAGAGTGTCCACCTCATGTAATTGCGGAGGCTGAGCCACTGGGCCCTATAGGCCCCCTAGCACACAAAGCCACTCTACCAACACACGGAAGCAGCCAAAATGTGGAGACAAAGAAACAGGTCACAAATGACAGAAATGGAGGAAAGAAAACTACAGGATATAGAGTCAAAATCACACTTATAAGGTTTTTCAGAATTTTCTA
>NW_006300048.1:6587733-6591374 GCF_000327345.1 Myotis davidii | reverse complement strand
CTAAAGGAGTTTATCACAACCAAACCAGTATTATATGAAATGCTGAAAGGTATCCTGTAAGAAGAGGAAGAAGAAGAAAAAGGTAAAGATAAAAATTATTAATAACAAATACATATCTATCAACAAGTGAATTTAAAAATCAAGTGAATAAAAAATCTGACCAACAGAATAAACTGGAGAATAGAATAGAATCAGGGGCCTAGAAAGGGAGTGGATTGACAATTCTCAGGGGGAAGTGGGTGTGAGGGGTGCAGAAAGAGAGGACAGTGGGGTGAAACCGGGTGGAGGGGGGCTATTGGGGGAAAAAGAGGAACAACTGTAATAACCTGAACAATAAAGATTTAATTAAAAAATAAATAAAATTGCTAAAAATGAAGTGTTAACAAGTCAACATAGCCTTAAACAGTAATAAGAAAACCATTCCCACACATAGTTGTCAGCAACTCATATAAAGAATTGACTACATGGGCCAGTAACTGGTAACATGAGAATAAGTGGGAAGTTTCTGCACTCAACTGCAGAAGGTTGAGCTAATTTTTCATAACGTAATTTATGAACAGCTACAAGACATCCTTCTATTTTGACTCAATTTATTAAAAGTAAAGAAATTATTTACATACTTTTTTTAATGTTTTTAGTTGGTGGATGTGGCTGAATTCCTCCAGCTGGAAGTCCATAGGTGCTTATTCGTTGTACAAGACTTGCTACATTCCCATGCCTTTCCCGTCTGATGGGCAAACTGTCATCCTTGGATTCTGTTTCTCTCTTAATTTCCTATAAAAGGGAAAATCAGGAAATAGGAAAATTAAGTTATTTTATTAAATTCTCTATTGTAAAATGCCAAAGCACAGGTACAGTGATCTATAATAATAAAAGTGTAATATGCTAATTAGAATGGAAAGTCAAAAGACCTTCCATACATCATTCTGGACGAAGCCGCTGTGGCAGGAGCCAAGGAATAGGCGGTTAGGGGCGATCAGGCAGGCAGGTGAGCAGTTATAGGAGCCATCAGGCAGGTAGACAAGTGGTTAGGGGCAATAAGGCAGGCAGGCGAATTGTCCAGGTGAGCAGTTATAGGAGCCATCAGGCAGGTAGGCGATCAGGCAGGCAGATGAGTAGTTAGGGGTGGTCAGGCAGCCAGACGAGCAGTTAGGGGTGGTCAGGCAGGCAGGCAAGTGGTTGGGGCGATCAGGCAGGCAGAGTGGTTAGGGGCAAGCAGATAGGCAGGCAGGCAGAGTGGTTAGGGGAGATTAGGCAGGCAGGCGAGCGGTTAGGAGCCAGTGGTTCCAGATAGCGAGAGGGTGCAGGCCAGGCTGAGGGGAACCCCCACACCCCCACGCATAAATTTTGTGCACCAGGCCTCTAGTTATTATATGAAACATGATATCAAAAGTTTTCAAACTTTTTCTCTGCCCACACAAATTTAAAGCAACGCACTTCGGTAATAGTGGCTCACTATGAGTTTAGGTCTTATCAGAATTGGAGATACAGGTAAAGAAAAGGAGGCTGAAACACCACCTCCACCCCAACATACACATGGCACCCTGAAATACGTAGACAAACAATGACAATAATTCTAAGTCAGGGTTGGACAAATTTTTTCTATAAAGGATCAAATAATAAAATAGTTTAGATTTGTGGGTCATTCAATCTCTGTTGAAACAATAGACTCTGCTATTTGAAGTGCAAACACAGCCACATACTTAAATGAATGAACATAACTATGCACCAACAAAATTTTATTTATGAGTAATAAAATTTCAATTTTATATAATTTCACATGTCACTAAATGTCATGCTTCCTTTGGTTCTCCCCTCCCCCATTTATAAAATTCTTAGCGAGCATTCTCGGCTCATGAACTACAAAAACAGGTGGCATTCAGATTTGGCCAATGGGCCATAGTTTAATGAACCATGTTCTAAGTTAGAGGCTAAGAGAAGATATGCAAACCTTCATGAAAAGAAGTATAAGAGAAAAGGGAAGTTATGCCATGTTCAGTGATTTTAAAAACTCAGTATCATAAAGATATCAAATCTTCCTAAAACTGATGTAATGATGCAATGCAATTTCAAAAATATCTCACAGATTTAGGAGAGCAATTTAATAAACAGGTTCTAAATTTGTATAGAAGAACAAAAGGTCAAGAATAGCCAGAACACTTCAGGGAAAAGAAAGTGAGGGGAATTTCTCTTTTTTACTACGATATACAGAAAAACTATGTGACACTATAAATTAGTACAGTACTGGCATAAAAACATAGTGATAAATGAAACAAAACAAAAGTCCATAAACAAACAAACTTGATTTATAACAGACAAAAAGTAAGAGAAAAATAGATTCTTAAAATACATAGTACTTGTAAAACTAATGTTCCCTATTTAGGGAGTAGGGAATGAAACTGGACTCCTAATCTCACACATTTAATATTAAAATTAACAGTTTCTGTTCATTACAATTAAGCATTAAAAAAAGTGAATCACAAACCCAAAGACATTTTTCACATACAAAGTTAACAAAGAATTTCTGTCTCTAGGTGTTTGTGTCTACCACAATGTTAACCAGTTGTTACTTTCTAACTAGTAGGATTTCAGGTGATTTCGACTCCTTTGTACTATACAAAAGTGTTTGATGCTTGCTTTGTTTTGTTTTTTTTAAACAATGAATATCGTCTTTCAATCAGAATAAGTTTTTCATTTCGGGAAAACTGTTAAAGTTGGTGGAGAATTGTGAAAAATTGTTAAAGTACAAATTACAGAAGACAAAATACTTTATAATATAGACACTTGCTTCATTTTTATGGTAATGCATTTAAGGAAAAATACTTCAGTTTACTATTAATAATACATGACATTTCAACATTTGAAAACCTTACAGTTTTCAGACTGCACTAAGTATTTTTCAAACATAAAATCTATGTGAAAACTGGTAGTTTACAAACTCAACATGCCAAACCTGTTCATTTTGGATTCTCCTGAGCTAACAAGGTTTTAAACAAATAAAAGCCGTACCTCTGAGAGCTACTGTTGCTTTTTAGTACAAAAGACCAAGAACTTAGTTTGATATTCAAATCTTGTTCTTCTAAGAAAGTAAAGCTAGTTTAACTTAATATTATTAAGTACAGTATCAGATCCTAGCCCATTTGGCTCAGTGGATAGATCACCAGTCTGCAGACTGAAGGGTCCCGGGTTTATTCTGATTAAGGGCACATGCCCAGATTGTGGGCTCAATCCCCAGTAGGGGGTGTGCAGGAGGCAGCTGATTAATGATTCTCTCTCATCCTTGATGTTTCCATCTCTCTCCCTCTCCTTTCCTCTCTGAAATCAATAAATATATGTAAAAATAAATAAATAAAAGTACAGGATCAGGAGACAGATGACGGGTACGAATTCTGGCATTACCCTGTATACTAGTTATATAACTTTGGATATTTATGTTATCCTATCTAATAAAAGAGAAACGTGGTAATTGGCGTACGACCGCTACCCTTCCCACTGGCTAATCAGGGGTGATATGCAAATTAACTGTCAGCCAAGATGGCGGCCGGCAGCCAGGAAGCTTAAACTGAACATGAGGCTTGCTTGCTTCAGTGATGGAGGACTGCAACAATCCTCGCCTGCCTTGCAGGCCTCTGAGTCGGCAG
>NW_006300048.1:6577943-6587295 GCF_000327345.1 Myotis davidii | reverse complement strand
GCAGCGCCCCAACTCCCCAATCGGCCCTGCTCTGAGCCCAACCAGGGGCTGCACCTAGGGATTAGGCCTGCCCTCTGCCACCCGGGAGCAGGCCTAAGCCAGCAGGTCGTTATCTCCCGAGGGCTCACAGACTGCAAGAGGGCACAGGCCAGGCTGAGGGACCCCTCTCCCCCGCAGTGCACTTACTTTCTCTCTCTCCCACCTTCCCTTTCTCTCTTCCTCCTCCTCTCACCAACCTACTAACCTAACTCTCTTTTCTAGTTCCTAGATATATAGTGCCCCCAAATTACTCTTTGGCTATCATCTTCAACAGCAATTTTATTGAGTACTTTTTTATTAGTAAGGCTTCCAGTGTTTCTTCTTCTCCCTTTACTGCTTTCTACTTAATTAGCCAGTAAATAAAATACATATTAATCCCGTAGCATCCATTGTCTACCAACTTCACTTTTTTCCTGATTTTGAAAATGACTTCAGGAGATCCAGTAACAACAAAAAAAAACAAAAAAAAAGAGAGAGAGTCCTCACTCAGAGAGTATCATGTCTTGACAAGCAAACACAGAAAAACTCTGAATCTCATTCCACAAATGAGGAAAGCCTTCTACATAATAAGTAATCCAATTTTTCAATCCAAAATTGACCAAGAAAAAATACACAATAGGGATAATTTCCAAATAGATAAGAATGTATTATATTGATTGATTTTATTTCATAAGGAATAAAAAGTAACAATTAAAGGAAGTAAAAAGTAAAAGTAAAGGAAGATGAGAAATATAAGCAAATGAGGAAGCTAAAAAGATTGGAGAGCATATAGTTATTCTTCACCTATTAAGGTAATCCAAGATACTTAGCTCTGAATGCACTAAGCAAAACCAGGTAACTTGAAAGATTATCAACAAAATCCACAACCTCTCCTTCATGTTGTAATTTATCTATACAATAATTTGGTTATCTGATCATGGCCAGTGCCATGATCAGGATTTGAAAATAGAAATCACTTAAATTCCATATCATAAAATCAAAGGTCAAAAAGAATAAAAACCAGGTAAGAGCTTCTTTTTTCTTAAATGAAAGAGAGAATATCTAATCACCAAATTCCTAAACAGAGTTACAGATCTGTTTATGTTAATTAAAATTAAGGAATACACATAATTATTTTAAAGTTTACATTCAGGATTTGCAAAAAGTGTTGGAAATCCTGAATGTAACCTCCATCTTTATAGAAGCATAAATCAGAAGGTATGGAAAAGTGACATTATTAAGAAAAAGAAAAAGAAAAATAAGATTAAATGTTTATTTGGTACCATATGCTGTTCTAGCTAACAAGATAATTAACCCCATTCTTAAAAATCTTATTATGAAATCTGTATGTATTGCTGAATGCTAGCATATCAGAATCATCAAGGAAAACAGTAAAAAGATAATGTAGGATGGCCATTTTGAAAGTTTCAAAACCTATTTTTCTCTTTCCCCAAATAAACTATTTTCCATGTAACCACTGTCTCTTCAACTTGGACAAAGGGCCTCCCTATTTCAACTGTCCCTCCCCCATTTATAAAAGGGAAGAGTAGGAAAAGGGGTTGGAGGATTTATGTACATTTATTGGCATCCTACTCCTTTCCTTTTCCTATCACAAGAATGCTAATGACAGCAAAGTGAAGTAGATTAGAAAAAAACACTATGAAGTACTCTTCTACCCATATTCTTTCAGACATACCACACTGATCTAAATGAACTGGAAATACCTCAATAATTTATAATGGTCACACTTTTCATACTAGTTTTATTAATTTTTAAAAAATGCTATTTGTGTTTTTAGCACTAGGATAAAGGAGTTTTAGAATAAGAACAACAGGGGATAAGGGTTAGTCTATGACTCAAAAGACACCAAACCTACATGGAGATCCTTCTCTCAAGCCTCCTAGACTCCCTTGAGGCCACAGATGACAGTGACAAGCAGGCAATGAGGAATACTGACCTAATAAAAAGCAAAACCAGGAGATATCCCAGAAGCCCACGTTCTGGCAATCAAACTTTCCTGGTTTAAATCATTACAACTTGAAATACTTTTGCAGAAACAAAATATATTAACTGCTTAAGGGAAAAAATTAGATTTTAACTTTCCAGGTAAGTCCCAGGTAAACACTAACATGATTTATATCACAATGTCTCAACTTGAAATTTATGGTGTGAAAAATAGGAGATAAAGGGGATGAGGGTACAAATAATTCAGTTTAAAAGAGTTTCTACAGAAAACAGTCTATAAAATATCCACCAAATTCCTAAATGTAAAAGGAGGTTTTTGAAGGAGGCTTTTAAGAAAAGAAATGTATTTTTCCCATTAAATGCTGCTATACTACTTGAATTTTGTTTCAGCATGTATTACTTATTTTTAATTAAAAAAAACTTGGTGTGCCCACAAATAATAGCACTTTAAGTCAAATTGTTTTAGAGCATTTAGAAATATCTTAAGTGTGTGAGCACACATTACAAAATCTAAATCCTTATACCTCTTTTCTAACATTACCTGTATTAAACTATTTCTCTAACTCAGTAAATATAGTCTATATGGAATTCAAAATATTATCAAAAGTAACCCAAGTCACAAAACAAACTGCTCTAATCATTGTGTAAAGTATAGTTAATGTTTTACAATATGTAAAAGAAAATGTACTATGAGGTAACATGAATAACTATATATAACTTTTGCATTATATCTGCTATTTTTATTGTAATTCCCAATAAGCAAATAAAAGTTGTCTTCTATTTAATATTCTGTTATCTACAGAGTTGTTTTCTCCTCTCCTATGTTTCCGATTTACGAAAATAAATCAGTCTTCTCCTGATTTAAAGCTAGCTTTCTGAACTATTTTATTAAAGCTACCAAATCTCCTACTGTTCAACAAAATCACTGAGGTTTACCTAAGCAAATTAATAGTTTTCACAAAGTAAGGGATTTAAAAAAGAAAGTAAAATTGTCAATTCCTTCACTCAAATAGTAATTTCTCTTGTTGAAACAGTAGAATACCGTAAGATTTAAACACAGTATCAGCACTCTTCCAGAAAAAGAAGTTATATTTAAAAAACAAAAAAATCTCTAAGACCATTTCCAAAGTAGCCATGTACATCAGGTCATCTTATTCCCCATTTTGCTACTTAGTATTTTTAAAGAAGCCTTTTAAAAGGTTTTTAAATACATTTGTAACCTATATAATCTAGAAATAAAATGAAATTTTAAAATGTAACATGTTGTCAAGCTGCCTATTTTTTTTTATCTAAAAAAAGCAGATTCGATAATTTAAATCTTTTTCATAAATGTGAAAAAAAAAGCCTGCTAGAAATTTAGGTCAAAACACATCCAAATGATTTTTATTTACTTGTCAGCTTTTGTTTCTTTGTTTCTTATTATATCAAAAAGCCTAAAATACTTTATAAAGTTCCAAGGATTCTTCAAAGGAGATCAAACTTTCATTTAAAATTTTAAAATATAATAATACACTTACCAACACCTGAGACATCTTCTGTAAACATATCCACTTCTTTTTTAAAACACTAAAGTAAAATCACCATAACAGTAACCAATCCTATAAAAACCTGTAGCACCTCCAAGATCAGTATAAAGCCCACAAGAAAGCTGCTTGGAAGCTGGTATCCCCAACCCAAAACTACTGTCCTAACACTCTTTAAATACAACTAATGTTTCTGCTAACCTCTTTTGATATCTCATTTCACTGATATTTCTCTGCTTTCCCCATAACCTCCTGTGCTTCAATACTTGTGAAACTACCAAATGTGCCTGCTACATTGGTGCCCAACCCCTTCCCTCCCCAACTTCCTCTGACTCATTCACTCAGGTCATCAGACTATGTACTCTACCATATATGAAACTCAATGAGCAGAGTTCACTAACATTTATTAAATGCCTATAACTAGTCAACTGCACTATTACCTATTTTCATGTGTTATCTTAATCTTCAGAAGCAAGTCATAAAAGAAAATAAAGGTATCAACTATGCTTATTACCTTTTTACTGAATGCTAATCTATTCTTGTGCTAATAATAACTAATATTCATTTTTCTTAGCATTTTATAACAATGGCTTAAGAAAAAACTATTCCTACACCACTTCCAAAAGAAGAAACTCTTCTAGATTGTGAGATTTTAGACTGTTAAGGATGTGTATTACAATCTCTACTTAAACGTATCATCATCTTGCTTTCCCTTTACAGAAAGATAGATATATTTTCCCCTATTCCTCCCATTAAGTACAGTTAAAAACTCTAGATACTACTTATTTTTAAAAATAGGTAAAAGTATTGTGAAAAGTGGAGGAAAGAAGGTAACACAAGCCAAAGAGACCAGGTTCCTCTGAACCTGTTGAGTTCACTGGATTTTCTTTCTGCCTCATATATTCCAGACTGAGTACTGGAGGAGCTGGCAACCTGGAAATGCCAATAGGCAGAGAGAGAAAAAAGCTCCAAGAAAAGCCTTCTCTCTTTAGCCAAAGGACCAAGGAAAGGAATAGTCGAGCACAGTGGTAGGCAAACTCATTAGTCAACAGAGCCAAATATCAACAGTACAATAATTGAAATTTCTTTTGAGAGCCAAATTTTTTAAACTTAAACTATATAGGTAGGTACATTGTTATTAACTTAATTAGGGTACTCCTAAACTGGCCTTTGCTAAAAACGTCCTCAATCTGATTGAGGTACATTCGCTGAGGTCGACCCCTTCCAACTCTCCCATCCACACTCGTCTTGTATACTTGTTTCAGATACGTACAGTGCGATTGAAACTTCGTGGCCCATGCACAGAAGTCAGTATTTTGTGGAAGAGCCACACTCAAGGGGCCAAAGAGCCGCAGTTTGCTGACCACTGGTCTAGCAAGACAGAAAGCTCTTAGGCAACAGCCACTACACTGCAGTCAAATATCACAGGAAAAAAACCTATAGCTCCATCCTCACCCACACCAACAAAGGCCAAGCAGGGAGCCTACATTTCCACCCTTAGCAGGCTGTAATGAGGTAACCCAACTACCACCCCTTCCCCATGTCCCCAGCCAGGGTAGTATCAAAGAAGGCCAAATGGAGAGCCAAAATTCCCCTCCCAACCAGGTAGGAATGAGCCCTCCTCTCCCACCTACTGTGAAGGCAGAGGCAGGCCACAAGGCAACACTGAGGCACACCTGCCCCTCCAGGGAGGAGGGTATCAGTGGAGGCTACTGGAGCCTGAACTCCTACTCACCCAGAATTAACAAGAAGCTCCTCCCCGTCCAAGTGACAATGGAGCCAAGTAGGGAATCTGAATTGGAGGTAACTTTTCCCCTCAGCACAAGTTCCCCCTTTAGTTAAATAAAGTTTATGTTTTGATCCCAGGTCCTCAACCAATATTCTGATTTTTTTAAAAAATATTTTTACCCCCAGATTTCTGCTTTCTCATCTTACAACTGAAGCAACCTTCTAAAGGCATTTTATCTTAGACCCTTATCTTCAAAGAACGACTTTTTTCCCCCAAAGGACTCAATAACAAGAACAAAAAAAGATAATTTCCACCAGGTCATTTTTCTATAAATATGATTAGTTACACAGAAAAGACCTATCACAATTAGTGTTATCCTAATGAACTATAGCTTACTCAAATCCTAACCACCAAAAGCTTTTTTTAGTGTCTAGTTTTTCATCCAGTCGGTACACTTTTAAATAAACTTAATCTGTTCTATCGCTACTACCACCACCGAGACAAAATGATTTCCCTAGGCACATGGGCTAACAAGGCTAACTGCTTGCTCCATATTTTCTCATTTTAATTACTTTCTTCTTTATTTTTGACCTTCCTTTAAAACTATTCACTTTTTTTAAAGAGCAATTAGTAAAGTTCTACCTTACTTACCTAATTTTATTATTAACATTTAATAGTACCCGGACTATTACAGGCACAAAAACAAAACAAAACAAAAAAACCTAAATATGTTGACTAAATTAACAATTTAGCTGATTTTCTTCTCCCATTTCCCCTTTCCAAAATGGATGAAATAATAAACTCCATCATATATCTACATGCAAGACACATAATCAAATACCTACCAATAACCCAAACAGGTGGAATATCCCACTTACATAGGAAGAAATGAATGCGCTAGAACAGCTGTTCTCAACCTGTGGGTTGCGACCCCTTTGGGGGTCGAAAGACCCTTTCACAGGGGCCGCCTAAGACCATCAGAAAACACATATATAATTACATATTGTTTTTGTGATTAATCACTATGCTTTATGTTCAATTTGTAACAATGAAAATACATCCTGTATATCAGATATTTACAATTCATAACAGTAGCAAAATTACAGTTATGAAGTAGCAGCAAAAATAATTTTATCTGCCTATAAACCATATTTTTTTACCATATTTTCTTAGTATACTCGTCGACGACTGAAAAAGAACATTTTGTGAAAACGAGTATACATGTTTCTGCCGGGGAAGGGGTTAAAGGGTCGCGGCATATGGAAAGTTGAGAACCACTACTCTAAAACAAGCATGTCAAACTCGCAGCCCACAACAAATATTTCTGCAGCCCAGCCAATCTAACGGTATGTAAGAAACATTTTAATAAAAATTTTGTAACTTAATTTTACAATATTCTGTTATACATAATTATTAATAACGAACTACAACGTTCATTAATGACTGATTACTATAATCGTGTTGCATTCATTTCCCTTACGTGCCTTACCAGCAGGCACGCCATTTCTCTCCAGTAATAATAGCAGCAAATATTTTAGCAGCCGACTGCCACATCATTAGTCTTGTGCTGACTTGTTTGGTGTGCTCAACAGGAAATATTTTGCTTTTGGAGAATAAGAAAAATAGGTTTATCTGCGTTACGCTTATTAATTTGAGCAGTTATCCAGTGTCTGGTAAGTTAATGTTCAAGAAAAAATATGAATTTTTATTAAAATGTTCTATTATTTTATGTTAACTATTACTCATTTATTGCAGCCCTTTGTATTCAGCATGTCTCTATCGAAATAAACCTACAAAAATTGAAGCTTTGTTTATTTGTGTCCCACATAAGCTTAAATCTTGTTTATTTGGCCCATGTTAGCCTTTGAGTTTGATATGCTTGCTCTCTAGAGAGGTGTCTTCAGGAAGAATACAAAGCAGGTATATATGTGGATATGAGGGAGATGAAGAAAGAATCAAATCCAGATACATACACCATGACTCCAAAGGCCATGTTCCATTCAATATGCCATGTTATTTTCTTGATGTACCTCTAGTACAGTAGATGGAAACCACAAACATCACATTGAGCCTACCTTCCTCTAATTTCGGGGATCTTTCTCAAAGGAAATAAATGCCTTATCTACTCCACATTCTTCTGTGATTTATTGGCCAAATAACCTCAGAGATTTTATCCCAGAATGATATTGATAGTTTGACCAAATTTAAACTATCAATGTCATTTTGCATCCCACCACCACTCACTTATTTCTTTCAAAGCATACGTGACTATCAAAAATTATCTTCATCTATTTCATTTACTTTTTTCAGATGTCTGTTTCCCCCCACCATTAAAATATAAACTCATGAAGAGGGAACTTACCTGTTATTCACCATTGTATCCCTAGCATCAACAAAAAGTCCTAGCAATAGAACATCTATAATAAAAGTATAATATGCTAATTAGACCGGACATCCTTCGGGACGAACTTCTGGACAAAGCCGGGGCTGACCAATGATGTCCCTCTCTCATTGATGTTTCTATCTCTCTATCCCTCTCCATTCCTCTATCTCTAAAAATCAATAACATATTTTTTTAAAAGAATAACACTAATAATCCTATGTAATAAAAGGGTAATGTGCAAATTGACCCTAACAGCAGAATGACTGGGAATCACTGGTCACTATGACACACACTGACCACCAGGGGGCAGATGCTCAATGCAGGAGCTGACCCGTGGTGGTCAGTGTGCTCCCACAGGGGGAGCTTTGCTCAGCCACAAGCCAGGCTGACGGCTGCCAGTACAGCAGTGGTGGCGGGAGCCTCTCCTGCCTCCTCAGCAGCGCTAAGGATGTTCGACTGCAGGTTAGGCCTGCTCCCCGCTGGCAAGTGGACATCCCCCCAAGGGCTCCCGGGCTGCCAGAGGGATGTCTGACTGCTAGCTTAGGCCAAATCCCCCAGGGAGTGGGCCTAATCCAGCAGGTGGACATCCCCCAGACTGCGAGAGGGCACAGGCCAGGCTGAGGGAACCCCCGAGTGCACAAATTTTTGTGCACCGGGCCTCTAGTCTATATATATAAAAGCCTAAGTGACCACTCGACTGGTTGCTATGACATGCACTGACCACCAGGGGCAGACGCTCAACGCAGGAGCTGTCCCCTGGTCGTCAGTGTGCTCCCACAGCCGTCATCTTAGTTGTGTTAATTTGCATATTTGCTCCTGATTGTCTTGTGGGCGTGGCCTGTGGGTGTAATGGAGGTACGGTCAATTTGCATGTTTCTCTTTTATTAGATTAGATAGCCTCTACTCTTTCCTCTTTAAAAACTTTTCCTTCGAAAATCAAGATGGCAGCATAGGTAAACACCAGAGATTGCTGCCTCGCACAACCACTTCAAAAATACATCTAAAAGACAGAACAGACATCATCCAGAACCACAGGAAGGCTGGCTGAGTGGAAATTCTACAACTAGAAAGAAAGAGAAAAGCATACCGAGACTCAGAGGAGGTGGGGTGTGGAAGTAAAATACAGAGGTACAGAGGCACATGCGGACAGGGCTGGCGGCTGAGGACACGGTTGTCTTTTTCAATCAGGAGGGAGTCTCAAGCTCTGAGCTCCAGTTCCAGGCGAGTCTCTGGGGACTCAGACTCATATGGGAGAAAATGGACTGTCTGACATTGGTCGGAACTCGAGGGCAGCTTTCTCTCAGAGGTGCTTGCAGCGATTGCTGGGACACTGAGAAGCAGGGCCTCTGAGGGCAGGACTGAGAACAGCCATAACTGCTAGCTTCACCCTGTTGATCCCCTGGGACCCCGCCCCGCCCAAGGCGTGCACAGAGGCTTTTGCATATGAAAGGCCTGGCCCTTTGCAATCTGATAATTGCCTAACAAACTGCTGCTGGCCCAACGCCCCAGGGCAACTTGCATTGCGTCACAGATGGCTCCTCCTGGGTAGCATCAGGCAAAGGCTAGATTAGCACCTCCTTAGAGATCCAGGAGCCAGTGTGCCTGGTGGTCAGAGTGGGACCATTCAGATTGCAGCTCCTTGGATCCATTATGGACACACTCAGGAGGCAGACTCAGTGAGCACCAAAGCCCCATTGAAGCAAGTCTTGCCCAGGAGGGATTATCTCCAGCACA
>NW_006300048.1:6570347-6576722 GCF_000327345.1 Myotis davidii | reverse complement strand
ACACTGTTATAATCTGAATAAAGATTTAATTTTTAAAAAAAGAATAATTACTGCAGAGGTTGGATAGAAGAAGGTAAAAGGCAATAAATGGTTGACTTGGGATGTTAAATACACAATACAATAAACAGAGGATGTATTATAGAATTGTAGACCTAAAACCTATATAATTTTATTAACCAATGTCACCCCAATAAATTCAATTAAAAAAAAAATCTGAATAAAGATTTAATTTTTAAAAAAAGAATAATTACTGCAGAGGTTGGATAGAAGAAGGTAAAAGGCAATAAATGGTTGACTTGGGATGTTAAATACACAATACAATAAACAGAGGATGTATTATAGAATTGTAGACCTAAAACCTATATAATTTTATTAACCAATGTCACCCCAATAAATTCAATTAAAAAAAAGAGAAAAAAACTTTTCCTTCTCACTCAGATTACCTTTAAGTAATATCCAAAATGTACTGTACCACTGGCTTTAATCCACACTTTTGGCCTTAAATCCCATTACTCCCATCCCCAATATGAAAACTTTCATTCAACCGTAGTAGTCCACCTAATTATATTTACCACAAAACACCTTTTGCCGTTGCCAGACATACTACAATGAACATTCATCTAACTCCCTATGATTAAAAAACAAGTCAAGTGTTACTTTTAACATTTTCTGAATAATATTTTTCCAAGACCCTTTAACACCCATCTCTTTACCACACATCTAACATTCAGTCATTACAATTTACCGTCCTGTTTCCATGCTGTCATTTTCCCATATAAAATAAAACGTGGGAAATACTCTTCACTCCATACCACAAAGCACTTCATAGTCAATTACTAAGCACTTATTTACTGGAGTGTTTATTTTGTTTCCTATCTCAATTATAAAGCAGAAAGTCTAACGGCAGAGTGTCAAATATCAACAAAGACATGGATACTGAATCTCAAAATTTACACAAAGAAATAAATCAGACACTCATTCTCTACTTTAGTCTAAAACACTGAAGTAGAAAGATCTGATAAACCAGCATGTTTCTTCTCAATTTTGACTTCTTAAACATTATATAAATCAGTGAGAAAAGAGTAGACTATCTGATAACTTTTCATGTGGAAAAAATGTAACCAGTGCCCAAATCATATATGTACAGAAAAGCAAAATTGATGAAAGATTCATACTGAAAACGAAAACTTTAAAACCAATAAACACAAAAAAGAATATTTTTAAGACGTCTCTGCTCCCTTAGTTATAAATATGTTATACTTAGACTAGAGGCCTGATGCATGAAATTCTTTACTTAGACTAGAGGCCCAATGCATGAAATTCTTTACTTAGACTAGAGGCCCGATGCACAAAATTTGAGCAAGAGTAGGACTTCCCTTCCCCGGCTGCTAGCACCAGCTTCCCCCAGCTGCTGGCACCAGCTTCCCTCCGGCACCCAGGACCCAGGTTTCCCTCCGGCTGCCACAGGCACCCAGGATCCAGGCTTCCCTCGCAGCGCTGGCTTCATCCATAAGGTCGTCCGGAAGGATGTCCGGTCTAATTAGCACATTATGCTTTTATTATTATAGAAGACAAGTCATGAAAAGTGCTTATGATGGATAGTATATAAGCAAAAAGAAGACAAAAGACTAGTATTTACAATATATTAAGAACTACAGCAGGTCAATGAGAAAACGTGCAAGAACTCAATAGAAAAATATATAGAAATATATAAACAAATTATACACAAGAAAATAAATTTCTAACTCCATTAGTAATTATGAAAATGAAACACTGAAAAATGTTGACTACTACTGTAGATCTATAAGATTAGTCTCCTTGCTTGTCCCCCAAAATCTGATGGTATCAAATGTTAGTGAGAATGTGAGAAAGGTACTCTCTTATATTAGTGGAGAGTAAATTGGTATACTTATATAGTGAGAAATTTGACAATATTTAGTACACATGAATATGTGCATACCCTAAGATGCAGCAAATCCTCTGCTATGTAAGATGTTTATTGCAGCATTATTTTTAATAGATAAAAACTGGGAAATAGCCCTAAATATTAATAAAATGAGGTACAGACATACAATGGAATATAACACGACTATTTAAAAAAAATTAGTTGTAAATGAGCCTCTGCCATAACACAAGATGTGCATTCCTAAACATCTGACATTCTGAACACAGGCACACTAAAATACCACTGATTATGTGAAAATATCTAAACCAAACAGTAAAAATACTAGTAATTGTGTAAACAGTTGGGTTTAGAGAAGACCACTCTAAACGTATGCAACTTTAGAACCTGAACACTAAAAATGAGAGTAAGTAAATAACAGTAATTGGAACCTCAGAAGATAACTTAGGACTGTCCAAGCAGTTATGACAATGGATTCTTGGGAAATACTAAAAATGCATAAAAATAATAAGGAAATGTTGACTTGTGAATGCTGAAACAGTGCATTCACTGAAGTGGAGGTGAGCACCAGAAGTTAAGAGCCCTACAATGCTAAGACTGTAACATTAAAGAGGAAAAAAAAAAAGAACACTAAGCAGACAAGCTGAGAGCCTACCCCTTTCCCTTTCTTGCTAAAATTATAATTCTACACTCTTTATCACATTTCTCTTTAGCTAGAAAATAAAGTAACACAACTTTCCCACTGACCTGATATCATTCCTGTATTTATCAATCACTTGTGAGGTAATTAGTTTCAGAATACAGGTGGTTGGAAAAGAGAAATACGGGGGTAATAAATTTTATCTGTAACGTGTGTGTATATACATATCTATATGTGCATATATATATATATAGATAGATAGATAGATAGATATGTATACACACACACACACACACATTTCTTCTTTTTTTTTTACTAACAACAGAAACAGAAATTTGACAGTTTTGGAGGCTAGAAGTACAAGATCAGAGTGGCAGCACTGTCAGGTTCTGGCTAAGGCTCTCAAGTTGCAGAGTGCTGACTTCTTGTTGTGCCCTCACATGGTGAAAGAGGCGTTCTATATTCTTCATAAATTATTTCTTAGATCATGAAAAGATGAACTAACATTGCAAAGGGACACTAAATGCATGTTTGTTTTTCACAAAACAAATTTAGAGTGTTCTATAAAAGGCTGCAAAAATGATTTGACCTTTCTATCCACCTTCCAGCCCAATTTGAGTATCAAGGGTCTTCAGTGTAGGTATCTGAAACAATAACAGGGATGTGAGTTTTCCAGAGGAAGCCTAATTCTACCATTCGCTCCATAATCTCACACTTAGAAAATAGCAAATGTACCTTAATGTCCCACTGAGAAGCTCATTTTTAAGTAGACAATGATTAATTACAACTTTCCCTTGAATCTTCATACATACATCTGACGTGTTAAAGCAATTATTGCTGTCAACTAAACTACTGACTTTATACAAGTTTCATTAGTTTTTCTACTAATATCCTTTTTCTGTTCCAGAATCCAGTCTAAGACACCACGATGCATTTGGTCATCATGTCTTCTTAATCTCTTCTGGTCAAACATCAGTTTCTTAGTCTTTCCTTATTTTTCATGATGATGTTATTCTTTATCACTTGTTTCAGGTAGTATTTGCCAGGTTTCTTCATTGTTAAGTTACTATTTTTTTCTTCCATCTATTCTTTAGTTCAGCCCATACCTAGGGATGCTTCTGAAGGGGGCAGGAGGTTAGGAGGGTATGGGGAGAAGATTCATCCCTTCTCCCCTATTTATGTATTTATTCAAACATTTATTTATATCAGCATGGACTCGTTTATATTTTTGTTCTACTTTGGGTAATAATCAAATACTAGATTATTTTGTTGCTCATATTGTTCCTGCTCTAGACAGTTGGAGCTCTTTCAGATTGGCTCCTGTGTTGCTTTGACATGGGCCCATCATTTTTTTTCAAGTGCTTCCTTACTTTCTGGCACTACTAGATGCTCTAGTGTCATCTTGTATTTTCCTTGCTCCATCCATAAAATCAGCCATTTCTCCAAGGACTCCTGCTTGCTTTTACTTCAGAATAATATTTAGAAATCAAGATCTGGGCACGGTGTCTACTAGCTTCTAGACCAGTGATGGCAAACCTATGACACACGTGTCAGAGGTGACACGCGACGTCATTTTTTTGGTTGATTTTTCTTTGTTAAATGGCATTTAAATATATAAAATAAATATCAAAAATATAAATCTTTGTTTTACTATGGTTGCAAATATCAAAATATTTCTATATGTGACACGGCACCAGAGTTAAGTTAGGGTTTTTCAATATGCTGACATGCGAGCTCAAAAGGTTTGCCATCACTGTTCTAGACCCTCTCAGCAGAGAAAAAGCTGTATGTGTACTAATTTAAGTATAAGCACACACACATATAATTATTTCTGTATGTATCTATACACATTTTAAACTAAACATGAGTTCATACTGATGTCTCCGACTCTAATTCTGTGGTTAGTTTTTTGTTGTTGTTAATCTTCACCCAAGGATATTTTTCCCCTTGATTTTTCTTTTTTTTCCCATTGATTTTGAGAGAGGGAAGGAGGGTGGAAGGGAAACATCGATGTGGGAGAGACACATCAACTGGTTGCCTCCCCCAAGCACCCTCTAGGGCAGTGATGGTGAACCTATGACACGCGTGTCAGAGGTGACACGTGAACTCATTTTTTTGGTTGATTTTTTTCTTTATTAAATGGCATTTAAATATATAAAATAAATATCAAAAATATGTCTTTGTTTTACTATGGTTGCAAATATCAAAAAATTTATATATGTGACACGGCACCAGACTTAAGTTAGGGTTTTTCAAAATGCTGACACGCCGAGCTCAAAAGGTTCGCCATCACTGCTCTAGGGATTGAACCTTCAACCCAGGCATGTGCCCTTGACGGGGAATTACACCCTTTGGTGTGTGGGCTGATGCTCCAAACACTGAGCCACATGGGCCAGCTTCTTTGGTTTTTAATCCCAGACTGAGTTTCCCTCTATTACCTAGCATACTCAAACTGTATCTCTATTAGCATGCAGTTCATTAAACTCAAGTTCTAGTATTAATTTTACTGAAACAGGAAAGTAAAATACATTTCAAAATTGAGTCCCATGAGAGGTCATCTCCAGTGCTGGGACTATACATCAGCACACAAATAGAACTATATAAAAATATTTTTTTTTACTGTTTTTAACAAGTGTGCTGTTATTTCAATATTCACTGATCCTTGAACAACATGCATTTGAACTGTGCAGGTCCATTTAGACACAATTTTTTTCAATAAATACTCTAAATGTATTTTCTCTTATGATTTTCATAATATTTCCTTTTTTCTAGCTTAATCTGTTATAAGAAAACAGTATATAATATACATAACATACAAAATATGGTTAATTGACTATTCATGTTATCAGTAAGGCTTCCAGTTAACAGCAGGTTATTAGTGGTTAAGTTTTTGGCAAATCAAGTTATATATGAAGTTTTGACTATGAGGGGGGAGAGAGGGACGGAGGGAGGGAGGTGAGGGGTCAGCACCCCTAACCCTTGCATTATTTAACAGTCAACTGTCCTTGCTCTGAAATAATAAAAGCCATTTTCTGTTAAAAAGAGAGAGCGAGACCAATGTAATGGCTTACTATGTATATAGTATAAATATACCAGTTTAAAGATAAGAAAATAGAGAAATTATGTGACATGCCCTACATCACACCACCAGCAAAGGACAAAACTAGAACTTAACTGTTTAAATCCAATTATTCTACTCCAGTTTCCAGGTATCTGTATCACAATCCATTTTAGGTTATAAAAAAGAAGTCAATTTATAAAATAAAAACAAAAGTGATCTGCTTGTTTCAAGAGGTCAAATGTAGTTAGTTCACCTTCTAAAATCAATTAACAGAATAAAGTATACATTCATACTTAAAAGAGGCAAAAACACAACTAAAATAAACACAAATTTATTTAGGGAACGAATATTTACTTAACAACTACAAACAAGCTGGACAAATATGACACACATTCTAGCTTTCCTAGAAGACCTCATAATCTAATGATGCCAGGGATGTGGCTGGGTGTAAGAAAACTAATCTAGAAAACAAGACAATTTAAGTGAAATGCAAATATACAAATATTCTTCATTTTCCGTTTCTTATAACTTTATCAGTTTATAATAGACTAGAGGCCCGGTGCACAAAAATTTGTGCACTGGGGGGTGGGGGGCGGGATCCCTCAGCCTGGCCTGTGCCCTCTCACAGTCTGGGACCTCGGAAGATATAACCACCTGCTGGCTTAGGCCCGCTCCCGGGTGGCAGATGGCAGGCCCGGATCCCGCACTGCGTCGCGCCACCCCGGGTCACACACGGCAGGCCCAGATGGCGGCCAGGTGGGCCGCGGAGGG
>NW_006300048.1:6562468-6569534 GCF_000327345.1 Myotis davidii | reverse complement strand
GGCTTGGCTCCAGCTCTTAGGCCTCCGCTGCTGAAAGCAGGTTTCTGGCCTTTGTTTACCTTCTGTATTTGAAACAATGTTGCGATCCTGCTGGCTGAAGCCCAGCGGACTAAAGCAGGTGTCTGGGGTTTTGTTTAGCTTCTATATTTGTAACATAGTTGCTTAGAGTTGCAGCTCAGAAGCCTGAAGCAGCAGGCGGGGAACGTTGGAGTCCTCCGTCACTGCAGCAAGCAAACCTCATGTTAGTTTCAAGCTGCCTGGCTGCCAGCCGCCCTCTTGGCTGGCAGTTAATTTGTATATTGCCCTGATTAGCCAATGGGAATGGTAGCGGTCGTACGCCAATTACCATGTTTCTCTTTTATTAGATAGGATGTTATTGTTTACTGACAGAGGTAACTAGACTATTTACTAAAAAGAAATGTTTATGATTGAAGTATAACTGTTACTTTGCTAGATTAACTGTTGCAATGCTGAAAAGCAACAAGATACAACAAGACTTAAATAGAGAGGCAACAATCCTGGATTTCAGTTCAGATTCTATATCATATTAGCTATCCAACATTGAGAAAACCATTTAGCCACTCAGTCTATATATTGCCATATTTAAAATGGATATATAGGATACACACACACACACACACACACATAAATACATATCCCACTTATTTCATAAGACTTTTGAAGGCTCAAGTAAGAATTTCACGGTAAAACTTCTTTGTAAATTATGAAGTGCTATCCAAATGCAAACTACTACGACCGTTCAACCAGTCAACAGATCGATCGGTCACTATGATGCACACTGATCACCAGGGGGCAGACGCTCAACACAGGAGCTACCCCCTGGTGGTCAGTGTGCTCCCACAGTGGGAGCACCGCTCAGGGAGCTTACCGAGCTGTGGTGGCAGGCACAGAGGAGCCAAGATGAGCGGGAGTGGCACGGCACCAGGTCCAGGCTCCAGCTCCTCCCAGGCCACCTGCCGCTTGGCGCACTACTACATCCATCAGTGGGATGTTGAACTGCTGGGAATCAGGCTGAAACCAGCAGTCCGACATCCCACAAGGGATCCCAGATTGCAAAGAGGACGCAGGCCAGGCTGAGGGGCCCCACCGGTGCACAAATCCATGCACCAGGCCTCTAGTTAAGATATAATGCTAAAGATTAAACCCTATAAAGCAATAGCTAGGTGTTTTAACTGAAAATACCTACCTTAACAAAATTATCAGGAAACATTCCTCTTCTCCCATTTAGTTCTCCTTCTAGCCATCCTTCCTCCTGTAGTTTTTTCACATTCCTGATGATTTCCCCAACTCGAATAGTTAATTCATCATCATGCACAGCATCATAGTCATACTCCACAATATAGTCAACTAAAAAAAGAAACAATAGATTAATGTCTAAAACTTATTTATATAACTTTCAAGTTTTATTATTTATATAATCATCCTTCATTGATTATCTTAGCTAGATCTCTGGATAATTTGCTGAAGATTCCACATCAGATGGCTTTTTTCTTTAAACCTCATGAACCTCTGCTAGCATCAAATTTTTCTTCTGCAGTCTCCTCTCCTCTCAGTCTTCAGATCCTGGTCAACACAACCACTGAGCCACACTGGCCGGGCTCAGTTTACTTTTAAAGTGTGAAGAAAGCAATCCAAATTGTGCGCTGTTGGTAGGAATATAAATTGGTACAGCCACTATGGAAAACAGTATAGAGTTCC
The DNA here is from genome assembly GCF_000327345.1 of Myotis davidii. Lineage (NCBI taxonomy): Eukaryota > Metazoa > Chordata > Mammalia > Chiroptera > Vespertilionidae > Myotis > Myotis davidii. The sequence goes on along the minus strand of NW_006300048.1, from coordinate 6,567,815 downwards.
TCAAAAATTAAATACAGAACTACCTATCATATGATTGAACAAATCCACTTTTGGGAATTTATCCGAAGACAAAAAACTAACTTTTAAAAGATATATGCACAACCATGTTCAATGCAGAATTATTTAAATAGCAAACATATGAAAACCACCAAACCTTCCATTGTTGAATAAAGGAATTTTTTTTAAAGAAAGTGATATATATACACAACAGAATACTATTCAACCATAAACAGAAGGTTATATTGCTATCTGCATCAACATGGATGGAACTTGAGGGCATTATGCTAAGTGAAATAAGTCAGACAGAGAAAGACAAATACCCAAATACCATAAGATCTCACATGTGAAATCTTCTGTACTGCATATTTGAAAGATGCTAAGAGAGTAAAACTTAAAAATTCTCATTACAAGAAAAAATTTTCTAACTATGTATATAGGTAACAAATGCTTACCTAGACTTACTGTGGTGGTGATTTTGCAATATATACAAATATCGAATCATGTACAACTGAAAGTACTATGTTATATGACACATAATAGGAAGAAAATTAAAATACAGAAAGATTAAAATAACAGCAGCAGTACAAAAATCAGGAGAAAAAGTATTCTAAGATGGCCCTGGCCGATGTAGCTCTGTTGGGTGGAACATCATCTGTGCACCAAAAGGTTGCAGGTTCAGTTCCCAGTAGGGGTGCAATACAGAAAGCAACTGATTTATGTTTCTCACTCACATCAATGTCTCTTTCTCTCTCTCCCTTCCTAAGTCAATAAATATTTTTTTAAAAAAATACATGACTCAGTTTTAGCTCCAACATGTAAAAATCTTGGAAGTTGTCACTCTCATCCTTCTCATCCTTACAAGAAAAAAGCTAAACAAACTGAAAATCAATGACTTTCTTTGAACCCATCAGAGAAATGAGGACACAGAGCAAACTACCACTTCAAGATATGGAAAGATAGACATATTCAGAGAGTCACAGCCATCATCTAATAGATCACATCCAGTAGAACCACTAGAGCCATAAACTGGGAGGAACACTGTTACCAGTCTCCCAAAGCTGTTGTAACAAACTGACACAAACTAGGTGACTTAAAATACAACACTGTTCTCTGTTATAGCTCTGGAGGCCAGAGCACAAAATCAGGGTATCCAGCAGGCCTGGAACTTTCTTAAGACTCCATGGAAGAATTGCTTCCATGGGCTTTACTTCCAGGAATCCCATCCTGTTTTCACCCTGAATTGCTCCATACTTCTATCTTGGCATCTGGAAGCTGCCAGCAATCTCTGGAATTCCTTGGCTTGCCTAATTCCAACCTCTGCCTCCATCTGCACATGGCCTTCCCCTTATATATATCTGTCTCAGATCTCCCTCTCCTTAGTCTTAATAAGGGCACCAGTCTTTGGATTAATGGCCAATCCTAAACCTAGATGACATCATGTTCAGATCATTAGCTACGTCTTCAAAGGTTCTACTTTCAAATAATGTTGCATTCATACTTACCAAGAATTAGAACTTGAACATTACTGTTTGAGGGACAAAAAGTTAATCCATCACAAATACTTTCATGGTAATTTCAATGAATCCCTGGAGGCTGAGTGTGGAATATCATGAGAGTGGGAAACTTCTGGGGACTGTAGTCTTAGGAGAACCCCATACTTTTGTGGGCTTTACTTCCAGAAATCCCATCCTGTTCTCACCCTGAAGAGCCCATAAATATGTATTTGGCCGAAACCGGTTTGGCTCAGTGGATAGAGCATCGGCCTGCGGACTGAAAGGTCCCAGGTTCGATTCCGGTCAAGGGCATGTAGCTGGGTTGCGGGCACTTCCCCAGTAGGAGATGTGCAGGAGGCAGCTGGTCGATGTTTCTCTCTCATCGATGTTTCTAACTCTCTCTCTCTCTCCCTTCCTCTCTGTGAAAAATCAATAAAATATATTTTAAAAAAAATATGTCTTTGTAGTTCTGGCAAAGGGAAAGGAAAAAGTAATCACTGTGAAATAACCAAGAACCAGACCATTCTCCATAACAAAGACTTACACTCCAAGGAAATGACCTTATCAGGGACTTATCCCACCTGTGGAAAGGGCATTTCTCAGATTCCAGTCCCTTCTCTTCCGTGTTGGGGGTGGAGGGAAAGACAACAACTAAGAAAGGCTTATAATGGTCACAGTCCCAGGACAGAGATCCACTAAGTTTAAGATTTAATTCTAAGATTATAGGATGCTTCCTCTCTCCCTCACCTTACCACCACACCAATGGAGCTTCGGTATAAGAGTTAATGCTGAAAGAGCTGCACAGTGCAAATACTATCTAGAAAGAGTTCTTAGGGAAACCCAAATACATTAAGAGACACAGTAACAAGGACACTAAAAGAATCTGAAGCCTCTGGCACGTACGGCTAGAGCAAATATTAAACAAAATACAATCCCTAGCTAGATTAATATAAACCCTTACACTAAAAACCTATTTACCTCAGCTCCTATTGCCTAATACATCATGCGCAACTGTCAACAAAAAAAATTACATCATGCTTTTATTTATTTTTTATTGAATTCAGAGGAAGGGAGAGGGGGAGAGAGAGAGATAGAAACATCAATGAGAGAGAATCATTGTTTGGCTGCCTCCTGCACACCCCACAATGGGGATCGAACCCACAACCTGGGCATGTGACCTGACGAGGATCGAACCGTGACCTCCTGGTTCAGAGGTAGGCACACAACCACTGAGCCATACTGGTTGTGCCACATCATGCTTTTAAAAGGCAAGAAAAGACACAAATGCAAAGCAAGCATCATAGCTGAACTCAAATATTTTTGGAATGAGAGAGTATCTATTATTTTTTAAATATGTTTTTGTTGATTTTAGAGAGGAAGGAAAAGAGAGAGAAAAAAAATCAATGAGAGAGAAACATCGATCAGCTGCCTCTTGCACGCCCCCTACTGGGGATCGAACCCCAAACCTGGGAATGTGTCCTGACCAGACATCAAACCAGCGGCCCCTTGGTGCAGAGGACGACACTCAACCAACTGAGCCACAACAGCCAGGGCCAGACAGGGAATGTAAAATAACTATGCTAATATGTTACTAGTGATAGTGGAAAAAAACAATATGCAAGCACAGTTAGTAAGGTAAGCAGATGAATAATCACGAGGAAATACAAGAAATCAAAAACTCTGTAACAGAAATAAAGGATGCCATTGGTAGGCTCAACAGCAGACTAGACACTGCCATGGACAGAATCAGTAAGCTTGAAGATAGGTCAATAGAAATTTCCCAAAAAAATGCAAAGAGGAAAAAAATAATTAAAAAAACAAGCAACTACAATAGCAAAAAAACCAACAGAACATCCAATAACTGTAAAGTAATTTCACAAAATGTAACATATCTGTAATTGGCATACCAGAAAAATTTCCACAATTAATAACATACACCAAGCTACATATCCAGGAAGCTCAGAGAACACAAAAGAGGATAAATGTAGGCAAGTCTACACCTATGCATACCATATTCAAACTACAGAAAGCCCAAGACAGCGAAAATCTTGAAAGAAACTGCAAAATAAAAGCCTAGAGATGAACAAGGATAAGAATTCCAGCCCTAATGGGTTTGGCTCAATGGATAGAGTGTCTGCCTGCAGACTGAAGGGTCCCAGGTTCGATTCCGGTCAAGGGCATGTACCTTGGTTGCAGGCACATCCCCATTAGGGGGTGTGCAGGAAGCAGCTGATCTGTTTCTCTCTCACTGATGTTTCTAACTCTCTATCCCTCTCCCTTCCTCTCTGTAAAAAACCAATAAAATATGTTTTTTAAAAATTCCATCAGTTTCTTTCTCTTCGGACACTCAAGCAAAAAGGGAGTGAAGTAAACTATTTAAAACATTGAAAGAAAAATAACTACAAACTTAGAATTCTATTTCCAGCGAAATTGGCCTTCAAAAGTGAAAGAGAAATAAACACTTTTTCTCAAACTAAAACAAGAATTCATTGCCAGACCTGCCATGAAAGAAATATTAATAGAAGTTCTTCAAGGATCTTGCCCACCTTTTTATTTTGAGTGCTTTTGTCTTTGCTGATGGATATATAAAGACTTTAAGAAACTTTACCAAATTTAAACCAAAGTATTTACTAACAAAACAAAATTCTAACTATTTTCCTGGGCAAAAAACAATTAATGTGGGATATGACTGATTAAAAAGAAGTAGAAATGTTTGATTGTGGGGGGAATATCATGTAATAGCTTTTAACAGTCATTCAGAATTTTTCATATCATAGAACTCACTGAAAAGCTAATAAAAGATACAATCCCTTCAGCCATAACAATTCCATCACAAAGATCTGCTCAAAAAATTTTTAATATATTTTTATTGATTTTAGAGAGAGGTAGGGAGGAGAGAAACATCAATGATGAGAGAGAATCATGGATCTGCTGCTTCCTGAACACCCCACACTGGGGATCAAGTCCACAACCTGGGCATTTATCCTGACCGAAATCGAACCATGACCTCCTAGGTCATAGGTCAATGCTCAACCACTGAGCCATGCTGGCTGGGCCAAAATTTTATGTTTAAAACTGACAGGCTTCTGACATGTTTTCTCCATATCATTTCTGAGGACTAACATATCCCCAATAATTATTTGTGTTCTCCTTTTGAGCTTTTGACCAACAGCATTCTTTATATGTAAAATGTGACTCTTAATCTTACTTATTTCTAAAGATAAGTGTTCTAGACTAAAAAAAACAACTCTCTTATTATTAAGGCCAAATTACACTTTCAAGTAACAATCCAAATGCCATTCAAAGGCCTCAAATTCTCTCACACAAGAAGGCCAAATGCCCAAACCCACATTTTATTTAGAAAACAGAATGAAATAAACTCCAGGCCTATTATATGTAATACACTAAGTTGAATATTTTTTCCATTAGAAAATATACTTGCTGTTTAATTAAAATAAACTAGAGGCCTGGTGCACAAAAATGTGTGCACTCGGTGGGGAGGGAGGGGTCCCTCATCCCGGCCTGTGCCCTCTCCCAGTCTGGGACTCCTCAGGAGATAACGACCTACTGGCTTAGGCCTGCTCCCGGGTGGCAGAGGGCAGGCCTAATCCCTAGGTGCAGCCCTTGGTCGGGCTCAGAGCAGGGCCAATTGGGGAGTTTTGGCGCCGCCCCCTGTCATGCACAGAGCAGGGCGATCGGGAGGTTGCAATGCCGCCCCCAGTCACGCTCAGGGTAGGGCCGATTGGGGAGGTTGCGGCGCCACCCCCTGTTACGCACAGAGCAGGGCCTATCGGGGGTTGGGGCTCCGTACCATGTCACGCACAGAGCAGGGCCGATCGGGGGTGGGGAGCTCC
>NW_006300048.1:6560790-6561866 GCF_000327345.1 Myotis davidii | reverse complement strand
TGCTTCCCCCAGTGCCCCCACTCACCCACCTCCCTCTCTCTTGCTTAATCATTAAGCCCTCAGGACACTGGTTAACATCCAATAGTCTTAGAAACAAGGTCCTGTGTTTATTGACTATTGAGACAGAGTTTTCATTCAATCTAAACATCATATCTTGGCCTCAGTTGTGTTTTAACCCTGGACCCAGGAAAGCTGAACAATCTCTCAGAACAAATCCTTGTGATTTTGGATAGAACAACTCCATAGCTGACATCAGGACCAAATCCAATTATTAATTACCCCTACCCTAGCATCAACCAATCAGTAGAGACCACAATCCTAAATTTATTAGTCACCATGATTAATGATGTTTTCCCTATATAACAAATCCCCTGGAAGCCACTGGCGATGCCTGGCTGCAGACCACCATCTTGGCTGACAGTTAATTTGCATATCGCCCTGATTAGCCAATGGGAAGAGTTGCGGTCGTACACCAATTACCATGTTTCTCTTTTATTAGATAGGATTATCATTAATATCTAATACAGAATTAATCAAACAAGGACAAAAATGACTTATCATTAACAAACCCTAAAACAGTACAATTCCTTATAATTTAAAGTTGTATAATACTTTAAAAATATTTTCATATATGCTCCTTAGATTCACAACAAATTATAAAGTTTACATTCTAAAAGTAAAACTGCACTGTCTAGCTGGTAACCACCAGCACAGGTGTTTCCTGAGCACCTGATTTGTGAATAGTCTAAACCAAGACGTTTTATAAAATACACAACAGATTTCAAAACCAAGGGAAAAAAGTACATTATCTCATTAATAACATATTACATAATTTTGAAATAATGTATTAATTTCAAGTATTCCTTTTTGTTTTTTAATTTTTTTGATTAATTAAATCTTTATTGATCAGATTATTAGTTGTTCCTCTTTTTTCCCTCCATAACTCCCCTCAACCCAGTTCCCATCCCACCCTCCTCCCTCACTCCCCACCCACTGTCCTCATCCATAGGTGCACGATTTTTGTCCAGTCTCTTCCCGTATCCCCCTCACCCCTTCCCCAGCCAAGCAGAGTAAAT
>NW_006300048.1:6554676-6559622 GCF_000327345.1 Myotis davidii | reverse complement strand
TCCACTGTCCCCAGAGGCTCTGCCTCTCAGAGTCCCAGCAACTGCTGCAAACCTCGGAGAGAAAGCTGCCCTTGAGTTTCAACCAATGCCAGACAGTCCCGCTTCTCCCGTTTGAATCTGGGTCTCTAGAGACTCACCCGGAACTGGAGCTCAGAGCCTGAGACTCCCTCCCAATTAAAAACGACAACTGCGCCCTCAGCCGCCAGCCCGGTCCGCATGCACCTCCACACCTTAGTATTTTACTTCCGCACTGCGCCTCCTCTGAGTCTCGGTGTCCTTTTCTCTTTCCTTCTAGTTGTAGAGTTTCCACTCAGCCAGCCTTCCTGTGATTCTGGATGATGTCCGTTCCGTCTTTTAGTTGTATTTTTGAAGTGGTTGTTCGAGGCAGCAAACTCCGGTGTTTACCTATGCCGCCATCTTGGTTTCTCCTTTTTGTTTTTTAACATAGCTACTAGCAAATTTATTGGTATGTAATTTTTCAATTCAGTATACTTCAGAGAACGTATGTACACTTGCTTTGCAGCACCCAATGAAGATAGTATAATTTTACAGTTCAACCAATATTGTTCAAGATATTAGACAAACTTTTTAAAAATATATTTTATTGATTTTTTACAGAGAGGAAGGGAAAGGGATAGTCAGAAACATCAATGAAAGACAAATATCAATCAGCTGCCTCCTACATACCCCCTACTGGGGATGTGCCCACAACTGAGGTACATGCCCTTGACAGGAATCAAACCTTGGACCCTTCGGTCCGCAGGCCAACGCTCTATCCACTGAGCCAAACTGGTTAGGGTATTAGACAAACATTTTTAAGCAAATTAATTCTTAATGCCTAAATTTGTTTAACATGATAAAAGTCATATAGAAATATCTCATCTATAAAATCAGTAATTTTCACTTTATTTACTAGAAGTATGTAACATCAATGTAACATACTAGTACATGGAGTTGGCAATCAGCAGACCCACCTGACAAGATGCTTAATATCCCAGATCATTGATTTTTTACCAAAGGGACTTACTAGTAAGAGCCACAATGAGTCAGAAAGGACTACAGAGTTTCTTTTTAAAATGATAGATCTCATCCACCAACTTGAAACAGGAACTCCACTTAGGCAGCATTCTGTTAATCTGGTTTAGGTGGACATATTTCAATATATTTAAATTTTGTATTGTTCATTAGACTGACCCCCCTCTCCCCAACTATTCCAAATTAAAGTACTATTAAACTTAGTGAAAGTACTACTGATGCAGCGAACACATAGTAGCCTCCAAATTTTCTGTTACTTATAAGGGTGCTAACAAATTTTTTAAATAGAATAAAAAAAGTGATGTAGTTTCTGGCATCAATGAGTTCAGGGCAAGTAAGGTTATTACATATGAAAGGAAGAAAATAACAAGAGTTTTTATTTTAGCCTGGTTGGCACGGCTCAGTGGTTGAACATTGACCTATGGACTAGGAGGTCACGGATTCCCAATTCCTGGTCAGGGTACATGCCTGGTTGCAGGGCTGTGCCCTCTCACAATCCTGGACCCCTTGGGGGATGTTGGAGACCCGGTTTCGGCCCAATACCGCAGGCCAGGCCAAGGGACCCCACTGGTGCACAAATTCGTGCATCCAGCCTCTAATCTTAAATAATTCCAATAACCAAGCTCATCCTTGAAACAAATATCTACCTTGTATCTCTCACAAGAAACCTGGATTCGCTCTGGTTTCGCTTCCCTATGGCTAGGTCTTCAAGGCCTACATACTATCAAACCCCACATCCTTCCCTTTCCCCCAAGATGCCAATCTGAACTGCTACCAACAACCATCCCACTCTCACACCAAGCTGCCCTACTCCATCTATCTGTCTACACACTACCTTTTGCTACACATATCCCTCATGCTGACAAGCTGACCGTAGACATGGATGAACCTCCATCCAGACTTCCCAGACCAGTTTTCTCCCCCACCTAAAAAGACAAGTTCTATTTGAGGTCAATCTGCCTAGCAGCAGTGGATATCAAACTCTACAACTAAGCAAGTCATAGCTCCATCATCATGATTACCCAATTTACCTAACTTTCAGTCATATATTAGGTTTCAGTCACCCTTTCTTTTCAGAACACAAACTAAAACTTTCAGATCTCTCACAACTTGCTTTACCAGTTTACCTAGGAAGCAGATTTGCAGTTCTGTCCTATTTTCACCCAAATCAAGAATCATTACAGTTCTTTCCTTGCCTACCTTCAGGCCCTTGACAAAACACCATTTCTTTATATACATTAGAAAATTAAACAGTTATCACATTTAAAATACATTTAATAGGGGAGAATGTTCCATGACTAAGGAGGGGAGAAAAAAATAACAAATTTGGATTATGTAGCAATAAAAATTTGGAGGTATTTTTTTAAAAAAACAACAACACATCTGTATTATCTTTTTTTAATTTTTTGAGAACACTGGCATTGTTTTATTTTTTAAAATATGTTTTTATTAATTTTAGAGAGGGTAAGGGAAAAAAAGAGAATTCCATGAGCAAAACGTCGATCGGCTGCTTCCTGGACACATGCATCTTGGTGCATGGGATGATGCTCAACCAGCTGAGCCACATGTGCTAGGGCTTGTACGTACTTTTGATTGGCAATATGGAATGAACTAAAAGCATTTCATGTTCTATAATTTTTTATATTAAATGCTTTAAAATTCAAAACAAAGAAATTAAAGATTTTTTCATTTTGTGACAAAACCAAATAAAATACCATGTAAATATTTTAACCTGTCATCTGAAAGCATAAGAAATAAAGACTGCTGCCTTGGTAGGCATGTTCAATGGTTAGAGCATCAGCCTGCACACCCAAGGATTCGCTTTCCCATCAAGGGCATGTACCTGGGTTACAGGTCCTATCCCACCCCAGTCGGGGTGTGTAGGAGGCGCATGTGGAAGACAGCCAGTGGACATATCTCTGTCACATCAACGTTTCTCTCTCCCTCTCTTCTCTTCCCTTCCCCCCCTTCCCCTCCCTTCCACTCTTTTTAGAATTAATGTAAAAAATATCCTAACTCCTGAGGAATAAAAAAAGAAAGACTGCTGATAACCAAGCAAATGAGATTTCTATTATAAGAGGAAACTCCCTTTAAATGATTTTAATAATTGTAATATGATTACTACAGGACCAATAAATTTAAAGTATACATAGATATAGAAATATCTGACAAATACCTTTCAAAAGTTAATTACAAATGCCCCAATAAATCAACCTTCGAGAAACACATTCTGGGTAGTCAAAGTGAAAGTACGCAACAATCACACTTTACCAAGATAATTTGGCAACTCATCTAACCAGAACACAATGAGAAAGTCACTAAGAAAAGACCTCTGGACAGTCAAAATAGATACCCCAATACCCAAGTATTGATACTCATTTCCTTTTCACACACTACTTAAGGGTCTACTTTATTTTTCCTTTATACAGAACTAGAAATACGAGCAGAATCTCCACACGGGTAGAAAATTTTAGAGAACAGAGTTGGGAAGGGGGACATTTATCTCAGTGACAAGCACACTCAACAGCAAAGCAGAAAAATACTTAAATAACATCAAAATGCAAAGGAGTCTGATCAACACTCCTATATACAATCCACAAGATAACTCCAGGCATGACAGACAGTACCTGACAGATCTGAAATGATGACCCTAAGTCATCAAGAAGATTACTTACATTCTGCATCTCCCACTCAAAAGACAGAAAAGAAGTACATATTTGACGTTAGTCTGATTTTCATTCAAAGCAATTACAGTGATTTTACAATTTGGTGCTTGAAGGAACAATCCCTCGATTACCCAATAAAGCTCAAAACCAATCAATCAGAAAGGAAGTCATCTGCAAGTTCGAAATACCAAAGGTTTTCCTGTTTCTGAGTGTTAAGGGCACTTGTGCGCAAAAGTCACCTGGAAGTGAGCGGGAGGCGGCGGAACGTGAAAGCGGCAACAAGCCTCAGGAAACACAGAAGCGCCCGGCGAGTTGTCCAGAAACACTATACGCTTAAAGCATTTCCCACAAAACGGCGTGTGGGCCAGCAGGAGCCACATCAGCAGTATTCTGCATATGCCCTGCTCCTACCCCATTAGTTGGTTTCATACATTATTCATTTAGGCTAACAGCGTGCCCGTGGGAAGCAGCAGTTTCCAACTCCGCTCAACTGCAAGCAGTGCTAGCACTCTCCTCATCCACTGTCCAAGACCAAAATCAAGGTGACGCTGGCAGCACATGCTCGTGCCTTATGGCGACGCAAACTCAGGCTTCAAAAGGTGGCACGCTTTGATTTTTTATTTTTTTAAGCAACTCTCTTTCAAACTGCTTTTGATTTTTAACGCGCCGAGGGAGAGCGTGCCTCGCCCTAGGCGGCACTTGGTTATCAGCAGAACTGTCCCACGGCTCAGCAACACTCCCTCGCACACCGGGCTGCACCCTCCCCCCTCCCCCGCTCTCCCTAACTTTCCCCAACAAAACTTTTAAAAAGCAAAACAGTAAATAACATAGAAGGCCTTGGACTTTTCCCTCCTCTAGCAAGGAAGTCTACATTCCCAAACAGGAAACTGCTTCTCCAAGGGTTTGCACACAGAAATCCTACCAAACCCCAACCCGGTCCTCGGGGATTTAATATTTAAATGCCCCCAGACCCGCCTGGGTAGGAACGGAGTCGATACGCGAGCTCCCACCCTGTCCTCGAGGCACCCCCGGCGAGTTTTTCACTGAGGGGACTGCCTTTCCTCACCCAAAATAAACTTCTTTAAAAGCCTCGAGGGAGATAAAGCAGTTGCAAGTGCTACTCTGTCAGGTTTTTCGATCACCCTTCCCCGTGGGGGGGGAGAGGAAGGGGCCGGGGAGAGAGGGCAGCGGGAGCCGAGTAAGCGGGTGGCGGGCGAGGAGGCGCGGCCGGGCGCCCCACTGCCC
>NW_006300048.1:6537682-6554035 GCF_000327345.1 Myotis davidii | reverse complement strand
GCCAGGAGGAGGTTTGCTCGGTGGGCGCCTCGGGTGAGCAGAGTTTGCTGGGAGGCAAAGGGCGCCTGGGTTGCCCCACTTTCCGCGGCTGCGACGCGGAGCTGCAGAGCATTTCTTCATGAAAAAACAAACAAAAAAACCCGAAGTACAAAATAAATAATATTTTACAGGAATAAATTATTGGCTTCCTATAAGACAATTTTTAGACCCCTTTTCTCTTTTATAAGTTGTAACATGATATTCATAATTTGAAGTATTGCCAGGTATGTTTTCTATCCTCAGCATGAAGAAAGGCAAAGGATTATTGTAATCAAATAGTGTCTTTTTTTCTTTTTAAAAAAAATGAAACATTGGCTACAGTTACACCTTCGCTAAATCCCAGTGTGTTTTTTTGTTTGTTTTTGTGTTTATGAAAGATTCTTATTGATTTCAGAGAGAGGAAGAGAGAAACACCCACCGGCTGCCTCCTGCATGCCCCCAACAGGGAATCCAGCCCGCAACCCCTGCATGTGCCCAGACCGGAATCCAGCCACAACCCCTGACTAACCTGGTGCGTGGGTCCACGCTCACCTACCGAGCCACACAGGCTGGGCTCAGTCTTTCTTAGAATTAGAAACTCTGAATAGAGGTTAAGGAAAACTAACAGGATGGGGGAAAGTATAATTAATTCAGCCAGTTTTTTCCCTTCTTGTTTAAGTATACCCAACCCCCAGACAGAAGTTGTGACAGCAACATTTGTTGAATGCCAACCACTGTGCATAGTGCTTTAAAAAAAAAAAAATATGTCATTTAATTCTAACAATCATCCAAGAGTAAAACTGCCTTGCTCTTTGAAACCAGACAGACCTAGGTTTCTGAAACTCAGCACGGCCATTTACTTTTTGTGGAATCTTGGATAAATTAATGAACCTCCCTGGACTTCAGTGTCTTGAGTCTTTTGAAAAAAATCTTCACAATGCAAAGCACAGTGTCTGGCACAATGTCGCAGCCTCATAAATATCCATTCCCGCTGTCTCTGATAGGCCTGCTTTTGTGAACTTTTAATTCCTTTATGACTTCTAAAATGTTGCATGTGGTACCTTTATAAAAAGAATTGCCAGTTATAATCAGAAGCCAGAAAGGAGAAAAGAAAATAACTTAAACAAGATGTACATCCAAGATGTACATGTTAGTTGTGTTGTATTGAAACCACAGAATATATTGTGCCTTTTTCAATCAAATATTTGAGAATTATGTTCATTGTCCCCTACCAAGCAAGCAAACAAAAACAAAAAACAAAAAGCTGAAGTACAGCCCGTATCCTCAAGATTTTGCATTCTAACTAGGAAGTGACACATTAACACAGTTTATTAATAGTATGAGGTAGGGAGGGTCAAATGCTTGAGAATTTAAAGGAAAATAAATTACTATGGGCAAGGCAAGTTTCAGGAAGAAGGTATAAATAGAACCAAAGCTTTGGAGAAGGCAATAATTTCAGCCTGGAGGAGTCCTAGAAGACAGAAGTGGATATGCAAAAAGAACATTCCTGAGCCTTAAAGAAATCTATGAGGCTCCAGCTGCCCCTAAGAAAGTAAACCATTTCAGATTTAGAAGAGTGAGGATGGTGGGAGGCAAAAGAAAATTCATGAAAGGAGAGAAAAAATAATAGTATATTGGAAAAGAACTAAACTCCCAGGTCTCTAGAATCCTAGACATTTCAAGAAGAAAGGCCAATGAATAGAATTGAATAAAGGTTAAGGAAAACTAACCTCTGGAAAAAAGACCACTGGATTTGACAATACGGTTATGTTTAAATGTGTAATTTCTGAATAGATATATAGATATAGATATACTGAATATATAGAATATGTAACAGAAAAGTTAAAATTCAGTTAAAGGTTTTAGTGACTAAATGAGTGGTAAGGAGTGGAGGTGACCATATTTTCTTGACCAGAAGTCAAGTCATATGATCTGACAACAAGATAAAACATTTAGCCCTAACCGGTTTGGCTCAGTGGATAGAGCATTGGCCTGTGGACTCAAGGGTCCTAGGTTCGATTTCGGTCAAGGGCATGGACCTTGGTTGCAGACACATCCCCAGTGTGGGGTGTGCAGGAGGCAGCTGATGGATGTTTCTCTCTCATCGATGTTTCTAACTCGCTATCCTTCTCCCTTCCTCTCTGTAAAAAACCACTAAAATATATTTTTAAAAAAAGATAAAACATTTAGCCCTGCCCCCAGCTAATGTGGGTGTGGTTGAGCATTGATGAACCCAGGAGGTAACAGTTGGATTCTGATGCCCAGGTTGCGGGCTAGATACCCAGTGGGACGTACAGAAGACAGTTGATCAATGATTCTCTCTCATCATTGATGTTTCTATCTCTCTCCGTCTTCCTTCCTCTCTGAAATCAATAAAATCATATTTAAAAAAACAAACAAACAAAAAACATTTAGCCCTGGCCAAGTGTCTCCTGTACACCAAAAGGTGGTTGGTTTGATTCCCAGTCAGGGCACATACCTAAATTTTAGGTTTAATCCTCAGTTGGGGTGTGTTCAAGGGGCAACTGATATCTCTCTCTCTTTCTCTCTCTCCCTAAAGCATATCCTTGGGTGAGGATTTAAAAAAGAAAAGAAAAGATAAAAGATTTACAATCAGTTCTAGCCTAGAAATGTCAGAATCTGTATTATTTCCATAATAAGTCATGTACTTTAGATGTTAGAAAATTAAAATAAGCAAAATCACTGCAAATTCAGAGGACAATATCCCATGAGATATTGCTGAAATATTGGATCATAAGGAAATTGAAAGGATCAGGGGAATAGGACCCATAAGAAAGGTTGAGAAAACTGAAGTAAAGTGCCCTAGCCGGTTTGCAGGCTCCACCCTGGCCCGGGCCCTTGTTGGAGCACCTGCAGGAGGCAACCAAGCAATGTGTTTCTCTCACATCCATGTTTCTCTCTGTCTTTCCCTCTTTCTTCCACTCTCCCTAAAAAAAAAAGAAAAAAATCAATGGAAAAATATCCTTGGGTGAGGATTAACAGAAAAAAATAAATAAATGAAAATTAAAAAAAAACACCCTGAAGTAAAGCTATAAAATAATCACAATCCTAGAGTTAATCCTATCTTCTACACGTAAAGCCAAAGAAAACCCCAATAGAAGAATGAAATCAGAAATGAATTTTTTAAACTTACAAAATGGTATTGTTGGGGGTCCAGCCCCAGCAGGTCCAGGGGTTTTCATAGGTGTGGACAGAGTCAGCGTTCAGTTGATCAGCATAGCGAGGTTCTCTAACCAGGTTCAGTTCATATTGTCCTGTTACATCTGTATTTATACCAGTTGATTTTAATCCTATCCATTCTATTCCAAAGGTTAGGGTGTTTGTTAATCTAGTTCTGTTGAGTTTAATCCTGTCCAGGTTAATCTCTGTGTTCCATTATAAGGGCTATTCCAAGGTCACTGCTCTACTGATAAACTACAAGGAAGTGACTGAAGGAGATTATCCTACCCAGTAAAGGTTATGTCCTCCCAGCCTCGCTGCTTGCTTTACCTCGGCCTGCCCTGTGTTGGTGAGTCTCCAGGGGTATAGGCTTTGGTGCTTTCGCTGGTGGGCAGACCCCTGGGGATGTGGGCCCAACAAGTCCCAAATTTATTGCCAACAGTCTTAGTCCAAGTTCTTCATAAGTAGTACCTGGTATTTCTGTAACACTAGAGGGTTTCACTGATTTATTCTCTTTCTTAGTCCTGTTAATCCCTAACTCCAGGGAAAAATCCTCACCTGGGGAAACAACCTTTCTGGGGGAGGTGGTCTTGTTTACAACACATAGCGGTAAGAGGGTGAGCAAACATATTAAGAACAGTATGCCATATACGCCAGGTCCCTTGAAACATATGCTGTGCAGATGTTTCTTCCCTGCAGTGACTGTGTCAAGCTGGTCGCTATGATGTGCACTGACCACCAGGGGGCAGGCGCTCAATGCAGGAGCTGCCCCCTGGTTGTTAGTGCACTGCTTAGCTAACCGATGGGCAGGGCTCACAGCTGGGGAGCACTGCTGCTGCGGTGTGAGCCTCTGGATCGGGACTGACTGGGCATCAGCACGCAGCAGGTGCAGCAGGGCTGGGATGAGCGGGAGCAGGAGTGGCAGGCAGTGTTGGACTGCTGGTTTTGCCCACTCCCCCCAGGCCACACCGAGGGACCCCACTGGTATGTGAATCCATGCACCAGGCCTCTAGTATTTTATACATTTTTATATAGCTAACACATTATTCAGCTCAAAACACTGGTTTCCTCAGCAATAACTATTAGAAAATATGGTGAGAAGATAATCTCATATTTATCACACATTTTAGATTTAACCTCAAATTTCTTTCAGCTAAAAACAGATTATTTTTCTTTTTGATTTTATTTCCTTTATTGATATCTTATAATGAATTAGATTTTTTTTCCATTCATGTGGCTTCAATCTTCTTTGTATTCCCAGACAAATAGACAAATACTCCCTTTTTTTAAAAAAAAAAATCTGCTAATGTGTCAATCTGGTATCAAAGAGAATATTACAATCTCTGTGAAAATGATACAATTTCACACCAACCTAATCATGTTAAATTGCCATCATTTCTTCCTACTATTTGCTTAGAAATTTATCAGAAGATAAATATATTGAAAAAATTGTCTACCTTCTTTCCTTCTGGTAAAAACTATTCTAACCAGGAAGATCATTCTGAAGAAAATTCAATTAAATATCAATTCAATTGTGTTATTTTTGAAACACTCATTTAGCTCAAATTTTATAACTATATACAGGTAACTAATTGTTTTTTGTGTCTTTATTCTTAGTTTTATAGTATGATATTTCCTGGACATTTTCCTTATTATCTTGGTTTGGCTTGGCTAGTTTACAGTATACTTAAGCACAAATTACATCAATGTATAACCTGAATTTTAAAAATCATTCTTTAGAAACCAATTGCAGGAAATAATAATCTCAAACACGATGCCTATATTGTGGTGTCATTAAAGCTGGAAAATTGCCCCACTGAAACTGACCCATCAGCTTGGGACAATATCCTGCTACTCTGCTAGCAATTTTGGGGATGTGCTCAAACAGATAACCACTCTCAGCACTTTTCATTATTGCACATTAAGGAAAAGTTTAATTAAAAACATGATGAGGTCAGCCAAATGTCTCACCATTTTGCCAACCGAAAGGACCTTTTTAACAATGTCATTTGCACTTTATTCTGATTGTAGTGTCATTATAGAGCTCATATATGACAGGTAAGTCACAGAGCTTTGTAGGTCCTCAAAGAGAGTCTCTTTCAAGAAGTATTACTTTTTCAAAACGTTAAAGCTAGACTCTGATGAAGTGTCAGATATTTTAAGCAATCTCAAATACATTTGCGTTTTCAAATATCAGGCAATTCCATGGTACACACAATATTATGTAAAGAATTTCCAGGCATGCATATACATTCATTCAACTCCACAAACATTTACTGATCACCCGGTATAGATCAGCACCTGCTCTGTGATAAATATAAAGATAGAAAATACAGTCCCTGCCTCTAAAACAGGAAGGATTGGAAAGTCTTTGAGGGTACATTGGAGTTGCCCAATAAGGATAAGGAAGTGTATTCAGACAGCCAGGACAATAGGCAGGTGTACCATGAAAGCCCTAGGATGCCTTTTGGGGGACCAGGCTCAGGGAACGAGAGTCTAACACAGAGGGCCCCATGTGTTAAGGGAATGATTTGTGATGTTGTTCTAGAAGTTATAGGTAGTTAATGAAAAATTTTAAGTAGGTAATGGATTTCAACCATGTCTACAGTCACAGAAAAAAAATCATACCTCTCAAAAATTCAGTTATGAAACATTTGGTTCAATAAGCATTGGCTAAGCACCCATACTCTTGATCAATTAGTAAATATGTTTTTACTAATATAAAAATATTTAAGCTAATATAATATATAAGGCACTATGTATTCTGAGATTCAACGCAGCAAACACAAACTCTGCTTTTAAGAAATGTGATTTCCAGCTAAGACGTTTAAGATATGATTAACTGTTTCGAACTTATGCTTATTGACGTAAAATTCACCTCATTGCAGAGAGTCTGTATTTAGAATCATCATGGCACAACTACCAAACTAGGCACATTCTCATTTTAGTCATGAATTTTCACTATTCTTATTTAGATCACTTTGCAAATTTTAAGCTGTAAATACAAATAACCTGATGCCCAATATTCAGAAGATATTTGAACATATCACAAGTCAATAGCCCAAAATAGCCTTTTTAAAAACAAAAATATTAGTAACGTGTTAACTTCCTTTGTGAATTTGTATAAATGACAAAAAAGAAAATTAAAAAAAAAATAACTCAAGCGAGTACTCAACAGAGGATTCCATCTATAATCATTATCCTTTGGGCACTACCATTTCTACATCTGGCCTAATGTGACACTAAAAGGCACTCATCAAATTATTATATTTCTGTGCTTCTGAAACAAGAAGTGGAAACTTTATTACAATCCCTGTAACTTCCTCAACTGCACAGATGACAATGTGGGTTATGTCCCATCTGACACTGGAGCCTTTAAACTGCCTGTTCTGTCACTATTTCGATGCCTAAAATTAAATGCCTGCCAAAGCAAAAGAAGCTCATAACCCAAGATGTTCTTCTCTGCATATTCCTGAGACTTCACATTCTGTCGTTCTGCTGGTTCCGGGCCACATCTCACCACTCCCCCTACTGTACCATATTGTATATGTGGCTCCTAAGCAGGTCTCCTCAACCTCCTTGTCAGCCCACACCTCCTTGCCCAGTTTTGCCTTTTCTCTGATCTCCTTAAATATCTGAGGGTGAATTCAAGTGAAACCTAGAACAGTACAACTTTCTTATTCCTGAAGCTTATGCTAATTCCTCCAGTTTGCAACCAGGTAAACGAGGCATTTTAAATGATCTTCTGCACACTCTGTCTGCACCAGGGGTGGGGAACATTTCTTTCTGCTTAGGGCCATTTGCATATTTATAAAACATTCAAGGTCCATACAAAATTCTCAACTTAAAAATTGGCCTGCTATATTTGATCAAACATTTAATTAACTCGCCCCTAATGCCTTGGCAGGGCCAGACCAAATGATTATACGGTCCTTGGGCCGGACGTTCCCCATGCCTGGTATACACAATTGATTCTTCTTCAACATCAAGATGGCCCCTTTTGTTCTCTGAACAGTCATATCTCTTATTTGGACTCTCATAACTTCATAAGTTTATACTTTATACCTTTTCTTCACTCTTAATTTCCTAGATTGTATCCTCTTCCTCCTTTTTTCATTCTTCCTTCCCACCCTTTTTCGCTATCTTACAGCATGTCTCTACTAACTCTTTAACACTGTCCTTTGATCCTCAATCCAGTTTTCCCAGTCTAGTAACCTCTTCACATGCAGCGTCTTTGATCTCCTAACTCTCCTTCACCACCACAAATCTTCTCCCAGAATAATCTTGGACCTTATTGAATCTATTATAAGGTTACAAAAGTTTTTACACATTAATAGCACCTAATCTCAATGTAGTCCTTAAAGTAAATCAGTGAAGTAGCTCATACTACTTCTTGTTTTACATTAGCATCAAAGCAGCGTGATTAACAGCTAACACGATCTGACCATTTTAAGGCTTGGGCACTGACCTACACACTTCACAGACCTCATCTGATATGATCCTCATTACAATTCTATGAGTCGTTTTTTTGTATTACTGTTTTTTTTTTTAAAAAAAAAACGACTTTTTAAAGAGCAGGAAACTGAAACCAGCAATTACCCTGCCTAAGATCACATAACTATTAAGTAGCAGAGCCTGTGCTTGAATGCAGCACTGATTCTATAGCTAATGTTCCAGCCGAACTCAAGTCCATTTGCTCCTTGAGCCGTGATTTCTGCTCCCTCCCCGCCTTTTTTTAAAGAGAAGGTGGAAGAAAGAGAGAAAGGGATAGGAGGAGCACCTAAAGGAATTCTCCTTCAGTGGCTTGTTACGAAGATCAACCAGAAAAAGACCTAAAATAGAGTAGATACTTGATACTAATTTCTTTCCCACCATTAAGCATTCATTGAGGACCTATTCTGTGCCAGGTACTGTAGAAGGTGGGTGTATAAAGGAGACATGGTCCCTACCTTCATGGAGCTTATGGTCTAAAGGAGGAAGTTGTGTTTCCCAAGTATACAATATAAATAATCTATATTACTTCTCACATGCCTTCTTTGGCTCCTTTCCTCATAAACACTGTGTTTATAACTCTCCTAGGACATTTGATGTATTTTCTCTCTTAGTATAGTCATTATCATACAACTTTCATTTCCTGTCATGATGGTGATGGCCTTGAAAATTGGGACTATGTCCTCCCTCTTTTGCCAGTTATTAACATGTAGGAGGCTCTCAATAATTTGTATCACATTTCTCAATAGAAAGACACTGTAAAATTATTTTTCAGTGTCCTCAAGATTTCAAATCAAAGAATGGTTATTTCAGTGCTTACATCAGGTTCTTCTTCTTATGAATGCTGTCTTATAAATGAAATTTTTGTCACTCTTCTTGGAGTGATAAGCCAAGATGTGATTACCTAAGACATATGCTTAACTAAGGGCCCCCTTATCTTTTATAGTGAAGACAGACCTTCCCAAACAATTAAATAATAATTTTAAGTTAATTTTTGCATACCTGAATTTTCTTAGAAATATCTCAAAAAAGCTGAAGAAGTATGTTTAGAGTAAACACATTCATTTATTATGTCATATTTTTTCTAAGAATTATAGGGTGGGAGGTGAGAGGAAGTAGTGAAATAAACACTGATAAAAGAAATGCTGGAACAATCTTATCTATCCTACAGTCAACATCAGAGCAGCCACTCCTGACCGGTGATCCCTTGGTGTAATCCTTGGGTGAGGATTAAAAAGAAAAGAAAAGATAAAAGATTTATAATCAGTTCTAGACTAAAAATGTCAGGGTCCAACCTGAGTGTAACCAGCCGTGGGCAAACTATGGCCTGTGGGCCGTATAAAACTATTGAAAAAAACTATTGAATAAAACTATTGAAAAAAAAGACCGTACCCTTTTATGTAATGATGTTTACTTTGAATTTATATCAGTTCACACAAACACTCCATGCTTTTGTTCCGGCCCTCCGGTCCAGTTTAAGAACCCATGTGGCCCTCGAGTCAAAAAGTTTGCCCACCCCTGGTGTAGACACATCCTAATGTTTCTACGCATGAGCATGTTCTCTTTCCACTGTGGCATCCCCCCTTGTTCTTCAAACCTCACCTCCCACCCTTAAAAAGTATATAAAGAATGTAGAACTCCAGGCTATTGTAACACTAAAAAGTTGAGCTCAAAACATATTAAAGAGTCATGACTTGCTGGTAAGGAAATTAGTCACTCACCCATGTGCACCATTTTTACCTCAAATCGGGTAACAAACGAGAATCCAGGATTCAGAGATGAGCTCAATGTTTCAGAATCCGATTAAGCAATTAAATAAAATATTTGCAAAAGAGAAAGATGCTGTGATCACCACACAGCAGAGTTTTGTTAAAAGGCCAGCAGGTTTCCAAGGCCCAGGAAAGGAAAACTGTGCCAAGAGAAAGCCTTAGAGGAATTATCATCTATAATAATAAAAGGGTAATATGCTAATTAGACTGGGCATCTTCCAGATATCATTCCAGATGTCCTTCCTGACGAAGCCAGGGCCAGAGGGAAGCCAACCCGGGTCCCAGGTGCCTGCAGGTGGCCGAGGAGGGAAGGCCTACTTCTGCACGAATTTTTGTGCATTGGGCCTCTAGTTTCTATTATAAGCTCACATACAGATCTCTTTCCCAAATGAAAGTATTAATTAATGAGTCCACTTGAATATCGCTTAAACCAAATGAATGAAAGGGAAAGTAACTTCATGACAGACACTTTGCAGAGACAGGAATTTAAAACACATAGGGACAGTTTCATCTGTGGGGGGAGAGCCCTGAGAAAGAGGAACGTTCTTGCCGGAAGCCAGTCCATCCTTGCTGCTTGACACAGTCGCTGCAGGGAAGAAACATCTGCACAGCATATGTTTCATGGGACCTGTTGTATATGGCATACTGTTCTTAATATGTTTGCTCCCCTGCTTAGCACTATGTGTTTTAACCAAGGTCACCTCTCTGAGAAAGGTTGTTTCCCCAGGTGGGGACTTTCCCCTGTAGTTAGGGAGGGAATAAAACCCCTTAACTAAGTGCCAGACAGGTAATTAATCACTTTAACTACGGACAATCATGCTTAAGCTGCATAATCTTTACTTAGGATAATCTCCTTCAGTTACTTCCTTGTGCTTAACAGAACAATAGAGTAGTGACCCTGTAATGGAAATAACAAATGCCCTAACCTTTGGAATAGACTGGAAAGGATTAAAATCAACTGGTATAAATACAGATGTAACATGAGAATAAAGCCAGAACCTGGCTGGAGAACCTGGAGAGAACCTGGCTATGCTGATCATCTGAACACTGCTGCCTCCGTGTCCTTCCTTCTTTGTCAACTCCGTCCACACCTTTGGGAACCCCTGGACCTGCTGGGGCAGGACCCCATCACTTTCTAAACAAATTTATTGAGAGAAATCTTAGCCACAAGAGGCCTGAGGGAAAAAATCTCTATTTACTCATTCATTCATTCATTTGGAAGGAGAATTTTTAACTATGACTCAGGATGAATTTTCTTTTTTAAAAAAAAATATATATATTTTGATTGATTTCAGAGAGAATGGGAGGTAGAGAGATAGAAACACCAATGATGAGAGAGAATCATTAATCGGCTGCCTCCTGTATGCCCTACACTGGAGATTGAGCCAGAAACCTGAGTAAGCACCCTGACGGGGAATCAAATTGTGATCTTCTGGTTCATAGGTTGATGCTCAACCACTGAAGCACACCAGCCAGGTTTTGTGTGTGTGTTTTATGGTGTTTTTATGCCATTCAGAAAGTTTAAATTTGCATGTAATTAAACTTTTAAATAGTTTAAATATGTTTACTGATAAATAATATACAATCACAAAAGTATGTATTAGAGGTGTTCTGCTTGCTGAATTTTTATAAACTATAAATTTCTAGTCATGTTATAATTTCACATTTTATATTTAGGGTGATATTGATTTGGGGTGTATAGAGTAAGACTGGAATTCAGATTCAGTTTCCCTTCTGTACTAGCTATTCATAATTGAGAGCAGTCAGCTATATTTCTTCTATGGATTTGTAATGCCATCTTTATCAAATCTTAATTCTGCATGTACTTGATCAATTTCTGGACTCTGATCTATCTTACCTATATTAGTATTTACCTATTTCTTTTATTAAAATATGTTTTTATTGATTTTTAGAGAGAGAGAGAGGAGGGGAGAAGAATAGAGAGATAGAAACATTGATGATAGAGAAACATCAATATCAATTGGCTGCCTCCTGCAAGGCCCCCTAGTAAGGATTGAGCCTGAAACCCAAGCATGTGCCCTGACCAGAAATTGAACCGATGATCTCTTGGTTCATAGGTCAACACTCAACCACTGAGCCACACCAGCTGGGCCTAGTTCACTATTTCTTAATGTTTTAATGTAAAATTGTGCTATATAACACCCCCTCACCCTAGTTACACAGCCTCAGAATATGAACTGTTTTAAATCTTTACAGAAGGGCTTTGCCCCTGCAAAAAAGAATGAGTCAGTATCAAACACAAGCTCCAGGCCAGCTAATGTAGTTAATAAATTGTCTTGTGTAACTCTGTTCAGATATTTATCTTTCTACTGCCCGTTTAGCCAGGACTTGGAACATGTAAATATTAAGTGAATAAGTGGTTTCCGAACCTGGCTGAGCAGAAAGAGTACACCAAACGCACATTTTAGCTAAATTCCAACTGATTAAGTATTAAAATCAATCGTTATCAGAACTTGTGATCAGAGCTGGTCACAGACTGAATTTCCAGCATACAAGAATAAATCTGAATTTTTCATTAAAAGTTATTATCTTATTTAAAAATTTAGAAGTCAGATTTTTAAGTTTGACCTTATAGAGAAGGAACAATAATGTATCAGTGCTCATGCCAGCACAGTTGCTCCTGCGGTCATTGTTATGCATATTTTATGATGCTAAATATATGCTCATTTTAACAGTAATCAGTGGGTAGGCAAGTTACTTTTAGCCAACCACAAAGTTTTCAAGTTTTTTTCCTTCTCTATTGGTAATGGATTAGGGCAATGTCGCCATAGCTTTATTGTTTTATTAATTTCAGAGAGGATGGAAGAGGGAGAGAGAGATAGAAACATCCTTGATGAGAGAGGATCATGATTGGCTGCCTCCTGCACGCTCCCCACTGGGGATCAAACCCACAACCTGGGCATGTGCCCTTGACCGGAATTAAACCTGGGACCCTTTGGTCCGCAAGTTGACGCTCTACCCACTGAGCCAAACCGGCTAGGGCTCCATAGCTTTAAAGTATATGGAATTATCTTCTCAGAGCATTTTTAAAATCTGGTTTTATTGTTTGATTAGTGGTAAAATTGTGTTTGTTATTTCTCATTTTTTTCAAATTCTTCACTATGTCTGAATGAAGATAATTTAATATGAATAGCGTTGTATGTGATTTTGAAGTTTTTCCTCTCCATACGACATTAAAATGGTGGAATTGACAGCCTGACTTTAATTTCTTTTCACACAATGGAAAGGATTCCCAAAGAATTTATCTTGAAAGATCAATTGTTTAACTATAAATAAATAACTAAAAATTAATATACTTCATAAACATCCTCTTTAATGCTGTGACTGTCAACATTTCCAACACTTCTACAAAAACTGTAATTTGAAAATACAATCTCTTTTTTTATTCCTCCTATTGCTACTTAAAACTTTATAAACATTTATGGTACACAAAGGATACAGTGCTCTTCCCAAAGTCTTCCATATACATATGGTGTTGTTGTTAATCCTTACCCAAGGATATTTTTTCCATTGATTTTTAAAGAGATTGGAAGGGAGGGAGAGAGACACAGAGAGAGAGAGAGAAGCATGGATGTGAGAGAGACACATTGATTGTGTTGGGCCCCAATGGGGGCCAGGAATCGAGCCTGCAACCCAGATACATGCCCTTAATCGGCAACGAACGTGGGATCCTTCAGTCCACAGGCCGACGCTTTATGCACTGACCCAAACCGGCCAGGTATTTATTTTTACTCTCAATTTAGTTCATTCCTTGACTAGTAGCTCCTGTCTCTATCCTCAAATCCAGCAACTTTGCATCTCTCTGATCATTTTTCAGCAGTCATATCTCCTCTGACTATTTTCTTTGCCTTTCTCTCTCACTTTAAGGAATCCCTGTAATTACATTGGGCCCACTGAATAAATTTAAAATACTCTCCCTATTTTAGCATCAGTTGATTAGCAACATTAATTCCATCCAATTCCCTTTGGTCTATGCACAGGTGCCAAGGTGATGGCGAACCTTTTGAGCTCGGCATGTCAGCATTTTGAAAAACCCTAACTTAACTCTGGTGCCGTGTCACATATAGAAATTTTTTGATATTTGCAACCATAGTAAAACAAAGACTTATATTTTTGATATTTATTTTATATATTTAAATGCCATTTAACAAAGAAAAATCAACCAAAAAAATGAGTTTGCGTGTCACCTCTGAGTTCGCAGTTCACCATCACTGGATTAGGACATGGAGATTTTGGAGGGGCCATTATTCTGCCTACTGCAGCATATACATTTACATACATGTTACAAGTCAACATTCAATTGCAGAGAGAATAATCCACTCTAGCTAGGTTAAGCAGAAAAGAACCTATTTCAATGGCATTGAACTGTTGGTTGAATAACTAACTAGACTGCATTTAAACTTCCAGGAGTCATTTCCAAAGAGCACAGAGCAGAAGTAGGCCACCGGAGAGCTGACATGCAATCAGGTACACGTGTCTGTGGAATCTGGAAGCTGTGGTGGGGGGGGGGGGGGGGTGTTGTCTGTAAAAGCTATCAGCTCCACTACAATTAGAAAGCTGCCTCTGCTAAATTGGGAACCCAAGACTGCACTGCTGATCTTGCAGCCTCTGCCATGATTCTACCAGCAGAGTGGTTGTCGCTTGCTCTGTCTCTCTTCTTATGGTAGCTCAGTTTCAAAATCAAGTGTCATACAGTGTCTCTGTTTAGAGGAACCTAAATCACTGCAGGAACTCTGGTTATAAGAGAGTCTGGGAGATGTTATTTTTAGCTTTGTAGTGTCTGCAACACCAGAAGGCATACCAACAGGAAGCTGAGAATGGATATTAAACAAATGAACCAAGATATCTGCTGGAAGTACACTGGGATAGTTCTGAAAGGCAACACAAGAAGCTGGTATAGTGGATGTTGCTCAGGTGGGCAGTTGAGTGGCTGCAGGGTGGAATGGGAGGAACACTTTATATCTACTGTATATCCTTTGTAACCACTGAAATTGGTACTCTGCATATGTTGGTTATTCACACCTAAATAATTTTTAAATGGCATAGGGCAAAATGAAGCCAAGTAAACGAAAATAAATAAAAATATCTCCAATCATGCTGATACAGCTGGTCCACAGACAGGGTAGCCACACCAGTACTTGGTGAAATAAATGTTTTCTATTTGGTCTAGTTGAGGAAGAACATAGGTGAAGCAGTAATTGATCGTTATTGGAATTTAGTTTTATATTATTTTTTACATGAGTGATAGGTAAGAAGTAATCTTTATATATTTTCTTGACCTTGCATTTTGCTCTCATTTGTTACTTACCTGTTTGTTAGTGTGACTCGTTAACAAATATATAAACAGAATACTTACCTTCAGTTATCCATCACTTGAATAAGGCTAACCATTTGGGCTGCACTCCATAGCCAAGAACCACAATTCCACTGTTAGTACCTGTAAAGATTACAGGCATAATGCCAAAACCGAACAGTTCTCTAGTTCTATAGGATCGTCTTACAAAAATAAAACCTATTAAACTTTTATAAAAATGTTTTGAGGAGTAAATTACGTATAATGCTGAGCTTGAGAGGGTATAAAACGGATTTATTTAAAGAAATGGGGACTGAAATGGGGAATCCAGAGGAAGTGGTATTTTGTTTGGGGAAGAAAAATGAGTTGATTTATGCAGCACTGGGGTTGGTAGTTGGAGATGGGCTTTCAAGTAGCAGAGTCTGGGCAGTCTGTTGAAATGAAGAACTGGAACTTTAAGAGAGGGCAAGTCTGCCGGCCATATGCATTCAATAATCACCCAAACCATTATGAAGGTCTTGATGAAATCTGTTGAAAACAGGTTTCCAACTTCCAGAGTGATCTGTGCTCATTCTCACTAATATTAAATGAACACATATCACTTCAATAGGAAGTGAGTAGAAATGGTAACCTGAGACTTCCTCTCTTAGAAATGCAGCGGACAGGCATAATAACTGCAATCAGTTTGTTGATCCCTCTGGGCATTCCCACTGTATTGGCCTGTGGACTCCCATAGGCTACATCAGTAAGTTTAGTCAGCCTTACATCACTACATGGACTCATCAGGGAAATCGTATGCCAATTTCCCTTCTATGGCAGTTAAGAGATTTCTGAGAGAACAGGACTTTATTATTTCCCCACTCCCAGCTTTATGGAGGCATAATTGGCATACAAAAACCCTGCACGTAATACATGTATATAATTTAATGGTGAGTCTGGACATATGTATACACTTGTGTTATCATTACCACCATCCAGGTAATAAACATATGCATTGCCTCCAAAAGTTTCCTTATGTTCCCTTCCCTCCTTTTTTTTTTTCTTCTTCTTCTTGTGGTAACATCTATCTTCTCAACACATTTTTAAGTACATAATACCTTATTGTTTACAACATAGGCACTAATTTGTACAGAAGATCCCTGGAATTTACTCATATTACTACTGACTCGATGATAGTAGTCACAACCCTTTGAAACTGGGCCATTGATTGATAAGGAAAAGGGGAGTGGAACTCTGTGTGAAAACACTTAAAGCAGGTCCTCTATGGCCTACACACACACACACACCCCAGTCATACACTTAGGCTAGCTGTAGAAGAGTCGCCTTCAAATGTTAATCACTACACACAAAAAAAGAAAGAAAAGAAAGTTAATCACTGACTAGAACCAGGAAGACAACTCTCTGCTGCCCTCACTATTACCAATACAAGCAGGCGGGCCCCAGAAATCTGCATGCCACTTTTCCACCCGCCCCCCACTGGAGAATTCACTGGGTGTGGCGGGAGAAACTGCTCCAAGCAGTGAGCTGACCTGTGACCAGAAATCTGATTCCATCAAGGACAACATTGCACACACTGTCAGA
>NW_006300048.1:6527358-6537662 GCF_000327345.1 Myotis davidii | reverse complement strand
CAGGAAGAACTGTGGGAAACAGGAGAAGGGCCGCTCACCTGGGACCAAGGCCTCCACACCTCCAGATGGCTCAGGCCTTTTCTCAGGGGGACCAGAGAAATGGCGCAGTGGGACTATGCATAGAGGGGTCCGGTGACTGTAATGCCCAGTATAAAAGTAAAAAGTACTCGTGGGGATATTATTGAAACGCAGATTCTGATTCAGCAGAGGGAGGGGCAGCTGGGATTCTGCATTTCTACCAAGTGCCCAGGTGATGCCAGATGCTGGTCCACCCACAAGGGGAGTGAGTCCAGAGCCAGCAGGAGAATGCGGAATAACAACATTAAACTGTTCCATGAGGGAAAGTATATGGGAAAACTATAAAGCCCCAGACACAGACCACATATTATATTAGTATAACCTACCTGTTTCCTTGTTTCATTTCAGTCCCTGGACTGCGTGTCTACCTGGCAGGCATGAAACGTTACTATCAACAACACAAAACAAAGACTCATTCATACCCCAAATCCATCTGTCCCCTATCTGAAAACACACCACCCACGGAAACATTACTTGGGTTTTGTGAAGCCGTAAAAGCTGGGGTTACATGTAAACAAACACCAATGAAGACAGGTCTACAAATGGCAGGTGATGAGGAAAAGCTAACAGAAAGGAACCAGAGATCATTTGATAACTGGAAAAAAATCTTATATAATAACTCATATTTGCCTTTGGGTTCAGATGGGATACTCTGTTTAAGAAGTGTTTGTATATTTTCTACACTTGTAATTAAAAGAGCCATATGTGCCCGGGCAGAGTGGCTAAGTGGTTGAGCGTCGATCGAACTAGGAGGTTGGGTTCAATTCCTGGTCAGGGCACATGCCCAGGTTGCAGGCTCAATACCCAGTAGGGGGCGTGCAGGAGGCAGCTGATTAATGATTCTCTTTCATCATTGATGTTTCTATCTCTCTTTCCTGCCTTCCTCTTTCTCTGAACTCAATAAAACTAACTAACTAACTAAATAAATAAAAGGAAGGGTTTTTTTAAAAAGAAAAAAAATGATCTGAATCAATGAATTCATAAACTACCTTTTATTGTTGGGGTGGGGATGGGGGTTAGGGTGGATAATGGCTAGAAACCATTATTGAACACCTACTACATAAAACTGATTTACAGGCATCGTATCTTTTAATATCCACTCAACCTTGAGAACTAACACAGAGTCAAAGTACCCAGTACACAGTCAATCAATCCGAGGCTCAGAGGTTATAGACCTTGCCTAAATTTATACATTGGCAGAGCCAGACTTTCAAATCCATTTTTTTATGATAAGAATTTAGAACACCAGTCCAATGTATTGAAAGCTATAGATAGATGTTTATTTGGATGTTTGGCTAGGTATTTTTAGTATCTAGAAGAACTAGAACCACTAGCAGTGGGGTTTGGCCAGGAAAGGCCACATTGAGCACAAATGCTTTTCAAATTAAGTTTTAACTTAAAAAATCTATATAAGCATGGAAACACTCAACAGTCTATAAAAGTTACAAAATGAAAGTGAAATCTCTTCTGCCTCCCTTCTAGAAGGGGGATCATTAGATCAATGATTCAGAGTCTCTAGGGATGGAGCCCAGCACCGGTTTGATGTAGGAACATTCCATTTTGAGGTACACAGAAGGTAAGAACTGTGACCTAGATCACCCCTAAAAGAAAACCCTTCACACTGAGGCTGCCGTCACACAACTTATTTGATTTGAAGGTTTGTTCTCTTTCCTTTTTTTTTTCAGAGTTACTTTGAATCTACCAGCATTTGTTGGGGGAAAAATGCAAATGGAATCATTTTCCACCAACTAGTGGGTGATCTATTTGAAATCTCAGAACAGAGTTGGTGAACAGGCGAAGTCTGTATCCACCTGTCGGTGCTCCCAAGCAGAGGCATCATGTGTCTGTGAGTCATAAGACCTGGCCGGCAGCTTCTGGCATGTTCACTCAATCCTAAACCTGCAGCCAGTAAATGAACAACAAATGACGTTGTTTGCTTGTGTTTTCATGCTCCTGGATGAAAATTTTTTTTCAAGTGCTATTTTCTAGAGTCTATAGGAAAATTAACACCCACTTGCAAGGACTTCTAGTGGCCCATTGTTAGGTTCCCAAATGTCATTGACACTCTTCTGGTCTCATTTAACATCTTGGAGCTCAGTGATCAGAAACGGACAATGGTGGTTTGAGCAGAAAATCATTGCCCTGGGAAAACAAGTGGAAATACGCAATAACTTCTCAGTCTCCTTGATAGCCTAAAACTGGAGATAACTTGTTTACCAGGTAATTTAGTAAGGAAACGATTCCATGACTATGTTTCTTAGAACAGCAAAGGTCAGAAAGAACTCACCACCTTGGCTAGGAGATTAAATTCGCCTTGTTATGTGAACACTGAGCACGAAGGGGAAAAAAATGGTAGGTGATTGGCTGCCAAGTGGCACACTTTTTAATCCTGTCTAGCTACACTTAAAAAAAAAAAAACAGGACACGTTCTTTGTAAACCTTGTCTTCAAATATCTGTGCAAATGTGGCCCTGGATACACAAAATTAGGGAAAGTAGGTGGAGCTAGGGGCAATGAAGCATGGACACTGTTGAATGAGACTTAGATGCATTTTCCTTTTCAGCCTTTGATCACGTGGTTAACATTTGTTTCAGGAAAAGTTTTGTTTCTTTCATGAAAAAAGAAGGCAAAGTATGTTAAAATTACAAAATCAACTTGTGCATCAGTGACCACTCAGGGCTTACTTCAAAGGTTGGTGTTCTGGATATTTAGGATTTTAAATTACGAACGAAGAAATTCTGGACCATACTTTCCAGATATTCATATCCAAGTTTGTTTGTTTTTTAAAAAATAAATTTTATTGATTTTTTTTTACAGAGAGGAAGGGAGAGGGATAGAGAGTTAGAAACATCGATGAGAGAGAAACACCGATCAGCTGCCTCCTGCACACTCCCCACTGGGGATGTGCCTGCAACCAAGGTACATGCCCTTGACCGGAATCGAACCTGGGACCCTTGAGTCCGCAGGCCAACGTTCTACCCACTGAGCCAAACTGGTTAGGGCTCATATCCAATTTTAGACTAGAGTTTCTAGAAAGGTATAATTGGACACTAATAAAATGATAATTTTTCCTGAATAATGAGGCTATGGCCATACATTTATATATAATACCAATTGTACTTTAAGGTAATAAGCAATTTAAAGTTTGAAATCATTAAAAGAAGAACAACAAAAAAAGAATTAACCGTGAAAAGAATATAAGCTATCACAACGAAAACGGCAGCAGGGTTTTGACTATGCCTGATTTACTAAAAGACAAACAAAATTTCTCATATTTTTCTAGTATAGAACTGTACTTGCAACTTCCGCTTCCCTTAAATACTCAACAGTGTGACCCCACAGCAAACTTGGAAACATTCAGGAGATGAAGTTATCATATTCTATCCATGCCAACTATAAAAACCTAGATTGGTGTTACTGATTTGAGCTACAGCTTACAGACAGGTGGCAAGAAAGTGACATACCCATGTGTGGATGAGGACATGTAGCAATTTAGATGAATTGTAACACTAATTGTTATGCATCCTCCAGGGAGGAAAGGCTACCTTCTATGGTTCCTTGCATAATCATATCCCATTAAGTCAAGGCTTTCTGTGGTATCTGTCCAACTCTGTTACTAATCGACAGGTTCAAATAACAACATCACATGTATAGCCCAACAACCTGATAGCACAGCTTATCATTTCCTATCATATATATTGATTTGAAATTTTAAAGCTTTGATATTAAAATGACCCGAGAGGTAATTTTTAAAATAAAATTATTCAACTTGAAATGCATAACTATATCACAAAGTTGTGTCAGAATCATTCATTTGAGTCAAGGGAGTAGAAACAAACACAAAAATTACAAACAAAACCAAAAAGGAACAAAAAGAAATCATTCATTCAAATATTTATTCAAGGAATATTTATTTGTCTTATACTATATGCCAGGCACAGTTCTAAGCTCTGAAGAGGTATTCCTGCTCTCATAATTATAGTATGCCTTTTAAAAATAAAATTTAATTTTGATTGATAATCCCAATTCATAATTTAATTTGCCAAGACTTAAAAGAAAAAGCTTTAATCACAAAAGCATGACCTAGGATGTATAAATTGATAGTATCTCAGTGTGACATTATCCACTCTCTGGAATAGGAATGTTAATCTCAGTGAGATAAAGTGGCTTGAAACTGCCACGAAGTTTAAAGTGGCCAAATATGGCCCTGCCTAGATAGCTCGGTTGGTTAGAGCTTCATCCCAATACACCAAGTTTTAGGGTTCGATCCCCAGTCAGAGAACATACAAGAAGCAACCAATGAATGCATAAATAAGTGAAACAACAAATCGATGTTTCTCTCTCTCATCAATAAAATAAAATTTAAAGGGGCCAAATATGGCAAAATGTCTACTTATCAACTGGTTGATAAGATTTCTTTACATAGAAGATCAACACAGTCTGCATTTTCATAAAACATATGTCTTAACCACTTAAAAATATGGAAGCTACTTTGAAAATGTAATTATGATTTGCAGATCATGGGAGAGAATACAAATATAGGAGCTCAGGTATTCAAAATTGGGCAGAGGCGCAGGTGGGCTCCCCAGGTGGAAAAATGTTTGGAGCAGCACAGAAATCTTGAGACCCACAATCAGGAAGGCAATGAAAGAAACAGAGGGGGTAAATGTTCGGTAGGGCAGAGTCCCTACTAAAGAGACTAAAGATGAGGCTGGAAGGAAGGACATAAGAGTCAACTTACTAATTTAAAAAAAGCTCATTTTTATTTATTTTTATTTTTTGGTTAATCCTCACCCAGGAATATTTTTCCATTGATTTTTAGAGAGAGTGTAAGGGAGGGGGAGAGACACAGAGAGAAATATCAATGTGAGAGACACATTGATTGGTTGGCTCCTGCAAGCGCCCTGACCAGGACTGGGATAGAGCCAGTACTGAGGGTATGTGCTCTGGACGGAATCAAACCTGGGACCCTTCAGCCTGTGAGCTGATGCTTTATCCACTGAGCCAAACCAGCTAGGGGAAAAGGCTCATTTTTAGGTCTCTTTTCTCCTTTTGGATGCTTCCCATTCTCTCTTTAGCCTTCCTGGGTTGATCAGATAAACAGGAATATTTTCTTCATCCTGATCATGAAATACTTTATTTGTACACTTCTTAATGTTCCTATCAATTAAGTATGCACCCTCAATATTTAATCTGGCTGTGGTAAGGAAAGAAAATTGTTTTTAGTTATTTAATCTATGTTCTCTTTTTTCTTTTTTTTAAAGAATTCTTTATTGTTGAAAATATTACATATGTCTCCCTTTTCCCTGCATCGACTCCCTCCAGCCCACTCCTCATCTCCTCCTCCCCTCCCCAGGCCTTCTAATCTATGTTCTGTTTCACCAGACAAGTCACTTAAATTCGAAGAGGATGCAGTCTTTCTCTGTAAAATGAAGGGGTGGGTAACATAGCTCAGATGTATTGGCTCACATGACTGAAGTCCAGAGGTTGAGCAGGTTCTGAGGTTGGTTTGATTAAGTAGCTGCAGCCCCTGTTTTCATAATCCTCCTGGCTATGCTCATCTCTGAGTGCTGGCTCATTCTCAAGGTAGCACCCCTCTTGGTGACAGAATGGATGGAGAATGTACAAGCTTCACATCCCTGTTTTCCAACATTGTCCGGAAGGAAAAAGAGTATCTCTTCTGCTGCTCTCTTTAAACAAGAACTATTCTTCTCCTAGAGGTTACCAAAAATCCTCTCTCCTTGGCTCAAATCGGTCCCATTCCAATGCCCAGTCCCGCCTTCCCTATCTTCTAACTTTATTGACACTGAAATCCCAAGACTGATTTCATGGGTTATTTTTGTTTGGACGTTGGGTTAGAATTTTTTTAAAAAAATATTTTAAGTATAAATTCAATGTCCCAGATAGTCCTTAATGTTAAAAAAATATTGGCCCTAGACTCCATGAATCCCACAAGCTTCTTACAATATTCTTGTTGGTTTAGACTTCAATCTCATTTCCTTGTAAAATGTGGCAGAGATTTAAAAATAAATTTTATCAGAATTTTTCTTCTTCACTCTGCTAAAGTTATTTTACTTTATCGAAATTGTGTTAAGAAGTTTCTCTTTATTTTTAATACCTTTCCCTCTAAACATACATTTGGTGTATGCAGGATTTACATTGATAAGGGAAATTGGAAGCCTCCCAAGAATATTTCCTATAAGTTTCCAATAATAAAAACATTACTGATGGCTTCTCTATGGAGCAGTTTTCCAGAAGAACCTCAGTTAAAGGTTTTAAATTTATATTGTTTTATTTTACATGTTCTCAAATAAAAATATAATTTTATCTGCATAGACTCAGAAATTTTAAATTTCTTAAATTGGTGCAATAGAGCAAGAATATTATTGATAATCAAGTCTGGGGGCAGTGCTGTTGGAAGAATACAGTGTTTACTTAAAACACAGGAGAATTTCTTCTATTTGAGAAATTAAAGGAATGTCATCTTTTTTATTTTCCTTAAGTTGACCTCTAAAAAATATATTTTTCTTATTCAATTACTTTGTTGAAGTTTAATTACTTCCATGGCTATGATTAGCAGAAGTTAATTTTTTTCCTCATACTCACAAATGTTGGCCTGCATTACAGACCACTGTGGGAGGTATTTATTTGCAATTAAATAAGATTAAGGAGAATGTTCTGAAGTTATTGCATAGGGTCACTCCCATTATCCTCCCTCCTCCGCCGCCCGCCCCCCTCCCCTGCTTCCGTGCCTTTTTAACAATTATTAAAACCAAGGCTGAAAGTTGTTTTGGTAAAGTAAAATTCTGAGCTTCAATAAATTAGTTGAAAGAAAACAGAGATAAGTGTAAGTATTTGCATTTAGCTTCGAGTATGAAATGGACCTGTGACCTGAAGGTAGGTTGTTCTTTAAAAACTCTGAAGATTTTAGTTAATCACAAGCTTAAAAGTAGTCAAAGTTTGATATGGCTATCCTGTACTGTAAAAATAGAAGTATAGGTTCCAGATCATGCCAAGTAATAGTCTCACTGTTCTATGAACTGGTCAGGTCACACTTGAGATACCCTACTGTAATAGGTAGTCAGATAGGTGTGAGCAGAGTGGGAAGGATAAGACAGGTGCAGAGGGTTACCAGGGCAGAGAGCTCCGGGAGCCTAGCAACAGGCAAAAGGACAAGCCCTGGCATGACCACTCCCTTAAGCATTAACCCCTGTGTTTCAGCTCCAGACCCAGAGAAGCAGCAAAATCAGACAGAGCTATGCCATGGCTGACAGACCAGCTGCATCGATGAATGAACCCCCTATTCTGGTGCCAACCAATCAGTGGAGACCACGACCTTGAGGTGGCACACCTGGGAGGCCGATGAATATTCTACTGAAATCCTTCCCTGAAACTTCCAGATAAAGCCCTTAGGACAGGGACCCCACACCTGCTCTCTGTCTTTTTCTGGAGGATGCCAAGCTTTTCCTCCCATTTTGACTCTCAAGGCGCGGCTCTCTTCCAGCCCATCAAATGGAATCTTGACCTACCCTTCTTTGCCTTTTTTTTTTTTTTACTTGTGGGCATTTTAATGAACTTCCCTCCATGTGGCTTCAAGCTCCCAGCACACGAGCCCCACCAAGACCCTTAATCTTCTCCTCGGCTCTTCTGCGGAAGAACTTGGCCTCCACAATGACAGGCTGCCTTGGGAGCTTTCCCTTCCCCAGAACTTTGTAGGAGCCCGATGGCCCCGCATCCATGAAAGGAGCAGCTCCAGTCTTGCTTTTGGCCTTTCCCCGTGTCTGCTCACTGACCAGGGTGCACAGTTTATTTATCAGGGTTGACAGTTGGGCAGAAGCTCTGTTTCCTCTTTAAGTGGTGATGCCTCCCCCCCCAATCTCCTTTGCCTCACCTCTGCTCAGCAATTAAGATTCTTGGCTCCCTGACTTTTACCTTCAACTCCGGGCCCCAAGCATTTGGCCTTCATCCTTACTTCTCTGGTATTTGGACCCTAGTTTTCTACACTGCACTCCGCTCCAATTCACGTTTCCATCCTCGGATTATTCCATCATCTCCCGATGCCTCAGCCCAGGCCTCAGCCCTGAGTCCGAGAGCCACTCCCACATGTATCAGGGAGGATTCACCCTTGCAAACAGAAACTACTCCAGCTAGTTTTGGCAGGGAAACAAAATGTTAATTTAATAAAGGATGTCTGGCATCTCCTGGAATCTCCAAGAGGGCTGGGGAGTCAGGCGAGAGCTCTGCAGCCAGGATCACGCCCACGTCATGTTGTGAGGGCTGCGGAGCGGGGAGAGCAGTGCTGGGGCGCAGCACAGCACCACAGTCCCTGCCAGTGGCTCCGGGGACAGAGAATGTCACCAAGGAAGTTGTGGAAAGTGAGCCCCTGTGGTCATCTTTGTGAAATGGAAGTTTGCAAGGCCCTGGTCTGGGTGGCTCAGTCGGTTGGGTCTCGTCCTGTGCACAGAGGGGATGCTGATTGGATTCCTGGTTGGAGCACGTGCCCAGGTTGCAGGTTCCATCCCTGGTTTGGCGCTCGCGTTGTTTCTCTCTCCCTCTCTCCCCTTCTCCCTTTCTCTCAAGAAAAAAAAAATCAATAAAAACTCTGTAAAAATTATTTTTTAAACCCTCACCAGAGGATATTTTCCTTTTCATTGCTTTTTACAGAGAGTGGAAGTGAGGGCTGGGTGGGGGAGGAGGGGTGCAGGAGAGAGAGAGAGAGAGAGAGAGAGAGAGAGAGAGAGAGAGAGAATGAGAGAGAGAGAGAAACATAGATGTGAGAGAGAGACACATCCGTTGGTTGCCTCCTGCACAGGCCCCAACCAGAGCCGGGACTGAACCTGCAATTGAGGAATGTGCTTTTGACTGGGAATTAGATATGAAACCCTTCAGCACATGGGTCAATGCTCTAATCACTGAGCACACCAGCCAGGGTTAAAAAATTCTTTTAATGGAAGATTGTAAGGGCTCCCGCTTCCCCAGTTGTTCCTCTCTGGTGTGGAATCTTTATGATTATGAATGATTGGTGAGGGCTAAGTGCACGCAGAGATGGAGGTGCCATAGAGCTAATGAAGGGTGAGCTTCAGGACCCCTCAATTGCATACCCCCTCCCCCAGCCCTGGAAGAGTCCTAGAAATGTCATAAGTTTGGGAAAACTTACAAAAGATACCATAACTACAAATCTGCCTTCCTTGTCCCACTTACTAAATTTACATAATATCAACCATAAGCTGTGAAGTTTAAAGAAACTTTACTAAACTATCAATAATATAAAAAAAGACCAACCTTATTAAAGGAAAGAAGAAAGCATATATTTATTTTTTTTATAAAAAATATTACTGTGCTGGGAGTGGGAGTGGCCGAGGTCAATGGGGGGAAAAGGAGACATAGATAATACTTTAAACAATAAAGAATTTTTAAAAATATTACAAAATCATTGTATGTGAAGACATAGAGAGTACACAGCTAAAATAACAAAGGAAAATATTAAAGAGGTGTATTAGGCAATTACTTTTAACATTACCTTAAAAATATATATTTTTTATTGATTTTCAGAGGAAGGGGGAGGAAGAGATTGAAGCATCAATGAGGAGAGAATCATTGATTGACTGACGCCTACACACCCCCCATTGGGGATCGAGGCCACAACCCTGGCATGTGCCCTGACCAGGAATCGAACCGGTGAACTCTTGGTTCACAGGTTCGATGCTCAATCACTGATCCAAGCCAGCCGGGCTTAACATTACCTTCCCCCCGCCCCACCCCCCCAGGTTTGTGATGGTTGTAATACTGGTCAGCTTTTGAAAATTAATAATTTGTTTTATTTTTTTCTAAATAAGTACTTAATTTGTAACCTAATTTTAAATTTATAATTTTGTTGCTTTTTTTCTTAAAGAGGCCCATAATTGTATTAGCGTCAAGCCCCACACAACCAGGTTTTGCTCGTGGCCACATCCATGAACCCTCGCTAAACAGGCTAAGAGCTATGGGAAATTCCTGAAACATCAAAAGGGTGTTGAAACATGTGGGGTGGCCCCAGGCATGATGAATGTCCCTTCCACAGTGCTTGAGCATTTGTCTGGCCTGTGGGAACAACACCTCTCTTGAGGAAATATAATTTGATAGGTTTTGGAAAAGGAATGGAAAGGCAGGAACACAGAACAGAAATATTGCCTGGATGTGGTGAGAAACTGGACTGTGCATGAGAAGAGGTCCTGAGGTAGCAGAGAT
>NW_006300048.1:6507449-6527316 GCF_000327345.1 Myotis davidii | reverse complement strand
AATCACAGTAGAGATCTCACAGCTGATACAGGTTTAGGAAGGAACTGTGCTTTCAAACTTTCTAGGACTAAAATCACTTTTTACAGAATGAGTCTCTGTAAAAACTAAAGTTAGCAGATCTACCACTATTAATTCACCATCTCATCGTGCTGGATGAAGGGTAGCAAAAATTACATTTACAAAATGTAATTTAACAGCCAAAGTAGGAAAATAAAGTAATAGATTGACTTAGAAGAATATCAACAAATATAACTGAAGGGCAAATGTATCTAAGAGGCATGCTAGGCCAATGCCTATAAATACCAGACTAAATACCAGAGATCTTGCTTTGATTTTAACCAAATTTTAACCTTTCTTTCTCAAAAATAGCAAAAGTAGGAATGATCACCAAAACAAAAAATATGGTTGGCATACAGAAACAGTTATAACAAGAGCAACTATTTTTAGAGGGCTTACTATGCTCTAAGTATTATGCCAAATTGTTTTTACATATGACTTTCATTAGTCCTTATTACGACCCACTATGTTAGTGTCATTACTCTCATCTTACATATGGGTGACTGAGTCTTTTTTTAAATTAAATTATATACATATCATTGCACATCACCTGTATGTTGCATTGGGTGCTCACCCGTAGTCTCATCTCCCTCTGCCATCCACTGAAGGACACTTAAGGTGTTTCCACATCCTGGCTACTGTGAATAATGCTGCAACGAACACAGGGTCAGCTGAGTCTCAGAGGGTTTGATTATGGTTTGAGTCTCAGAGGGTTTGAATTGCCTGTCCAATCGCCAACAGAGCATTATGTTGCTTTTCAGCATTCAGCTACCCTGCCTTCATTATTTTGCTGAAGCACACCGAGTGCAGAGAGCATTGTGCCAAGATGTATGCTCTGTTCCCCCACCACCATGGCAAGTTAAATCTATCTCTGATAGTCTCACCCCCCACCAAGGAACAATGGCCCATTCAGAGTTGCACAGAAACAAATGACCAAGCAGCTTGGATTCCTTGCAGACTTCCTTGCAGCTTGTTTAAGGGAGGCAGCACAACTTCACTGAAAAATTGCAAGAGAGAAAGTAGTTTGACATTATGGATTACATTCAGCTTCGCTTTTCCTTTCCAGTTTTTCAGGTGGGGGACTGAAGCAGCTGGGCTCCAGGCAAGACGGGCCCGGGAGCTTGCCTGCAGGCATGTGGTTGCACAGGTGCAAAGACACAGCCCTGTGTTCCCAGAACAACCGAGATAGAGAAGAAATAGAGATAAGGAGAAGCTGCAGATAAACTGTTTCCTTTTCCTCTTTCAGTGGTGCAAGCAACTGGGTACAAAGTAAGCATGCCCCAGTTTTTAGCTCCTTTATTTTTCTTCATTTTATTTATCACAATTACTTTTCTTATTTGCTAATAATCTTTCTCCTAGAGTCGTGGTCGGCAAACTGCGGCTCGCGAGTCACATGCGGCTCTTTGGCCCCTTGAGTGTGGCTCTTCCTAAGCCTTAGGAGTACCCTAATTAAGTTAATAACAATGTACCAGCCGATATAGTTTAAGTTTAAAAAATTTGGCTCTCAAAAGAAATTTCAATCGTTGTACTGTTGATATTTGGCTCTGTTGAATAATGAGTTTGCCAACCACTGTCCTAGAGCATGCATTTTTCACAAGGATAATATCACCCGCAACAGGATAAAACATGGTTCTTGGATGGGTCCTGCCAGCCCAGCCCTGGATCAGGGCCAGGCCTGTTGGGAGTAGGAGATGGCAGGAGGTTGGCCAGCTGGCCCACCCCAATCGAGGCACAATCAGGGCCAGGTTGGCTGCAGGGAGGGGCCATGGGCAAATGGCTGGAGGGCCCCACCCCGATTAGGATGTGGGGGCTGATTGGGGGCAGAGCTAGCTGGGGGGAGGGGCCACAGCCCAACGGGGTGATGGGGGCTGTGGGCATTGGGCCGGCTGGCCCTGCCCCTAATTGGGCAGGTTGGCTGGCTGCAGTGGGTGTCAAAGCGACTGGTCTTCCCAGTCATTGCGACTTTCTGGTCGCTGGCTTTTTATATATATAGATAAACGTAGTACATAAACAGATACATAGTATATCTGTGGTATTAAGGTTTCCTGGTGGAGGTGGTTAGGAAAAAACACACTAAAAAGTTTCATTGGTGGAGGGGAATAATGAAAAAAGGTAGAAAAGGGTTATTACAGTTGTGCTTCAGAAGGACAGGGCCTGTGGATCCTTGTAGGTTGTAGCCCTAGTGTCTAGGGACATGCAGCACAGAGAATGGGCATAAGAAGTATTTTGAGGGATCAACCCTTCACTTGCCTTAGTAATGACAGATCACGGTCCACACAGTGCTGTCATTCCTTTACAGAAGGGGGAAAGGGAATTAGGTAGCGGACATTTTTTTCCGGAAGGAAGCTTGGCAAGTGGGGGTAACAGTGCATAGTAAATTATCAAGGTCATCACTCAGAGCAAAGTTACCTTCTCTATTTTTCAGAAAGCTGCTCGGTTACAGTGAGCTAGTGTTGACATTTAGCTATCTCTGTGAAATCTCTATCATAAAAGGCCTGTGGTCATCATGCCGTAAGGGCAGACCGACCAAACAACTGGTCACCAGGAGGTGGGTGCATGGAGCACCTCTCGCAGGCCGGGACTCACAGCTTGTGTGGCAAGGCGGGGCTGGTGCGGTGGAGGCGGGGCTTGCGGCTCGCGCAGAGTGGGTCTGGGGTCCCTGGCTCATGCAGGGCGGGTCTGGGTCTAGCGTGATTTCGCCCACTGGGCCTATAGTATGTCTAACATAAAAACTGGCACATAGCATGTACATCAGAATTTTGTTATTCTCATGTTATTTAGCCAATACCCTTCTTTAGGCATTGTTATATCTTCCACATGAACTCAGACTTGAATCTGAGCAGCTCAAGGCCCTGACGGCCAAGGAGAGCTGGTGAGTGGGTGTAAAGTGTGGGAGAAGACAGGTTCGGTGGCTTTCAGTCAATTCATAGGATCCATTTGTGGCCAGACAGGCTCCATTCCCGACCTCCTAACAGACTAATATTGGGTTCCTTTTAGGCCAGACTTGGGACAGCTGAAGATCATTAAGACAGTGGGCATTTCTTGTGGCCTCTTTCTCTTTCCCCAGCCCAAGACTTCTTCCTGCAGCTTCCTCTCATGAAGGGTCACAACCTCAAATGGCTCTACAGAAAAAGAAGAAATGCCACGGTCATGCTCTGGTGCTCACTGATTTCTCAACCTTATGCTTCAAGTACCATGGTCATGCGAGGAGACTTTCCATAGGAGGGCCTGTGAGGGCATTTCACTCCGCACTGTGTTCTGTATACCTCCTTCTCCTTTCTACATATTTCAAATGGCACACGATTCCCACGTGTTGGTTTATGTAGACAGGAACACTCTTTTTTTTAAAAAAAAAAATATATATTTTATTGATTTTTTACAGAGAGGAAGGGAGAGACATAGAGAGTTAGAAACATCGATGAGAGAGAAACATCGATCAGCTGCCTCCTGCGAACTCCCTACTGGGTATGTGCCCGCAATCAAGGTACATGCCCTTGGCCGGAATCGAACCTGGGACCCTTGAGTCTCCAGGCCGACGCTCTATCCACTGAGCCAAACCAGTTAGGGCCAGAAACACTCTTAATAGCAGATTAGACCTAGATGGGATTTCTGCCTATTGATTACAAAAGTTTCCAGGTAAAGCAATAACAGTTTTAAGAAATAGAATGACTTAAAAGATGTCTACAGATGAGGTACGAAAATATACCCCCATGTTTCTCAATATGGTGATCTAAATGATCACAGAAATGATTAAAGAAGAATAACTGGCTTGGGAGCATAGAAAAACGTGTTCCGTTGGGAAAAGGAGCAGATTTGACTACGAGAAGTTCATAGAATCACAACGGAGGGGGGTTATTATTCTTTAAGAAGGGTCCACGTTTTCTCTGAGATTTTTGTCGAAGGAAAAGATGATGGACTCAAGGGAAATATTGAGGTGGAAAGTGAGCTAGAGTTTCCATGACAGGTGTCTCTTGATCTGTCTCAAAAGGAACATTCTCAAGGTCTGGCCTCAGCAGAGCCTGTATCCAAAATGATATTTTGAGCGCAAGGGAATGCTCCCACAGACCTGCTATTTCATGCTGGCGTGTGTCAGCCATTTGTGAAGTCAGCGAGCCCCTGTGAGGGTGATGGTCAGGGGTGGCAGCTTGTCTCCAGTCAATGGAGATCTTAGTCACACTAACGCTACAGAGCCATCCTCCCTGAGGAGGGTAAGAGAGGTCACCCACTGTGAGTGAGGGCAGTGAAGAGGAACTGAGAACTTTGAGATAACTCTTGTGGGAAGTGCATACGAAAGTTCATGTGCCCAGAAAAAGTGTTTTTGATTTTCATTAATCAAAAGGAGAAGGAGCCCCAGCTGGTTTGGTTCAGTGGGTACAGCATCGGCCCATGGACTGAAGGGTTGTGGGTTCGATTCTGGGCGAGGGCACGTCCCTACCTCAGTTGCAAGCTTAATCCCCAGCCCTGGTTGGGGCCTGTGCCAGAGGCAACTAATCAATGTGTCTCTCTCACATCGATGTTTCTCTCTCTCTGTCTCTCCCCCTTCCTTTTATTCTCTCTAAAATTCAATGGAAAAATATTCTTGGGTGAGGATTGATAAAAACAAAACAAAACAAAAAAACAAGGGGGAAAAACATGCTTAATCACGTTGCTTAAAGAACATCTACACTGACAGTTTTAAATTTAGAGATTTTAAACAACCAGAACAGATTCATTAAAGGAAGAGTGAAATTATGAAAGTACAGTGGAGAATCTCTTAGACCTCCACTGACCCAACTCTCTAGGCCAGCCAATCCTCTCCATTCTCACTGTGACATTCTGGCAGATGCCCATGGCATACTGTCATGCAAATTACTTATGGCTAATTCACTACTTTCTACTCCCATCCGTTGAATTGTCTGTGTTAAGAGTATTTATTACAGTAATGACACATTAAAATTGGACTTTTTAAGTGTACAGTTGTATGAATTTTGACACATTGTACAGATTAGTATAACCACCACCATAATCAAGATAGAAAAGTCCCATTATCTCTCAAAAGTTCCCCATGCTATTCTTTCATGGTTAGAGCACCCCTCATCCCTATAATGGCAATCGCTAATCTATCCTTCAACTATATAGTTTTACCTTTTGAGAATGGTATAAATGAGTTTGTATAGTCCATAAGCTTTTAAAACTGGCTTTTCATTTTTTCATCCAGCATACTGCTTTTGAGATTCATCCAAATTGCTGCATGTTTCAATAGTTTATTTCTTTATGTTGCTGCATTATTTTATTTTGTGGATGTACCACAGCTTGTTGAGACATTCACTCATTGAAAACAACTCATTTGGGTTGTTTTCAGTTTGTGGCTATTAGGAATAGACCTACTAAAACATTCATGTACAGCCTTGGCCTGTATTCCTAAGTGGTTAGAGCAACAACTAAGAAGGGTAGCAGGTTCAATTCCAGTCAAGGGCACGTACCTGGGTTGCAGGTTTGATCCCTGGCCCAGGTTGGGGCATGGATGGGAAACAACCAATCCAGCTGAGGCAACCAGTCTAGGTGTCTCTCTCCCTAAAAAAATCTACTCTCTCTAAAAAAATCAATGGGAAGAAATATCCTCTGATGAGGATTAACAAAACAAAATATTCATGTACAGATTGTTTTTAAAAATATTGATTTAAGAGAGAGGGGCGGGGGGGGGGGGGGGGGGGAGAAGGGGGCGGAGAGAGAGAGATATCAAGTTGTTTTTCCATGTATTTATGTAGCCATTGGTTGCTTCTTCAGTGTGCCCTGACTGGGGATCGAACCTGTAACTTTGATATACTAGACGATTCTCTAACCAACTGAGCTACCTGGCCAGGGCCTTGGGTTTTTGTTGTAGACATTTGAGCACATCCCCTAACTTATATAGGAGCTAAAGGGTTAAAAAGAACTGTGAGATCATGTGTGAGAGGGCAGAAATGGCACAAAAAATATGAAGAGCAGAAGGTGAAGGGTGCTGTCTTTTGAGATAGGGGAGAGCATTGGCGTACACCTTGAGATTCCAGAACACGAGCCTCACATTGTATACACAACAGGGGAGAATGGTGAAAACAATGGCCTAAAGCAGTAACTTAAATCTCCAGGCTTAGAACAGCAGGCCTGAACCTGAAGTGCTAATTGGCCATTCCCTGGGATTCCGGGAGGAGTTACACTGGGAAGAGAGAATGGCCCCTCTTTTCCCTCCTACTTCTTCTGGCTGGTCTAATAATCAGAATGACCTGCAACAGATTAACCGGAGAAAACCAAATTTAATGACGTATGTACATATGCAGGTTCCATAAGAATATGGGGCGCCTGGGACAAGTCAGGCAGTGAAGGTTTATAGGCGTGTTGAGCTAAGAAGGAAAGGGAAGGCATTGTGGTTTGGACTTCAAAGGGGAGAAAGGTTATAAACCTGGAGGTGGAAAAGCAAATGTTCGGTAAACAAATGTTTGCTGAGCCAACTCT
This sequence comes from Myotis davidii, assembly GCF_000327345.1. Taxonomy (NCBI): domain Eukaryota; kingdom Metazoa; phylum Chordata; class Mammalia; order Chiroptera; family Vespertilionidae; genus Myotis; species Myotis davidii. The sequence continues at coordinate 6,520,788 of NW_006300048.1, read as the reverse complement.
AACAGTGGAACCCAGAGGGCTCTGATCGGAGGGGCCTTGCTAAGTCTCTCCCGTCTATCACAGAATAGTTCACATTAAAGTCCAGTGACCTCTGACGGCAGCACCCTTCCCGGAGAAGGTCCTCTGGCTAAGTTCTTCCAGGCAGTTAGGGAAAAGGTCAAAGGTTCACCTGTGTGTTCTGTTTCTTCAAAGTAACCAGCTTAAAATAACCAGTATCCCCCAAAAGGCATATTTGGGGGCAGCAAACTGCTCCCCCTCAGTGGCATGGTGTATCGGTGATGCCAATGTGCAGTGAGATGACAAGAATGGAGTTGGAAAGGGAGGGTACTTACATCCCTGGAATAAATCCCACGTGGTCATGGTGGATGATCTTTTTAATATATTGCGGGATCTGATTTGCTAATATTTTGTTGAGGATTTTATTATCTATGTTCATCCGGGATACGGGCCTGTAATTCTCTCTTTTTTTGTAGTGTCTTTATCTGGTTTTGGAATTAGGATAATGGTAGCCTCATAGAAAGAGCTTGGAAGTATTGGAAAGGGAGGGTACTTATTTGGAACTCATCATCATAGTAGTGACATGTATATGTAACTAGAGGCCTAATGCATGAAATTCATGCAAGAACAGGCCTTCCTTCCCCCAGCTGCTGGCATTGGCTTCCCTCTGGCACCCGGGGCCCGGGTTTCCCTCACAGCCCCAGCTTCATCCAGAAGATCATTGGAAGGATTTCTGGAAGGACATCCAGTCTAATTAGCATATTATGCTTTTATTATTATAGATTATATAATACCCAAACAAAGAATGTCATATCATAGCCACTCCATACTTCCTATATGAGTACCTGAATGAGATGCCAAATACTGAAAGGCAAATTTATTATCTTTTTAAAATTGAATTGCCTATTATTATTTGCATACTCTCACAATGGAGGAGCCATAACACATATCATTGTTCTGCCCCAGATCGCTCATCCTTCTCCCACTGAACCATGTCCCACCCTCACTTGAAAACTCATTCTGCTCCAGAAAGTGTTCTTCCTCACCACAACCTGTCTCAGTTACTCAAGAACCACACACAGCCACATAGTATTCGTTTTGTATAGTGTCAATACTATGCTTTGTGTGAATTTCGAAAGTTCAGAGAAAACAAAAGTATTTACCTCTATTTTTTTCTATAAGACTGAAAGCTGCTAGAAGGGATATGTATCTTTTATTTCCATCCTATTTCCTCATACTCCTGCCTTTGAGAGCTGTAGCTATTTTTTACTCAGTAAACATTTCAGACTGACTCATGCTGGGGCATAGTTCTTGCATTTTCATTTAACAGGAAATAGAAATGACCAGCCGGATCTAGTTCACTAGTCACTAAATAAAGGAGGATAATTATCTGAGCAGCCTATTTCCTAATAAAAACATAACCTTCCACATTGGACTTGGAATCTATTGCATATTTGGACTGTAACTGACCCTTTCAGAAGGCCAAAGAAAGACTTTTTTAAAAAATATTTTTTTATTGATTTCAGAGAGGAAAGGAGAGGGAGAGATAGAAACATCAATGATGAGAGGGAATCATTGATCAGCTGTCTCCTGCACCCCCTATATTGGGAATCAAGTCCGAAACCCGGGCATGTGCCCTTGACTGGAATCAAATCTGGGACCCTTCAGTATGCAGGCCAACACTCTATCCACTGAGCCCAACCAGCTAGTGCCAAAGAAAGACATTTAACTTCTGGGCTTGGGTTCTATTTTATTTTATAATAAATGAGCTGTCCCACGGGCTACTTAATGTAAAGCAATTCCTAACTAAAAGGTGTAAGAAGGTTGGGAGGTGAGAAATAAAAAGCTCTTCTGAAGTCCTGGCTGGTTCAGTGGTTAGGACATTGGCCTGTGCACCGAAGAGGCTCGGGTTTGATTCCCGATCAAAGGCATGTATCTGGGTTTCAGGTTCCCTCCCGGGCCAAGTCAGGGTGCATGTGGGAGGGAACCAATCAATGTGTGTCTCTCATGTCGATGTTTCTTTCTCTCTCCCCCTTCCTCCCTACTCTCTCTAAAATATCCTCTGGTGAGGATTAAAAAAAACAAAAAGCAAAACATAAAGAGCTCTTCTGCAAGGGAGAAATCTCATTAGGAACAAATATGTAAAATCAACCTCTAGAGTTATATCCCATTCAGTAGCTATAAGGTCTTAAAATATAACAGAGAGTAAAAATAAGCACTCACAGAGCTCAGATGACCTTGAGGTCATTTAACCCAGCTCCCTTATGTGACAAATGAGGAAATTTATACCTAGAAAAGTTTTGTTTCCCTTTCCATGATGAGGTTAGGTGAGGTGCACATTCAGTTCTCAAAATGAGTTTATAAGTAGTTCAGGGAACTTCTCTCTAATATGGTCTTTGGGCACATGCTGGAGATAGTGCTTATGTTGAAACTGAGCTACATGTAGTGAGGTCTTTCAACAATGGATCTTCATACAGAACACATGATAGACAGACTTTCATCAGGCCCAAAGCCACCTTGCAGTAAGATCCAGTGTAGTTTAATAGCATTAACAATAAGGATTTCTCCCAGGCTGCCACTGTGTAAACATGAAGAGAAAGCCATGTGCAACGCCAATCAGGCCCAACTATAAAATACAAAGAAATGCCCATTAGCAGATGAGTGGATTAAAAAACTGTGGCACATCTACACAATGGAATACTACGCTGCTATAAAAAGGAAGGAACTTTTACCATTTGCAACAGCATGGATGGAACTGGAGAGCATTATGCTAAGCGAAATAAGCCAGTCAGAGAAAGATAAATATCACATGATCTCACTCATATGTCAGATATAATGATCAACATAATTTGACGAACAAGAATAGATCCAGAGAAAAATCCAGGGCGGGGGGTGGTGGGGTGGGAGGGTCAAAGAATTTGTATGCATGCATACTAGCATAAACAATGGACACAGACACTGGGGCGGTGGGGACTTGTCCTGGGTGGGAATGGCGGTGGGGTGGGGTATCAATCAGGGTAAAAGGAGAGGGGATGGGGCGGGGAGGTGGGTCAAGTGGGGTAAAAGGAGACATATCTAAAACTTTAGACAATAAATAAATTTTAAAAAATGCAAAGAAATGCCATATAAATGACAGCCTATGTTAAATTTTGGGGGGGATGGGGGAGAGAATAACCAGCAGTGGAGAATAGTAAATGTCCCTTGAATAGAGTGTGTGGTTTTATTGTACTTTGAGCACAAATTCAGTTTTGCCACCGAGAGATGGGTTCAGAAATAAAATGGTAGAGGGCTGCTCTCACCAGGGCCAAATGGCTATGGAAATGTCAGAGTAAGTAGGTTTCTGCACATAGACAATAGCGCATTAGTTATGCATGCCAGCTTCCAGTATTTCAATTCCTTACCAAGAAACATAGCTTACATTTTGCAATTCAGCTGAACAGGTTGAAAGAGACTCTAAGTTAGAGCTTAGCTACATCTTTCCTACGACAGAATGGGTGGACTGCAGGAGCACAGGGCCTGCCTTCAGGCTTCCTGGTGGTTCGGTGTTCTTATCAAACACGTCTGATCCTTCCCAACAAGAAAGATTTGTTTCCAAGAGGGCAAGCCCAAGAGCCGATGCAGTGAAATGCCTGCTTTATTCAAGATAATTTCCAGAGGTGGAGATAAATTGGGTGGGTGTGAACATACTTACCCCGGATTCCATTCCAGCCAGATGACTCAGAATTCATAAGGTTGGTGTCTCAGCCACACACAGGTGGTTTTCAGGAGATTCTAAATATTTTAATCCTGATGTTCTGATTAATTGAGCATCAGGATATCATACCTGGAAGCTACTCTGCTTTCTACCTGCCCTCCAGCTTCGGAGCTGGTGGAGGGTGAGGGTGGAGAAGAGGTCAAGAATCTCACCTGCTTGCTCTTTAGCAGGACAGAGCAAAGCAAGATGAGGGCTGGAGGCAGGGATGCTGTTTGTTTTCTCAGCTTGTTGATAAAATATTTGCAAAGATCAAAAGCAGGAGCTACTGAAGCTGAGCTGTGCTGTACAAAGCTTCCAACCAAATGCAGCTAACAGAGTGTAAAATTTTGGCAACATAGATGAGCATATACTAAGTACCATAGCTAATACATATTTGTTGGCTTATGTTTGTTCTGCCTTTTATCAATTTGTTATTAATTGGGGCATAGGATCTCTAAGGGAAGCTTATTATTAAAATAATGTGATTCCTAATTGTACAATCATTTGGGCTACTTCTTGGGAGAGATGAAGAAAGCTGAAGTTGTCCAATTCTAGAAAATGAGAAGAAATTAAGTTTGCTTTTTACTAGTAATTGCCTCCTTCTTTTTTCCCCCCAACTTGTTGTGGTTCTGGGAAGGGAGAGTCCATGTGATCTAACTGTAAATGATTAGGATTGAAAAGCTGATTAATGATTACCCACTGGGAAGGAGGGTTTGCCAGGCTTAATCAGACCCAAACTATTTCAGCACAAGAAACAATAACAGCCAAAGTGCTTTCAAAGACCCTGATAATTGGGGGAATTTCCTCTTCTTTAATTGGATGCAAAGCCTAATAATACTTAATAGAAAAGACACTTAGAAAGTGAATTGCTTTCGTGTATCTGGCCCTTTATTTCCTTTTGCAGGAAACGTCATTGTTCTTACCTTTTAGAATGGAGAGAATGGCTAATGTGGAGACATGTTTGGTTAAACTAAACAGGTGCGGTTCTGAAATGCTTATTTTTGACCTTCTACTTAATTTTTTTTTAAAGTGTTATCTCCCTTTTAGTGATTCATTGTAATACACATTTTTCATAAGGTGCCTTAGGCTTAGAAAACATACTTTAGTATTTCCTATTAATGCAGAAAGGCCGTTTTCTAAGCTTTTTGTTCCCTTCTTTAGGATTTAAAAAATCAAACTAGCTTTGTAGAGCTCTTTCCCCAAAGTTCTAAAAAGTTAAATGTGTTTTATAGTGTTTTGTTTATTCACAAAACGTAGGAGTGATTTGAAGTTTAAAATAAGGTGGTTTGGGGGGAATCCAAGGTGTCAGAGGGGTAAGTGGACGTTACTCTCACCTTCTCCCTGGACCAACTCAGAGTTACAACTAAGTTTTAGAAGAATCGACCTGAATAAGCAGCTGAAGACCAGCTGAACTGAAGCGTTACCTCTAGGAACATACGGAAGAAGCCATGTCCAGACTGGCAGGAAGGGTGGAGATGAGAAAAAGGCTGGCCTAGCATCCACATGCAGTTACTGAGGGCCGGAGGGATATCTCAGCTGCAAAGGTTCCCCTTGAGGAGCCTGGGGTTTCAACCCCCTGCTGGGCTCCCCAGCCAGCTACACCAGCCTCGGGAAGAGGAGCTCACATACCATCTGGCTGTGAAAATCAGCGGGGACCTTGCCCACCAGGGAGAGAGAGGAGCCTGCCAGAGACCCAGGTGCCCTCCAAAGGGCCAGCACAGAAAGATCGTGTTCCCGGGCATTTACCCTAAACTCCGGCTAAAGGACAGTGGCTCAGAACAGACTGGAGTCATACAGGGAGAGATTGGGTTGCGTGGCTTCAAGAGAGGCCTGGAGGAACAGCCATCATTGCCCCTGTGCTGAGTCCCTCTCCCAAGCTGCCCACAGACGGCCATCTTCCTGGGTTCAAGCACTTGCCTCTATATTGCATCCGCCTCAGAGATCCACAGACCCCATCCCACACCCTGTGGCTGGCTCGGCCAAGCTTGTGATCTGTCGAGGAACCAGCTAGCCATGGGAAGCCTGGGCAGTCTTTTCTGTTGTTGTTAATCTTCACCTGAGGATAATTTTTTCATTGATTTTTAGAAAGAGTGGAAGGGAGGGGGAGAGAGAGAGAGAACATAGGTGTGAGAGAGACAAATGGGTTGGTTGCTTCCACATGCACCCTGACCAGGGCCTTTGATTGGGAATTGAACCCAAGACAACTTTGGTCTTTGGGCCAGTGCTCTAACCACTGAGATAAATTGGCTAAGGCCCATTGCAGCCTTTCTTGGAAAGCTCTTGATGAGGTCCGGGCAGACTCAGGGGGTGACAGAGATGCACAGGGAGAGACAGTTGTGTGGCTCTAGGGCAAAGGCCATTCTCCCCCCTGTTCCCCAGCCCATGCACCCCAACTGGCACCACAGTTGCTGTGCAGCCCCCTCCCTCCACATGGCCACATCTCAGTCTGTTTTAGCTTAATGAATGCTACTGGCCTCACCTTGATGACTCCCTGGGACCCCTCTCTACCACAAAGGTCTGTGGGCACCAGGGGGATGGCTCTGGCCTTGGGGCTCCCTGAGACTTCTCCAGAGTGGCTGTAGACCTAGCACTGGAGCTGGATTTGAATCGTATCAACCCTGTGAACACCACTTGCCCATACCTGGTGACACCCTGAGAACCTACCTCACACACTGGCATACCATCAGGGACTCTTCCAGCAGTTTCATTGGTAGCCTGAAGTATTCTATTTGGGATAAAATTGGGTACATTTGTGTATGTAATGGGATGAAACAGGTTTTGTCTGGATGCTTCTATTGATCTCAAGCTATTGTTAAGCCTGCTTTCAAATGGGAATGGATGTCATCTAATTTGGCTTCTTTCTATCTTTTATAAAGTATATCCTTATTTCTTAAGTATCACAATCAATTTCCCTGTCTTAATCAGGAAAAAGACATTGATGTTAACCACTCATTTTTGTACCAGTCAGATCCCAGCCAGTGAGTCTTAGTGGTTGAACATTGATCTATGAATCAGGTTACAGTTCAATTCCCAGTCAGGGCACATGCTCTGGTTGTGGGCTCGATCCTTAGTCGGAGGGCATGTAGGAGGCAGCCGCTCAATAATTTTTCTCTTATCATTGATGTTTCTATCGCTCTATCCCTCTCCCTTCCTCTCTAAAAACAATAAAAATGGTAAACAAACAAAAAAAACTAGAGTTCAGAATTATCATTCTGCATCTGCCATTGAATTAGTTCTCTTACACTTGTGGGCAATTGACCAGAAATCCACAATATAAACAGAATCTAGGAGGATTATTAAAGATAATAAATGGTCCTCCCTCTCCTGTAGTAAAACTATTCATATTAATTCATAATAATTGAGGCTTATTTTAAAAATTATTTACCACATTATTTATCAAAAAATGAAGTTGGAGCCTTACCTTATACCACATAAAAAAAAATCAACTGAAATAACTCCCTGGCTGAATAGCTCAGTTGGTTAGAGCATTGTCCCAGTGGGCCAAAGTTGTAGGTTTGATCTCTGGTCAGGGCACATGGAACAGCCTGACAGATCTCAGAAGGGAGGGGGACAGGAGGTACTGGATTAAGAAGGTAAAGAGGTCAGCCAAAGAACATATACACATAGCCCACGGACCCAGACAACAGTGTGGCTAGGCCAGGGTGGGGCAAGGGCTGGGTGGAGGTGGGCAAAGGGGTGGTGGTGGAAATCTGTCAACATAGTGTCAACAATAACCAAAAAGAATATGTGGTTTATTTGGGAAACTAAGAAATATTAGTAAGTGGGGAAGAGAGGCAAAGGAAGCTTGGCTGGCCTGGCTCGGTGGTTGAGCATCGACCTATGAACCGGAAGGTCACGGTTCAATTCCTGGTCAGGGCACGTGCCAGGTTGCAAGCTCGATCCCCAGTGTGGAGCGTGCAGGAGGCAGCCTATCAATGATTCTCTCTCATCATTGATGTTTCTACCTCTCTCTCTCTCTTCCTCTCTGAAATAAATAAAAGATTATATTAAAAAGAAAGAGAGAGGCAGGAAGAAAAAGCAATCCAGCTGATTTGTGTTATCAATACAGTTACCACTATGAACAACTGAGACTTAATCCAGCGGGGGACTTGGGATCCAGTATAACACAAACTTCAGAGCCAACTCCCCGATGAGGTGAAGCAATGGGATATTGTTCTACCAGTTTCCACCAGTCATTTTTAAGGTCTGCTCCCCAGATGTCTATGGGAGCCAGGTGCTGCAGAGTGAGCTCCAGTGTAAAGTCTTGGACAAAGGGGCCCCAGTGCTGGTAGCCGGACATACATAGTAAAGGCTGAGGCACCGACAGCGTCTGCCTCAATGTATTTAATTCAGACTTTCATTACTAATTCAAACAGGATGGCATTAATCCATTTGAATTGGAGGAGATTTCTTGATTAGGCAGATGTTTAAGAAGATACTTTAGGACTTACTGGATGGGAAGCATATACCAGGCACACCATCAGTCCCTGTAACTCTGTCTTTGAACTGTCTACATCCTTAGCGTCAGTCCAACTCTTTGCTTCCCAATTTGCCCTTCATCCCCTGCTCAAGTAAGGAAGAGCACACAACAGTTTTCCAAAGAAGGGAAAACTTGGGTGAAAAATCTCAGTGTTCTTCTGAATGCTGTTAAATCTCATGTAGTTATTTTTGTATCGAAAATGTCTGTATGTATCTACAGCTCTTCCTGTGGGAGGAAGGGGAGGCAAAGATAGTGGGAAAATCTCTTGGAGGACAAAGCTAAGCTGTCTAGAGAATGATCAAAGCTTAATTTCATTTATGTTTCAATGAACACCAGGGACCGCTCTCTTTGTGAGACATTTTGTGTGTGTGTGTGTGTGGAATTGTTTGCAACTTTCTGTCTCTGCTGTTTCCATCACTTTCCTGTTTCCTGTTATATTTAACAGTAAAACCAAACCTCACTAAACAAAAAGTCCTTGGAAAACCTTCAAAAGGTTATGTGATTTCAAGGTGATCATGGTTCAAATAAATTTTTCTTGTGTTTGGGACACTTGCAGGATTTTTTTTTTATTAATATATTTTATTGATTTTTTTTTTTTTTCAGAGAGGAAGGGAGAGGAAAAGAGAGTTAGAAACATTGATGAGAGAGAAACATCGATCAGCTGTCTCCTGCACACCCCCTACTTGGGATGTGTCCGCAACCAAGGCATATGCCCTTGACCAGAATTGAACCTGGGATCCTTCAGTCCCCAGGCCGATGCTCTATCCTCTGAGCCAAACCTGTTAGGGCAACTTGCAGGATTAGAATCCTCCTGGAAACACCACTGAGGACAGAAGCGATGGTCCTGTCCTGATGAGATGGGGAGCATGAAGGAGCCACAACACTTTTTCTGCTGACACCCACAGGAGGTGGCCTCGCTGGCTTAAAGCTGAGGAAATCCTCGCTACCTGAGGAAGTGGGAAGACAAGAAGTCTCTTGGGATGTTAAGTTGAAATCAAAACCTGGAAACACTTTTAAAAGTGAGAGTTGGGTTCTGAGACGCTGACAGTAAATATACAGTTTAAATAGGTTTTGTTTGAAGATCTAATGTCTTACCATTTCGCACTTTGGGGACCAAACCCATTTTTAAAAATATATATTTTTATTGATTTCAGAGAGGAAGGGAGACAGATGGAAACATCAATAATGAGAGAGAATCAGTGATCGCTGCCTCCTGCACACCCTCCACTGGAGATTGAGCCTGTAACCTGGGCACGTGCCCTGACCGGGAATTGAACTGCAATGTCCTCGTTCATAAGTCAACACTTAACTACTGAACCACACTGATCAGGCCCAAACCCATTTTTATGTAAAGGAATTCCTCAGCTGGAAGAGTTAGTGAGAGGAGATGTGAATGTTAACCATTGAGGAAATTTTGCTTTTCAGTTACCTGCCCAGCTTGTAGTCTTAGATTTACACATGCCTGCCCTTCCTGCGGCATGAATACTTGGCTTAGAAGGGTACTGTATGAGCTGTTAAGCCATGGAAAGACATGGAGGAAACTTAAAAGCGTATTACTAAGTGCAAGAAGCCAATCTGGAAAGGCTACAGACTGTATGACTCCAAACATGACATTCTGAAAAAGGCAAAACTATGGAGACAGTAAAGAGATCAGTGGTTGCCAAGGGTCTGGGGTGGGAGTGGGGAGGGAGGTATAGTTTGAACACAGGGATTTTTAGGGCAGTGAGACTACTGAATGTATTATAATGGTATATACTGTATATGTCATTATACATTTGTCCAAATCCATAGACTATTCAACAACAAGAGTGAACCCTAATTTAAGTAGGCACTTTGGGTAATAATGATGTGTCAATATAGACTTACCAGTTTAACAGACTTATCATTCTGAGGGGGATGTCTGTAATGGGCAAGGCAGTGCATGCATAGGGACACAGATTATATGGGAAATCTATCTACCTCTGCTCAATATTGCTGTGACCTAAAATTGCTTTAAAAAATAAAGTATATTTTTTTAAAAGTGGCTTGGCTGGCATGGCTCAGTGGACTGAAGATCTTTCAATGCACCAAGAGGTTGCTTGTTCGATTTCCCATCAGAGCATATGCCCGGTTGGGGGCTCAATCCCCAGTAGGAGGTATGCAGGAGGCAGCTGATCAATGTTTCTCTATCATCGATGTTCCTATCTTTTCTCCCTCTCCCTTCCTCTCTCTCTAAGAAATCAATAAAAACATATATTTTATTTAAAAAAGTGTACTGTATGTTTAGCTATTTTACACTTACTGTATACCTCCTGCACAGCAGCTCCTTTTTCAGAGGACAACTGTCTTGGATCGATTTTGCCACCTAGTGGCTATCTAGGGGAACTAGCAAATGCAAGACTGCCTTCTTTTTCAGTCAGGAAAACTTGTAATATACCAGACTTCCTTTCAGATGTTCACAACTCACAGCTCAGCAAATACCACTAAAGATTCTCTCTCTCTCTCTCTCTCTCTCTCTCTCTCTCTCTCTCTCTCTCTCTCCCCCCCTCTTCTCTCTCTCTCTCTCTCTCTTCCTCTCCCCACCACATCCCCCTCCACCTTTACAACCTCCAACTGTTGCTATTCTTTCTGTTCAGGCAGTTTTGTCATTTCCAAAACCTCTCCTTCCTCCTCCCCCAAATCTGTGAACCTCTCACTCAAGTTAATAAAATTTATATGTTTTTAGGCGTTATTAAACACACTGAAACCAATGTAATAAAGTCTAAAACTTTTGTGGCGCCCAGAGTTGCCCTTCTTTCAGAATCTCCGTAAGCTTTAAAGGGATTAGATTAGATTTCTTTTCCTCAATCACGAGTATTTAAGGCAACATTTAAAAATCAATCAAAATATTACTTATACAGATGTATTTGCTGATATTTGTCAAAGGAAAACTGGTAAGATAAACCAAGAACTAATACAAATGACTTCTATAAGGGATGAGGGAGACCAGAGTTCAGTGCAGGAATAGAGAGACTTTGCTGGTTGTAGGTTTGTTTTTTATTAAAACAAATTTATTGAAATATAATTACAGAGATAAAATTCACTCATTTAAGTGCACAAGTCAATGACTTTTAGTAAATTTACAAAGTTATTCAACCATCACCACAATCTAATTTTAGAACATTTCAATCAGGCCCCAAAGAAACTTGGCCTTTATTTGAAGTAACTCCCCATTCCCACCCTGCCCCAAGGGAAAGGAAGATGGGCCTCCTGTAAGGCAGAGCATGGAGCGTTAGTTTCCCTTAGGAGTTGGGCTTCCCCCCATAATCTTTTGTTGTTGTTAATCCTCACCCGAGGATATGTTTTCCATTGATTTTTAGAGAGAGTGGAAGGGAGGGGGAGAAAGAGAGAGAAACATCGATGTGAGAGAGACAAATCTGTTGGTTGCCTCCTGAATGCATCCTGACCGGGGGTTAGGATGGAACCTGCAACCCAGTTAGTGCCCTTGACTGGGAATCAAACCTGCTGACACTCTAACCACTAAGCATGCTGTCCAGGGCCGTAGTGCTCATGTTATAGATTTGTTGTGAGGATTGGATGAGTTGAGAAATGTAAAGTGCTTGAAATATAACAAACATCCAATATTCATTGATACAGAGAACAGACTGGTGGTTGCTGGAGGCAGAGGTAGGGGTGGGGTGTGGGGTGGGCAACATGGGTGGAGGTCAAAAGGTGTAGACGTCCAATTATAAAATTAATAAGTCATGGGAATGTAATGTGGCGCGTGATGACTATAGGTAACAACGCTGTATTGTTGTGCCCAGATTTCAAGATTCCCAAGGGCCCACCAGGGAGCCAGCGAGTCCGATGCAAAAGCAAAGAGTCATTTATTTCAAACCTAGGTTTGGCTCCCCTGCCCCCCCTTACTGGCACAGCAGCAAGTGGCAGAGAGAGAGATGTATTGCTTTTCTGAAAGTTGCTAAAAGAATAGATCTTAAAAGTGCTCATCACATGAAAGAAATTATTTGCAGCTACATGTGGTAGCAGATGTTAACTAGACTTATTGAGGTCATCATTTTGCAAAATACACAACTATCAAATCATTGTTGTACACCTAAAGCAAATACAATGTTATTTGTGTCAATTATACCACAATAAAAATAATTTTAAAAAATAGAGCTTCACTTTAGTTAGAACACCCCACTACAAAGGAAATGAAAACTGGTGGCTTTTTATTTATAAAATCGTCTTGGGCCAATGTATAATATCCAGTTTCCTGTCAAAGTTCAAAGAGTCCACAACGCTGGTGGGATTTTAAGCAGGATGTATGATTCCATTTTGGGTACCCTGTTATCTGCCTCTAATCCACATGTCTATTTTTACCACGAGGTCTAATCCCAGGGATTCACTGTATCCTCAGAACTGGAGTGCCTGCAAAAAGTTAAGTTTTTAAGACATGAAGTTTGTAGCAGATGTAAGGCTAAAAAAATAACTAAATCTCTTAAGATAACAATTTTTAGATGGTTCCACATTCCCCCAGGATGTCTTATCTGATTTAAGCTCCTTAGTAAATCAAAATATTTGTCCTGAAGACGACAACCAGCTTGAAAGGTTTCAGCAGATGGGATTTTTAAATAGCTCTGGGATATGTCAGCTTATGTGAAACAAAACAAAACAAAACATTACAAAACAAAATTTAAAAAATACTATAATTTTTCCAGGGTTTTATAAAATTATAAAATAAATTAGTGGCCCAGTGCACAAAATTGGTGCACGGGGGGAGGGGGTTGTCCCTCAGCCGGGCTTGCACCCTCTCCAATCTGGAACCCCTTGGGGGATGTTTGACTGTTGGTTTAGGTCCAATCCCTGTGGGATTGGGCTTAAACTGGTAGTCGGACATCCCTCTTGCAATCTGGGACCACTGGCTCCTAACCGCTCACCTGCCTGCTTGCTTGATCACCCCTAACCACTCTGCCTGCCGGCCTGCTTGCCCCCAACTGCCCCCCTACCAAGCTTCTTGCCCCCAATTGCCCCCCCTTCCCGGACTGATCCCCCCAACTGCTCCCCCACTTGCCCCCAACTGTCCCCCCCACCGGCCTGCTCACCTCCAACTGGCCCCCCTGCAGGAGTGAATATTTTTTATTCTACCCCGTTTTACTCTGCTGTAAAAT
>NW_006300048.1:6502096-6506830 GCF_000327345.1 Myotis davidii | reverse complement strand
CTTGAGGGCATGATTCTAAGTGAAATAAGTAAGACAGAGACAAGGAATGGATGATCTCGTATGTGGAATCTAAAAAGAAAACAAAAAACCTGAACTTGGTTAATAAAGACCATTATAAACTGATGAACAAAAATAGATACAGAGGCAGAGCAGCTTCGAACAGACTGTCAAACTACAGCGGAAGGCCAGGGAGGGTTGGGGGGGTGGGTAAGAGATCAATTGAAGTACTTGTATGCATGCATGTAAACATAACCCAGTGGTCGGCAAACTGCGGCTCAGCAAACTGTGGCTCGCGAGCCACATGCAGCTCTTTGGCCCCTTGAGTGTGGCTCTTCCACAAAATACTGGCTCTTCCATAAAATACCGACTTCTGCGCATGGGCCACGAAGTTTCAATCGCACTGTATGTGCGCGCCCGCACGTGGCATTTTGTGGAAGAGCCACACTCAAGGGGCCAAAGAGCCTCATGTGGCTCGCAAGCTGCGGTTTGCCGACCATGGATCCTAGACTGAACCTGGCCCTTTGCCATGAAGACTAAGCAGGGGATACTAATCAGCAAGCAAAATATCTGACTGGCCTTTAAGCCTGGCACTTCTTGGGGTTCCTCAGCCCTCTTCTCCTCCAGAGCCGCATGTAGCTCGCGAGCTGCAGTTTGCCAACCATGGATCCTAGCCTGAACCTGGCCCTTAGCCGTGAGGACTAAGCAGGGGATACTAATCAGCCAGCAAAATATCTGACTGGCCTTTAAGCCTGGCATTTCTGAAGGTTCCTCAGCCCTCTTCTCACCAGGATATTCATTCTAATACTTTCAGATTCTATCTATATATTGATCATGATCAATTCTATAATTTCAACCCAGAACTCTCCCCTGAGGTTTAGTTTCACATAATCCGAAGGCTAGTAGGCCCCTCGTGTTGGATGTTCCTTGGCTATCCCGTGAAATTAGTCATCCCCTCCCGCCCCTCCTGCCCCTGCTTTAACAGGCGTGTCTACGCTGGTGAGTGACACACCATCCACCCGATTTCTCCAAGCAAGTATCAGGCTCAACTCCTCGTTCCCTACATCTCCCTTCAACACACACAAATATACCTTCACTCTCTGTCTTCCTTGGTATTTCCAGAATTCATTTAATTCTTTTCACACCCACTGCCACTCTCTTCACCTTCACTGCCACTCCCAAAGCTTCCTACATGTCTAGCTCCGGATCTTGTCCCTTTCTAATTCTCTAAGTGCAATTAAAACACAATTCAGATCATATCACTCCTCTGCTTGAACTCTTCCCAAAGTCCTTTATTGTCATCTAAATAAACACTATCTCAGCAACCACTAGTTCTCAGTTCCTCCAGTGCCGCCCCCCTTCTCCTCACTTGTACTTGGCTAAGTTTGTTTATTATTTCCTCTGGGAGACCTTCCCTGCATTCCTCTGTTCCCACAGTTCCTTGTGCATAACCTTCATAGCACTTGTATTATTTTACACTTACCTGCCTGTCTTCTTCATCATACTCTAAGTGCCAGGAGGGAGGGAACTGAGTCTAGTTCAGCATGGTGGTCCCAGTGCCTGGTAGGTGTTCTGCAAATATTATTGTGTGAGTTAATGAACTGACCCACCTCAACCAAAATCACCATCACTGATAAGTGATTAGTGTATGTATATGTGCCCTACAGCATGGGAACAAAATACAAAATGGGAAAATCTTATACTGTGAATCACTCATGGAAATATTTGATTCTTGCTCTATTGAAAAGGTATTAGAATGAACCATATAAAAAGGCAAGATGATTAACTCATTGACAAATGAGTAAAGTGGCCCTTTTGGGTGCTAGGCCTTTGGAAATACTGAGGTGTTTAAGGCCTGGTGATGTTCTCCAGGAGTTCAAAGTCGAATGGGTGATAGACTCACAGGATGCTAAAGTGAGGGAAAACACAAAGGGAATCCAATTTAGCCCCTCATTTTACAGAGGAGATCTAGATGCTTTCTACAGTGTCTTCCAAATGATTCAATAGTTCTATAAAAAGAGAACAACTTTCTGGTTACCAACACTTTCCCACCTTCAATTAATCTACTTCCTTAGAAAGGGAGCATTGTATCAGCAACGCTATGAAAATATAGCTAACATAAGCTCGCCTTGGAAAGGAAAAAGATGTATAGTCTGCCAAAAGTGCTGGGAGGATCAATATCTATCTGAAATCTTGGCATCATAAATGACTTAGGGGGGGAAAATCTGTCTGTATGAAATAGTTAAAATATGATCAGCCATTGGCAGTTTGGTTCAGTGGATAGAGCGTCGACCTGTGGACCCGAGGCTAGAATGCAGTCAAGGGCAATTTTCTGGTTATACACCCACACTTTCCCCACCTTCAATTTACTTCCTTAAAAAGGCAGCATCGGTTGTAGGCTCTATCCCGGGCCCTGCAACTAATTGGTGTATCTTTCTCACATCAATGTTTCTCTCTCTAAAAAAATAAAATAAAAATAAAAAAAAAAGCAATGGAAAAATATCTTCAGGTGAGAGGATTAAAAACAACAAAATTATCACTCATTAAATCATCAAGCTGTGCTGGCAGGATAGGGGAAGAATTTGGTTACACAGTTGTTTGACTCAAGTGTTTCCCTGGCCAGAAATCGGTTTTAAAAGAGACTGGTATCAAATTAAGATAGAATTAGTCTTGAATGGAGACTTTAGGAGTAATATAGCCATTTGTGCACCTTTGAACGTGTTGACATCAGGCAAAGACAGGCCAACTGGTGTGCATCAGGTGAGCTGGGAGGAAGTGGCCTGTCAAAGACTGTTTTCCTGGGATAAAACAGGTCTTTTCACAGGGTGTGTGCCCCACCAGAGGAGACAGGCACAAGGCAGCCTAGAATTAAAAGGTTGAAAATATCTACATCTTCAAGTCAGAAAACCAGAAATGCTCACTTATGGAGGACAGTCAGTGCCTTAAATATCTTAGTTTCACTCCCGTGTCACCTGTTTCCTGGAGCTGGGCACAGCCCTAGGTGGGATTTCACGTGATCTGTTTTATATTTAGAGAATTACTGACCTTAGAAGCCCTCCCAGGCGCAAAATGGTTACATAGATTGGCCACTGATGGTTGCCCTGTCAGTATACCACCGTAACACACACATACCTTTTTTACATATACATACATATACATTATATATATGTGTATTACTATTGCATTACAGCTATACATTATTACAACTACTAGGAGCCATTATATTAATAAATCAGACTATTCACCAGTCAAATTTCGGGCATGGCTTTCCCTTTTTTTTGGTATTTAATAGAGTAGCAATGACACCGTTCCTTCAAATAGAAAAGCCAAAGTTGCCTCATCTCAGAGATTCAAACAGCTCTCAATTTATATGCTGATTTCATGTGGACTAGACTGCAGTGGAATTTAAACGAGGCACCACAGAGAGAACCAAACACTCCGCATTTCCTAATTAGGTGAGCACTGAGGCTTGGATGATAGATGATGGGAACATCTAGGCAGGCATTGTGATGTGCTTTTAAAATTTTTTTAATGATTATAGGTTATGCTATTATAGAAATATATATGATTTTGATTTTGTTTACATGTACAATTTTCTCAAATTTGGAATTATAACCCCAACTTCATAGTTGAGGGGACAGAGGCTCATAGTGTGTATATAACTTGCACAAGTTCTCCCTGCTGGTTGGTAGGGGAGCCAGGGCTAGAAGACAAAGTCTGACTCCAGTGCCTGGATTCTTTCCTCCATCACACACTCTTTTTAGAAAGAATTTTTTTAAATTCTCACCTGAGGATATTTTTCCATTAATTTTTAGAGAGAGTAGAATGGAGGGGGAGAGACAGAGAGAGAGAGAAACATCAATGTGAGAGAGACACATCAATTGGTTGCCTCCCACCCGTGCCACAACCAGGCTTGGAGATCAAGCCTGCAACTGAGGTACCTGCTCTTGACCAGAATAGAACCCAGGCCCCTTCAGTCTGAGGGCTGACGTTCTATCCACTGAGCCAAACCAGCCAGGGGAATCACATACTCTCTTTAAACGATACTATTCCTCCTCCAGACCTGCCACTCCGGCATTTAACAGAGTACCCAAACCCATGATGATTACTCCACAACTGCTCATGGAATTGAGGTGAACCCAAGAGCAGACTTGTTCACCATGTAAGTGAACAGGACTTCAGTGGAAGAAGAAACCCAAGCAGCCACATAGACAAAGAGGTAAACAGAAACCTCAATGCCACACACTGCCTTCCTCACTGCCGCATCCAGCACAGGCAGGTTCCGTGAGCCTGAGGAGGGTTGGTGAAGGATTAAAGAGGACAGACAAAAGAATACAACTGGGGCTCGATGGAATGCTGCTTCTCTGATGGAGAGACAGCACCCTGGCCTGCAAGCCAAACCTTTATTTTATAATCAGAACACACAAAGCAAAACAAGGGTAGTGGTCAACATGTTTACAATGTTCTTGTGAGTTTCACCTTGCTTTGGCAGCACTTGCTGCACCTCCCACAGCCCATTGGCTACCTATGAAGGAGCTAGGGAGGACTATAAGGTCAAGCTGAATTATGCTAAGAGAGCTCTACCCTCCAAGGGATTGTTTTTTGTGGCCCTACCACAGGTCATTCCGAGGCTTAACCCTATAGCCGTTCCAGACACCTCACCACTTCCCAGCCCAAAGAAGAAAGACTTAAACATGACCCCCAAATTATTTCTGCATAAGTAGAATAAAGAATTCA
>NW_006300048.1:6481383-6501710 GCF_000327345.1 Myotis davidii | reverse complement strand
CGAACAGGTCATATCTACCCTTCCACCAGAGTAGCAGCAACAAGTTTTCAGAGGGGAGCAGAATTGAGAGGACACTGCCTGGAAGGTTGGAAAAGGAAGGAAAAGAGCAAAGATGAACCCCCTCTAAAGGGAGTTCTTGGATGGGAGGCTTGAAGACCAGCTCTGTTGGGAGCCAACACAACAGTGGCCAAACCATCCTCCAACAAGTCTTCACCAAGGAGCTGGAGGTGATTTCTCTCTGGTGAGAGTTACATAGCCCTTCATCTGGGCCACCCAGTACAAGGGCCTTGTCTACTCTTACCTTGGCTCCCCTTGGAATATTTTGCTGGCTTCACGTCCCAACTTGTAACCTTCCTGCATCCTGGCAATCCCTGATACAGGAAGTTCACAGTGCATTTGACCTGTCCTAGACTAAGCCAAGGGCTAAGTCTTCTGACACTTTGAATATTTGTAATTGGAAAAACTAGCTTCAGGTCTCTATGACTCTGGAGTGACACACCAAAATGCTAAGTATTGTAAAAAAAAAAAAAAAAAGTAAATAATCTGATTATTTTGTTGAGTACAGTTGTCATTCACTCATTCATCCAACCAGTATTTATTGAGTGTCCATCATGTTGATTGGTACTGTCCTAGGTACTGGTGATACAGCAGTGAGAAAACAACAGCAACAACCGCCCTTTGCCCCCTAAAACCAAGCAAATGCCTCCCAAATCCCTGACCTCATGGAGAGACAAGAAAATTAGATAAGACTCTAGACCAGGGGTGGGCAAACTTTTTGACTCAAGGGCCACAATGGGTTCTTAAACTGGACCGGAGGGCCGGAACAAAAGCATGGATGGAGTGTTTGTGTGAACTAATATAAATTCAAAGTAAACATCATTACATAAAAGGGTGTGGTCTTTTTATTTTTTAGTTTTATTCATTTCAAACGGGCCGGATCCGGCCCGCGGGCCGTAGTTTGCCCACGGCTGCTCTAGGCTGTAGTATGCTAGATGATGTTAAGTTCTATGGGGAAAAATAAGGCATGGAGGAGGGATAAAGAATACATATTGAGGGGTGGGGCTGCAATTTTAGAAAGATTTGCCAGGAAAGGACTCTGGGCAGGCAACATTTGAGTCAAAACCAGAAAGAGGTGAGGGAGTGAGTCATAAAATCCGGGTAGAGAAGATCATTCTGGGCAAATAAAAATGCAAATGCAATATCCTGAAGCTGGAGCGTGATGGAATATTCCAAGAACACTGAGGAGGTCAGAGTGGCTGAGTTGAGTGAGGGAGGGGCAGAGTGGTAAGAAATAGGGTCAGAGAGGGAATTGGGGAAGGGGGTGAGCAGGATGGAGGCAGGAGAGAGTGGGAGGACTTTTAGGCCATTGAAAAATGTTGACATTTAATCTGAGGGAGATGAGAGTCAATGACATCTGTTATATAGAAATTTTTCATTTAATAAATATTTTGTGAGCAGATGTAAAGAATACAATGATACAGCTAACTTTTCAAGGATATGAAAGTAATTAGTACCCATTTATGTAGAAGTACATTTATATGAATAAGCTATTGAAATTGCAGTATTTATCTGCTGTGTATTTGAATATTCCCTTTCTTTCTGCCCCTGATATATCTACATCTCACTCTCTGACTTGGTTTATGCTCTGCTCCAATGTCATCTATTCAGAGAGGCCTTCTGTGAATACCCTATCTGAAATGGCATCTCCCATCACTCCCTAGTCCCTGTCAGATTTTATTTTTCTTCAAAGCACTTGGCTTTACCATCATTATAGAAGTCAATGGATGGGTTTGTCTTTTATTTTAACAGCATCACTCTGGGTACTATATTGAGAACATATTGAAAGGAGACAAGAAAGAAGCAGGAAGACTAGCTATTGATAGAATGTTGTTTCTCAATATCACATTTGATGGTTCACTTATAAAAGTATATATACATACTTTTATATATATATATATATTAGTACCACTAATATATATATTAGTACCACTAATTAGTACCACATTAGTACCACTAATATATATATTAGTGGTATATATTTTACTAATATATATATTAGTACCACTTATCCATTTAAAGAGATGCATCAGGAGTTTGTGTGTGTATACACATTCTCTATTCTTAAACGACCCTGAGAAATACAATGCAATATCTGACAATTGTCCCCTGAATGTTTTGTCTTAATTATACAGAAACAAGTTAAAACCACCTAGAAAACACCCTCCTAATCTGAGAAATACCATTGTGCCAAGAATAGACAAATTTGTTGTAGTTACCGGTGAGGTTCATAATCTGCCACCTTCCACTATGATACATATATATATACTTTGTGACAAGGATTAGAGAGGACAGAATTTTAGAATTGCTCTCTCACTTAATTACTCTGCCTCAGGGGCAGCTGACACTTTCAGGCCCAGGGACAGTCTTCCCATTGTTAAGTAAGAACAAAAAGGGAGACTCGCCTTGTCAGATGCTTCAGCTCTGCAGGATCTGAAATGAAATTGCACTTCTGACCTGGCAACTCTACATTAAAGGAGCAAGAAAAACATGTCCTCCTAACATGCCAGATGGACCAATCCCAGAGGTGAAGTTTGTAGGTGGCTATTGTATTCCTCACATTCCATTCCAGCAAGCCTTATTTGCTTTCCCTAATGGTTTCTTGAGATAGATAATATTTTTTTATTTTGTATTGTATTATTTTAAAAGATTTTTTTTTTGCAGTAGGATAACATTTTAAAAATGGATATACTCATATCTTAATGAAAGGCCATTAAGGTACCAAATGTCACTTTCCTCATAAAGCAGTGTGGATAGCCATGCAGGGCATTGCTCATTTCCCAGATGGCTTTGAAATAAATTGAATTATGTTCCTCCTTTAATTGATGCATTGCTCTAGGTGTCAAAGATGGGAAGCTTCTTGGTACTTCACATGAAAAAGGTAAAAGTTGCTTGAGGTTTACAAACAAGGAATTTGTGAAGTGGAAGGAAAGAAGGAAGGGAGGAAGGGAAGAGTAAGGTAGAGAAGGGAAGGAAGGAAGAAAACTTCATTTGATCTGTACCCTTTTAGAACCATAAGTTAATGTGATCTTAATGTTTTTGGATACTCATTTTCCTGCACTCAGATTCCTACCCTCCTACTTCTTTCCCAAATTGAAAAAAAAGCAATGTTTTCACTTTAAAATCATAGATACCATACATATCTATGGTTTAAAAGTGAGATGGCCACTGTGTTGTTCAGTTTCTGATGATGCTGTCAAAGGCAGTCAGCTCATTTGATTCTACCACCTATACTGCATTCGAGGTTTTATGCACAAAACTGCCGGGATGCCATTCATTGCACCCAAAGTTGAGGGAAGGACTCCAGAAATATGTCTGCACAAAAATACAAAGTATTATGGGTTCCATTGCTTGGGTAAAGTAACCCAATAATTAATGTTGCTTTCCATTTGGTAGTTCTTCTCAAGAGGAGATGTAAAAGAGACCTGGTATGAAAATGTGTGTGTATGCATTTGTGTGTGTGTGTGTGTGTGTGTATTTTAATTCAAATGGCAGACAATCAACATGAATTGTGTAAGCACAGACTTACTCTGGCGAAAATTCAAAAATAAAAAATATATTAAAAAAATGCATTTAAATTGCTAGTAAGGGATATTAAAAAGCATCCAACTAATTACTTATCTCTTCCTCCTCCCTTCCATTGGTTGAGTGTGCTGTCCTTGCATTCAATAGTCATCCAGTCCATACCCAGGAATTTCTAGAGAGTTTCCACAAGATTCCCAGAGCCAGTGCATTTTCTTGCAATTTTATCTTGGAATGATGTAGGATATAAAAAGAGTCATAAAAATAAAAAATAAATAAAAAGGAGGAGAGCTATCTCTCTATGGCATGATTAAAATAATTGTTTTATTAATGGATAAAAACATATTATTGAGGCAGTTGAAAGATGCCACAGTGAGCCAAAGTTATCACATCCTTCTAGTCTAAGTGACATTTCTCTTTAATTTGCATATCCCTCTCTTTGGTATCTTATGGTGTCTTCTGTCCCATATCATCTGCCTTTTAGTGGTTGCTGCTGTTATCAGAAGTTTTCAGTATTATTTGTAGTTAAGCCTAAATTTCGCCATCTGGATTACTCAAAATTAAGACTTAAAGTGGAGCCTGACCGGTGGCTGAGTGGTTGAGCATGGAGCTATGAACCAGGAGGTCACGGTTCAATTCCCTATTACGGCATATACCTGGGTTGTGGGCTCGATCCCCCCAGGGGCAGCTGATTGATGATTCTCTCTCATCACTGATATTTCTATATCTGCCTCTCCCTTCCTCTCTGAATCAATAAAAATAGGTGTGTTTTTTTTGGGGGGGGGCAGGTGGGGAGACTTAAAGTGGAGTCTCTGAATCATCCTAAGTTGAAGCTGTAGCTACTGCAGAGATTGGGGAACTGTGGGGATGCTAGACTGTTCCTCTTGCCTCTCTCCCGCTTTGCTCTGCAAACTGTAGGAGGCAGCTACTGGGAAAGGGCGCTGTTGTATATTTGCCTGTCCTTCCTCCCGGTGAACTCAAGCTGCCCTGGCCGCACAGCCACAGTGGAGGGAGCTGTGAAAGTGCCTGGATCTTTGGACTGGAAAAGATTGGTTTCCAGCCTGAGTCTCCAGCCTCCTTTCCATATTTGTTTCCCACCATAAAATTCCCCTTCCAGCTTTGACCTCTCAGGACCCTATCAGTTCACTACTCCGTGAGTACTTGTGCATAGCAATGCAAAAGACCTAGGATCTCTTCAGATTTCCTGCTGCCATCATCTGGCCAAGCAGAGCTGTGACTGCTACAAAGGCTTTGGCACATCCCTCCTCGCCTCAGTCCTGTTCGGCACAGGCACCTTTTCCTGGGTGCCTCCTGCTCGCAGGCCATCGATGGCTCCTAGGGAAGTTGGGACTAGCTATGGATTGCTTTGTCTGCTTATTATACTTTCTTATCCTCCTTCGACAGGTAATGGCATGCCTTTTCTTGGGGGTAATTGTTTCCTTTTGTCCTTATTTTCCTGGTGAAGCTCCCTTAGCCCCTATACACATTGGTCATGTGACCCGAGCAGGCCCAATCAGGGCCTTATTTGAAATTCGTAAAAGGGGCATAAAAAGAAGTCCTTTTTGAGTAGGGGCCTAAGGTTAGGACCTCCCTAAGCCATCTTCTGTATTGCGTGGAGCAAGCCTGTCTCTGGGATGAAACCAAGGAGAAGCGCAGGGATGGGTGATGGGTGACCCAGGGGGAGAGGAGGAGTTTGGTGTCAGGGAGTCTCCCTCTCCTGAGGCCTGGCTCCTGCAGCTCACTGTTCTGTGAATTGGCCCGGTGTCCTTCCCAGATAAGTGAGCTAATACATTTCCCTTTTATTTCCCCTCTTAAATTAAATTGAGTTGGGTGCCTGTCTCTGGGGACCTGGCTAATACAGGCATCCCTTCCTGCCCCATCGCTGCCTGGCCTTTCTGTGAAGAGTCCAGTTTTCAGATGATTCTATATCACTCTCTTCCAGACCTTCCGTAGTTGACCCCGTCTCTTCTACTGCCCTTTCTCAGCCTCTTCTCCCCTCTTTCCAAAGGGACAGCTAAGATAATCTGCACCAATGTCTCAATAGCCTGGTCTTTTCCAAAAACATGTTTGAATACTCCCAGAGGTATGTTTGTATATTTCATGTAATGTTTTACAGCTGGAAGAAGACACACCCTATTATCTATGTAATCCAGTCTAACAAAGGAACCTTAAGGCTCCTTTCACACAGACATATCCAGACACTCTCATCATGGAACCCCACTTTTACAGTGAGTTGCAGGATATTTATTTTCCCAGCAGCTGGTGCAGGTTTCCATATAGGGTGAGATCTGTCCTGTTGAACTGGTCATCTTCATAGTTCACCATGTGGCCTTGCTTGTAGTTTCTGGAGTCACTGAATGCTTGGGTATGAAAGACAGTTGTGTGGAAAGACATGGGTGGATGTTGATGGAGAGCATAAACTCAGGGAATCTGGAGAAATATTACTTAACTCTTGCATATATTCATGCAGATTCACAATTCAGGGCAATTTACTAAGGAACTACTTGGCAGCAAAGAGAAACCGCTGACATCTCTGTTACTTTTTTAAAAGACCCTTTGTTAAACTTTACTTCAATTATCTTCTAAAAGGGTATCCCTGGTGTTAACTTGAATTTGTGCCTGGGGGCATGCCGTCTAAAACAGTTACTATAGCCCTGGCCAGTTTGTTCATTGGTTAGGGTGTTGGCCCTTGGACAAAAGAGTCACAGGTTTGATTCCTGGTCAAGGGCATGTACCTCAGTGGCAGGTTCGATCCTGGCCCTGGTCGGGGTGAGTGCGGGAGGCAACCAATTGATGTGTCTCTCTCACGTCAATGTTTCTCTTTCCCCACCCCCTTCCCTCCCTTCCACTCTCTCTAAAAATCAATGGAAAAAAAAATCCTCAGGTGAGGATTAAAATAACAACAACAACAACAACAACAGTAATTATATTTATTGAAATGTGAAAGTAGGTTGCTATAGGCCCAAACTTGTCAGCAAAGGAAAATAGAGTATTTACATGACCAATAAACTCTTTTTTTAAAAAATATATTTTATTAATTTTTTACAGAGAGGAAGGGAGAGAGATAGAGAGTTAGAAACATAGATGAGAAACATCCATCAGCTGCCTCCTGCACATCCCCCACTGGGGATGTGCCCACAACCAAGGTACATGCCCTTGACCGGAATCGAACCTGGGACCTTTCAGTCCGCAGGCCGACGCTCTATCCACTGAGCCAAACCGGCTTTGGCTGACCAATAAACTCTTAATGGCATCTAGAAATCTAAGGCAAGAGAAGTCATTTGATTCTTCTTAAAGTGCCACTGTCAGGAAACCTTGCAGAGGGAAGATGATCTAATGTATTCCATACTGCGTTCCATGTGTCTATTAGCTCTTAACCTTCTGCCATTAAAAGGAAAACTAAGAACAGGCTAAGATAGAGGCACATAAAGAGGCAATGTCTTTATCCCAGCAAGTCTCCTGCCGGCTAACGGAGGAAGAGATAGAGGTCTGGCTTATTGCCATTCTCCGTAGAATCTGAGTTTTTACTCCCCAATTTCCACAGAGTCGAATGATGAACAGACAAAATTCTGAGAATGGAGTCAAGTGAGTGACAACAAAGGTTTAAGGGTTTCTCTTTAGAAACTAAGGAGAAAAGAAGACCGGAGTAAAATGATTTAGGATTGTAAGAATTTAGTAAGAATGAGTGAATAAAAGACCAAATAAATGTTTTTAATATGAAATGCTGGTTATGAAAACAGTTTGTAACTCGTCTTCCTATAAACCATATTTTTTTACCATATTTTCTTAGTATACTCATCGACGACTGAAAAAGAACATTTTGTGAAAACGAGTATACACGTTTCTGCCGGGGAAGGGGTTAAAGTGCCACTGTCAGGAAATCTTGCAGAGTGAAGATGATCTAATGTATTCCAAACCAGGTTCCATGTGTCTATTAGCTCTTAACCTTCTGCCATTAAAAGGAAAACTAAGAACAGGCTAAGATAGAGGCACATAAAGAGGCAATGTCTTTATCCCAGCAAGTCTCCTGCCGGCTAAGGGAGGAAGAGATAGAGGTCTGGCTTATTGCCATTCTCCGTAGAATCTGAGTTTTTACTCCCCAATTTCCACAGAGTCGAATGATGAACAGACAAAATTCTGAGAATGGAGTCAAGTGAGTGACAACAAAGGTTTAAGGGTTTCTCTTTAGAAACTAAGGAGAAAAGAAGACCGGAAAAAGACCACATAAATGTTTTTAATATATTTTTATTGACTACAGAGAGAGGAAGGAAGAGGGAGAGAGAGATAGAAACATCAATAATGAGGGAAAATCATGGATCAACTGCCTCCTGCACTCCTTGACTGGGGGTCAAGCCCACAAACCAGGTATGTGTCCTGACTGGGAATTGAACTATGAACTCCTGGTTCATGGGTCCATGATCAACCACTGAGCCACACTGGCTGGGCACAAATAAATATTTGTTTCCATTCTTTTTTTTCAGTTATCACCTGAGGATATGTTTATTAATTTAGGGAGAGAGGAAGGGAGAGAGAAATTGGTTGCCCCCAGTGATTGGGGATCAAACCCCAAACCTAGATGTTATTGATTGGGAATCAAACCTGCAACCTTTTTGTTATTCAGGAAAACAACCTGGCTGAGTCTAGTTGTTTCTATTCTTAAACTTCAGTCAACAGACTTAGTATAACTTAGTAATCCTTGGTGAAGTTAGCTATTTTTATATACAGTTCTGTTTTTGTTTTAATTACGCCAAAATTTCCAGCTCGAGCAAACCACATCCATGGCAAAGATTTCTGTTTCTCCAGGTGCTTACCCAGACCATGACTCTTTTCCGGGTGTCAGTACAAGCAACATAACTCAAGAGGATATCCTTGCTAGCATTAAGTTACCAACCTAAAAATATGGCCATGAAGGCACACCATACTCCCACTCATAGATGCCTCTGCTCTTTTCCTGTTATCCTAGCAACTTCTTTTTCTTAAATCCAGGTGGATAGCAGTGAGGGAAGCTGGAATCCAGGGGAACCACAGCGACTTTAATTTCTAGCTGTGAGGGAGAACATGCCCAAGGGGCCATCCTCCCACCATAATATGGATGGGAACAGGCTACAGAGATCAAGGAGGCAGGACCTGGCAAGTGTCCAGGCTAACAGCTGGACACTTACTGCCAACATGTTCTAGGGGGAGCTGGCCTCCGGCACCCTCTGCAGTGGCCCACGGATGTGAATAGGGTGTGCTCTGAAGAACAATTATGTCCCCATTTGGGGGTGATGCGGTTTACTGTTAAGTGAATATGGGAGTTTTAAAGAGTGAAATATAAAAAAAAGGGCGAAATATCAAATATGGAGTAGAAAGGGCATAGATGAGTTTAAATAACTCTGCTTATTTAAAAGGGCATAAATAAGGGAATCAGACAACCAGGAAGTTAAATCTGGGCTTCACCACTTACTGGCATACTTAGTTATAATCTGTCACATAGGAGACACAAAATTCTCACTGAACAAAATTCCTAAAAATTCACTCTTCTGTAGCTCTTCCCGTACAACCCAATTCATTGTAATTTTCACCCTCTGAACCAGTTTTGCATTTCACATCTATACAAACTACTTGGCTATTAGTGGATATTAGTTAGGGTCCTCTTGAGAAACAAAATCAATAGGAAATCTACAGGAGTAGATTTATTGCAAGAAATTGGCCCATGGGGGATGAGAAGTCTCACAGTTTGCAGTCTGCAAGCCAGAGACCCAGGAAAGCCGGTGGTGCAGTTCAGTCTGAGTTCGAAGGCCTGAAAACCAGGACAAACAAGGGCAAGAGAAGATTGATGTTCCAGCTCAATTGGGCAGGAAAAACTGAATTATTCCTTTCTCTGCCTCTCTGTTCTGTTCAGGCCCTTAACAGATTAGATGATGCCCGCCCACACTGGGGAGGGCAAACCAATTTACTGAGTCTACTACTAATTTGATCTGGAAATACCCTCACAAACACACTCAGATATAATGTTTAGCTGAATATCTAGGCATCCCATAATCCAGTCAAGTTGACCATAAAATTAACCATTATACAGTAGATGGTGTTACATACTGTTGTGTGTATGTATAAATATATCTATCATATTTAGTATTTTTCCTTTTTCTTTACTTTTTATTTTTAAACCCTCACTTGAGCATATGTTTGTATTTATTTTTAGAGAGAGGAAAGGAGAGAGAGAGTGAAAGAAAGAAAGAGAGAAACATTGATGTGAGAGAGAAACATCAATTGGTTGCCTCCCATATGTGCCTAAACCGGAATTGACCCCAAAACCTCAGTGAGTGTCCTGACTGGGAATCGAACATGCAATCTTTTGGTGTATGGCTGACACTCCAATCAACTGAGCCACCAGGCCAGGACTGAATATTTTTCCTTTTTCCATGATTAGAAAATAAATCTCATAATGGCAGAAAGACAGAAATATATATATATATATGTGTGTGTGTATATATATATTGATTTCAGAGAGGAAGGGAGAGGGAGACAGAGATAGAAACATCAATGATGAAAGGGAACCATTGATTGGCTGCTTCTTGCACTCCCCCTACTGGGAATCAAGCCCACAACTGGCATGGGCATGTGCCCTTGACTGCAATCAAACCTGGGACCCTTCAGTCCACAGGCCAACACTCTATACACTAAGCCAAACCAGTTTGGGCAGGGCTATGTTTTATGTCTCTGTAAATTCACTTCAGCAAACATAAGTCTTTACTGTGAGAAAGAACTCTTTTGATCTATTCACCTGCTCTCCCTCTAGCCCCTGGCAGCCACTGATCTTTTTACTGTCTCCATAGCTTTGCTTTTTCTAGAATGGAATCAAACAGTATGCAGAATTTTCATATGGACTTCTTCCACTTAGAAATATGTACTTATGGTTCCCCCATGCCTTCTTATAGCCTGATAGTTCATTTGTTTTTAGTGTTGAATAATATTTCAGTATCTGGATGTATCATAGTTTATTATCCATTCACCTATTGAAGGACATCTTGGTTGCTTCCAAGCTTTGGCAATTATGAATAAAGCTGCTATAAACACTCATGTGCAGTTTTTATGTGGACATAACTTTTGTAACTCCTTTGGGTTAATTATCAAGAAGTGCAATTGCTGAAATGTATGATAAGTGTACCTTCAGTTTTGTAAGAAACGGCCAAACTGTCTTCCAAAGTGGCTGTTTCATTTTGCATCTCCACCAGCAATGAACAAGAGTTCCTGTTGCTCCACATCCTTGCTAACATTTGGAATTATCTGTATTCTGGATTTTGGTTCTTCTAGTAGGTGCGTAGTGGTGTCTCATTGCTTTAGTTTACATTTCTCTGATGACATATGATGTGGAGCACCTTTTCATATGCTTATCGCCCATCTGTATATCTTCTTTAGTGAAGAATGTAGGAAAGTTTTTCGTTGCAAACACAATATCTTTAATATAGGCTATTCAGGTAATATATTTCTTCTTGAGTAAGCTTAAGCAGCTTATATCTTCCAATAAATGTGTTCATTTTATCAAAGCTATAAAATGTATTGCCATCATGTTGCATTAATATTATCTTTATTATCACTTTAAAATCTGTAGACTCTGTCACTGTGTTTCCTCTCATTTTCTTGATGTTAATAATTTACTTCTCTTTTATTCCTCATTAGGTAGCCCCTCAAAGATGTGTCAATGTCCTAACCCCTCAAACCTGTAATGTAAGTTTATTTGGAAAAGGAATCATTGCTGACAAGAAACAGCAAAACTGTCAATCTCTGGGAGCATTTGAGATCTTAATCTCCGGCATATGTCATTAGTTTGGCTCAAATAAATGCTTATAAAAATAAAAACAAATAGGAATGCCATCCATCAAGTCACTGCTGTTTACCAATTAATCTAAATCCCCAAATAAACGAATTATGAGAATAGCCCTAGATATTAATTGCCTACTGAGAAGTAGGAACTCTGAACAGAAGTAAGGCTCAGTGAGGTTGATGTCTGTCTGTGTTCCGCCGCCTACCTGTGCAGGTGTTTGGAGACAAGAAAGTGGGGGAGGATAATTTCCACACGTGGAAACCAGCTCTCCAGTGGTGCTCCTATAATTAACTCCGTTAATGGTAGACTATGACCCGTGTGTTTGATGTCTGCTCTTTCCTCAGACCGACTGTCAAAACAACACCTTTTGAAAGAACTGGAGAAGGGATGCAAGGGAACCAGACCTGACACATGCCGCTCCTGGTGTCTGGTGGCCTTCAGATGGAATCCCTACCGTAGCCCTAAAGGCTACAAACTCTGGCCTCATAGCACGTCCTCCCCTTACACTCCCCTCTGTTCTCAGTGCCTTAGTCCTGGTCCTTGGAATGCCAACTATGCTTTATAGCCTGTGTCTCCCCTTGGAACTCTCTTCTCCCAGATATTCTCATGAGTCATGCTTTCACATTTCATTGCTCCCTTGTTTCCTGGCTTCCTTATATAAGATAGGAACTATATTCCTTTATCCTGCTTGATTTTCCATCACAGCATCTGTCATTGTATTGCATGTGTATTTGCTAATTTGCTCATTGTCTCTGTCTCACACGAGAACATAAGACCCACAAGGGTAGGGACATAGTTCACTGCATTATCCTCTGTGCCTAGAACAAAAACTGGCATTGAGTGAGCTCCCACTAAATATTTGTTGACTTCTGGGTTTCACTCTTAACTGTGTAATTTTCATCAGAGCTGGAGTTCCAGGTTGGTACTTTTGCATGTGTTCTTTGTGATTTAAATGATGCATTTATTTAGGGCCAAGAGCTTTGCCTTCCATTTTTTGTTTTACTTTTTCAATTTCCTGTTGATAATTAACACATATCTTTGTCTAATCAGCTTTTGTTATTCCATCCAAGCAATTCATTAGTCATGATTTAAAGGACTAGTTAGAAGTTTGGCTACATAGTATGCTAGACTTTGGAGGCCTCCAAGCATGGCTCAGGTAATTCATTATATAAACTTTACATCCATAGACCACTAAACATAGGCAAGATTAACAGAACCTTATAAGAGGATTTACAGCAGGTGATGGAAACATGGACTCCCTGAATTGTTTATTATTTATGTTATGTTGGGGAAAAATGGTTACTAGTTACTATAATGTAATTACTGGTTACCAGATATAAAACTACAAATCCATGAGAGTAATGATCTTGTTCATCTGCTGTCCTCTGTATCTTCATATGTGTAACTATCTCATGGCACATGTAAACTAATCACTGAAATTCTTCAGCACATCAAAGAATAAATTATATTTTTTGCTGATCTGATAAAAATACATATACATTTGATTGACTTACAAGTATAATAATAATAGTAATAACCCTTTTTATTTATTTATTTTTTAAATATATTTTATTGATTTTTTACAGAGAGGAAGAGAGAGCGATAGTTAGAAACGTCGATCGTTCATTATTTTATTTTAAATATATTTCATTGATTTTTTATAGAGAGGAAGGAAAAGGGATAGAGAGTCAGAAACATCAATGAGAGAGAAACATTGATCAGCTGCTTCCTGCACACTTCCTACTGGGGATGTGCCCGCAACCAAGGTACATGCCCTTGACCGGAATTGAACTCAGGACCTTTGTCTGCAGGCCGATGCTCTATCCACTGAGCCAAACTGGTCAGGACTCCAAAGTGGCTTTTTAAAAAAGTCAGGTATCTATTCTTGTATATAAAGGTTTCTGGTATCAAGAATTAATGTGACTAATATGATGAAACCCTATTATATGACCTATATATTTATGGTTCAAGCAAGACAGGGCATTCACACCGGATGGTTATTGTTGTTTGGCTGTTGCCATTTTTTAAAATTTAACAATCTAAGGCAGGGGTCCTCAAACTACGGCCCGCGGGCCACATGCAAATACAAATATTGTATTTGTTCCCGTTTTGTTTTTTGACTTCAAAATAAGATATGTGCAGTGTGCATAGGAATTTGTTGAGAGTTTTTTTTTAAACTATAGTCTGGCCCTCCAACGGTCTGAGGGATAGTGAACTGGCCCCCTATTTAAAAAGTTTGAGGACCCCTGATCTAAGGGAAGAGAGATCAGCGTCCCTGATTAAATAGTCAGATAATGCATGTTTTAAAAATGCTTGCAGCCCCAGCCGGTATGGCTCAGTGGATAGAATTTCGGCCTTCGGACTGAAGGGTCCCAGGTTTGATTCTGGTCAAGGGCATGTACCTTGGTTGCGGGCACATCCCCAGTAGGGGGCGTGCAGGAGGCAGCTCATTGATGAATCTTTCATCATTGATGTTTTTATCTCTCTCTCCCTCTTCCTTCCTCTCTGAAATCAATAAAAATATAATTTAAAAAATTATTGCAGCACACCGGTTGAAAAATCTCTGCTATAGTAAATTGAATGGTGGGCCCCAAGAGATATGTCTATTCTATGTCCTAATCCTTAGAGCCTGTGATTATTATCTTCTATGCCAAAAGATATGACTAAGTTAAGGATCTTGAAAGGGGAGCTTACCATGCATTATCCAAGTGAATTCTAAATGCAGTCACATATACTCTGATAAGAGAGGAACATGGAAGAGAAGACACACAGATAACCAAAAAGTCAATGAGTAGTGTGGTCACAAGTCAAGAAATGCCGACAGCTACTCCAAGTTGGAAAAGACAAGAAACAAATTCTCCCCTGTAGTTACTGGAAGAGTGTGACCCTGCTGACACCTTGATTTCAGATTTCTTGCATACAGAGCAATGAGAAAATAAATTTCTTTTATTTAAAGATAACCCAGCTTGTGGTGAGTTGTTACAGCAGCCATAGGAAACTAATGCGCTCACTCACAGAGTCTCTTTTTAAAAAAAATAATTGAGTTGCCATCAATTTTGTTAAGGACTTCTAAAAAATACCTATATTTTTATTGATTTCAGAGAGGGAGAGGGAGACAGGAGATAGAAACATCAATGATGAGGGAGAATTATTGATCGGCTGCCTCCTGCACACCCCATACTGGGGATTGAGCCCACAACCTGGGCATGTGCCTGACTGAGAATCTAACTGTGACCTCCTGGTTCATAGGTCAATGGTCAACCACTGAGCCACACTGTCTGGGCTTTAAGGGCCCTTCTTAATCTTTTGGTATTCTAATCAGCCTTTTATTCTGTTTTTGTCATTATTGTTAATCTTATTTTCCTCCATTGTAAACTGGTAGTGCCCTGCCAGATCCTCATTTATCAATGCCTATTGTTTGTGATGTGGGTGGTTGTCTCGCTGCCAGTCAGGGTGAGGATTAATTTTATAAAACGATCCTAATGATCCACCCTTAGCAAATACTGACAAATTATGACCACTTTTGCTTCCTTAACCAGTTCATAAATGGAAAGTCAGAATAGAGAACTCACCTGAACTCACTAGAAGGATTATGAATTCAAAGAGATCAATGTGGACTTGGTAGAATAGTCAGAAAAATCTACAAGGAAATACTTGGTCTGTGTTCTGAAAGGTAGACCAGGATTGGATTAGGGCATTCTAGGACTTAGGTGGTTTATGATCTGAGTCACTTTCATAGCCAACTTGATTTGGCAGGGTGCCATGAAACACCTCGCTCATTCAAGCTATGTCTAAGGTTAGGAGGCCCTCTGGGCTTCAGTGATGAAGACAGAGTAGAAAATAGAAGAAGCAAGTCTAGGTGGAGT
Organism: Myotis davidii; assembly: GCF_000327345.1. NCBI lineage: Eukaryota > Metazoa > Chordata > Mammalia > Chiroptera > Vespertilionidae > Myotis > Myotis davidii. Next base: position 6,486,458 of record NW_006300048.1, on the reverse strand, counting down.
TTCCATCCCACATTTTCACTCTGTTTACCGTCTTTTTCTGAGTGGCTGGAGAGTGGCAGATGGGCACCACTTAATTACCTAAGCAGATAGGAAGTGAGAAGGGTAAGCACGGTGTTCGGCTGTCAGGCTAAGTGGCATGTGCTGTTCCCTCCACCTACTGAGCTCAGCTGTGCTCCGCCACTCTGAGCAGGCCCTGGAGTCCTGACCCAACACAACAAATTAATAGCCCAGCTCTTTCATCTATTTTGTAGCTACATTCTTCACACAGCCTGTCAATTAAGATGATATAAATTGAACCTAATTTTCCCACATTGGGACACAGCATTGGATGCAGATGTCTAAAAATCTAGATCAAGCCATAACTGGTTTGGCTCAGTGGATAGAGCATCGGCCTGCAGACTGAAGGGTCCCAAGTTCAATTCCGGTCAAGGGCATGTACCTTGATTGCGGGCACATCCCAGTAGGGGGTGTGCAGGAGGCAGCTGATCAATGTTTCTCTCTCATCGATATTTCTAACTCTCTATCCTTCTCCCTTCCTCTCTGTAAAAATCAATAAAATGTATTTTAAAAACAACAACAAATAAACAAAAAAAAAATCTAGATCAAGTCCAGGTCAATTAGATTTTCTAGGTTTGTGGCTCTCAACATTCTTCTTTTTTTTTTTTTCCTAAAAGATTATAACACTCCTCTACTCCAATTCAACCAGGTGTGGCTTTCTTAGTATTTCTTTGTAAAAATTAAATTTTATTTTATTTTTTTAATTGGATTTATTGGGTGACACTGGTCAACAAAATGATACAGGTTTCTGGTGCACAATTCTACAATACATCATCTGCACATTCACCACCCCAAATCAAGTCAAAGTTAGTGTTCCAGTAATGACTTGAATAGTATCTGTAATCTCATCTGGACCATAAGCTCCATAAAGGCAGGGACTGTCTAATCTATTCTCTGCTGAATCAGCTTTCGATGAAGTACATTGTACATAGCAGGGACTCAACAAATATTTATTGAATCAATGAATAATGAAACAGGCGCCCAACCGGTGTGACTCAATGGGTGAGCATGGACCTATGAACCAGGAGGTCAGGCTCAATTCCCAGTCAGGGCACATACCCAAGCCCCTTTGAAAAAGTTCTGAAATGTACCTCTAGATATCAAATTTTAGAATAATAACATTATCTCAAAGGTAATCTATGTGAACAGGTATAATGATGAGGCAATGAGACAAAGTATTAGGCTCATCTTCCCACCTATTTGTTTTGAGTAGGTCTGGTTGTTTCCCTAGTCCTCTGTTTGCCTAGTCTGTGAAATGGGCGTGAGAGCACCACACCTTCCCACAGGACTATACCTTTGATGTCAGTAAGCTTCATTAGTTTCTGCTTGCCTAATCCAAGAGAACACAGGAGAGGTGGAAAGTGTCTTTTAATTATCTGTCTGCCCACATGCCAGGTGCCTCTCACCCAGCTTTCAGACTGAGATTGGCATCAAACAGATTGCCAAGCAAGGAAACATGCCACAATAGGACAAAAGGCAGAAAAGTAGCTCCAGAGAGGCTGTTGGGTAAGCAGAGCTCTGGTCTGGGACCTGTGTTTCAGGATGGTGGGACAGGGACACCGTGTGCTTGGCAGTTAGGTAGACAGATTCAAATCCCAGATGAAGGTCTTTGCAAATTACTTAAATGTCTGAGTCCTATTGCCATGATTATAAAAGGAATAATAATACCAATCTTCTAAGGTTGTTGAAAGAATTAGAGAAGTGTATTTAAACTATATGCTGCATTGTAACAGTAAAATACTTGTAGGTGTTATTGTTTCTGGCACTCTAGGGAAGGAGAGGATAAAGTTTGATAACTCCTGCTGTATGTTCTGGTGAAAGAAAGTAGCCAGTTGTTCTCTTTATGCTAGAATAAACTATCGTCCTAATAAATAGGTCTGGAAAATGAAAGTTTGCCTCAAAAATTTTGCTTCAAAAAATCCTTTCAAAATTTTGCTTCAAAAAAAAATACCCAATAGTTTTGTTTTTATGTATATTTTTGTCCTGAAACATCTTTCTTATAAACTCACCCTTGGTTATAGCTGAGGTTATTGGAAATTAGTTTAAAAAGAAATGTAGTCTGGTTGGTGTGCTCAGTGGTTGAGCATCGACCTATGAACAAGGAGGTCATGGTTCAATTACTAGTGAGGGCACATGCCTGGTTGCAGGCTCAAGGCAGCCAATCAATGATTCTTTCTCATCATTGATATTTCTATCTCTCCCTCTCCCTCTCCCTTCCGCCCTGAAATCAATAAAAAAAGTTTTTAAATGTAAAAAGACAAAAAGATATATAAACGTGTCATCCTGATGGGTGTCTCCTCCCATTCCAGGTACACTGTCGATGTTGTCCTACTCCACATGTCTCCTACTCACACTGACACTGGCTATGAACTCAAGCCTGTGATGTCCCTGAACTTAAGCCCTTGATGTCCCCTAGCCAGAACCCCCACACACTGTATTTTCCCCCTTTGAGAGCTCCTCACCGTGAGAAGTCTCTGAGAGCTTCTGTCTTGAGGAAGCCCTAAGATATTCTAGGAGAGCATGTAAAGTTCCTGGGAGCAGGAAATGTAGCTGTAGGAATCTGGTAAGCCAAGCTGGGGTGACCCTGCTATTGAGGGAGCTAGCATAGTAACACAGCCCAGGTAGAAATAGGACTTTTACAAAAGTGAACTCAAATGCACAGAGGGAGAGTGGAAAAGTCAAGGAGGGAGGGTTTGCCATTGATTTAGTCATCTTACATATTTGCAAGCAACCTTAGGCCTGGTACCTAACCTGTCTTATTTTCCACAGCTTTAAAATGGGGATAATGAATACCTACCTCAAATGTTTATCATGATTAAGATAATATTGGAAAAGCACCTTGCAGATTACCCAGTGCTTAACAGGTACTCAAAAATATCAGTTGCCATCTCCCTTCCACAAATCCTCTTTCTCACATAGTGGTGTGTTGGAGTTGGCTCACACTAGAGTTGGCTAGGGCCAATTGTATGCACTGCTTCTTATTCCAGGGACATCATGGTGGTAGCTTGAAATTTGCTATGGCGGGAATATTTACACTATGGAAATTGGCAAATGCTATCAGTCAGGACTTCCTCATCTACTTCCCTCCCTGGTATGCTTGTTGTGAAACATTTACCAGCATATTGATTAGGTAATTTAATATCTTTAAGCCTCAGTTTCCTCAACTTTAAATGGGGGAGGATAAACATATTCTACCCATCTCATGGGGATTTTGTATCAAATAACATAATGAAAACTAAAAATGACTGAGAGTGGTAATGATTGATATTAATGTTAACTAGAGAAGGTGACATTGGCATTTCTTTCAGGCAAGATCTCTCAAGTTCCAGTTTTTCTGAGCATCCTAAGGGTGGAGAAGACCACAAAGGTCAACCAGTCAAGTAGGATAAGGTCAGAATACTCACCTTCTAACCAAATACACTCAGCAAACATGTATGCACTAGACCCCATGCAAGATGCCAAGAATATAACAGTGATGAAGACGGTCTCTGCCTTCAGGGGCCTTACAGTCCAAGGAAAGACGGGCTAGTAAACCAGAATAACAATCCAGAGTGATGCGTGTGACGACAGGGGTGACACAGGTTGCTCTAGGATTCTGCAGCCTAATGAAGTAACTGCTAGCCACATGTGGCTACTGAATACTTGAAATGTGGGGGTAGTCCAAATAGAGATGTTGTGTAAATGTAAAACACCAGATTATGAAGACTTAGTATTTTAAAAAGAAGCGATATCCTAAATCATTTCATAATATTAGTTACATGTCAAAATATTTATATTTTGGATATATTACTATTTTTTTAAATTTTTACCCAAATAAAATGAAATGCTTAGTACAATATAATTGATGTAGAACATAAAATAAAAGCATGAGGCATGGAGCAGACTGACATACCTCAATGTGGTGTTAGGGGAACAAGAAGAGAAAGATCAAAGAACTTATATAGTTACTAGAGGCCCAATGCATGAAATTCGTGCAAGAGTAGGCCTTCCTTCCCCTGGCTGCTGGCACCAGCTTCCCTCTGGCACCCAGGACCCAGGCTTCCCTCCCAGCTCCGGCTTCATCCAGAAGGCCGTCCGGAAAGACATCCAGTCTAATTATTGTATTATGCTTTTATTATTATAGATAGAAGATAAGCGTAGCCCATGGACACAGGCAATAGGGTAGTGAAGATCTGGGGGGTGGGTAGGGGCTAAGAGGAGAGGAGGGAAGGGGGGGAATGGGATATATCTGTAATACTATCAAAATAATATATATATTTTTTTACATAACATAAAATAATACTTTATGTTGTTCATTGTCCTACAAATTTCATTAAATATATGAGCATGAGTGTGTATAGTGGCAAAGGAGATGAAGTGTGGGAGGTGAGGATAACAAAAACATCTGCACTAATAAAAGAGAAAAATGGTAATTAGCATACGACGCTACCCTTTTCATTGGCTAATCAGGGCTATATGCAAATTAACTGCCAACTCAGATGGCAGTTAACTGAAAACAAAGATGGAGGTTAATTTGCATATGTAGGCACAATGCAGGGAGGCGAAAGGGAAAGCAGTAAGAAGTCCCCTGCCACTGACAGTGATCAGAAACCCAGGGGGGAGCTAAGAGCTGGGGGACAAGGCAAAGGTGGCCCTGGGCCGCCTTTGCCCTGCCCCCCAGCGATGATTGGAGAATCAGGAGTTTTTGCCGCCCTGGCCAGTGATAGCAGGAAGTAGGGGTGGAGCCAGTGATGGGAGCTGGGCATGGTCGAAGCTGGCAGTTCTGGGAGCTAAGGGTCCCTTGCCTGGGCCTAAAGTGGAGCCCATGATTGCAGGGCCGCTGCAGCTGCGGGTCCCCGCTGCCTGGGCTGGATGCCTCAGCCAGAGGCATCCTGCAGGAGCAGGGGTGGAGCCCGCACGATTGCAGCGCCCCCCACTGCCACTGCGGGTCCCCGCTGCCCAGGCCAGACACCTCGGCCAAAGGCGTTAGGCCTGGGCAGGGGCGGAGCCTGTAACTGCGGGGGGCTGGGGGTCCCCCG
>NW_006300048.1:6478674-6481260 GCF_000327345.1 Myotis davidii | reverse complement strand
CCAGCAGGCAGAGCAGTTAGGAGCAATCAGGCAGGCAGGCAGGTGAGTGGTTAAGAGCCAGCAGTCCCAGATTGCAAGAGGGATGTCCAACTGCTGGTCAGATATCCCCCGAGGGGTCCTGGATTGAAGATGGTGCAGGCCGGGCTGAGGAACCCTCCTCCTTCACCGTGCACGAATTTCATGCACCAGGCCCCTAGTATATGCATAAAATTACATTAAAAAGAGACTTTAAAGGCCCTGGCTGGGTAGCTCAGTTGGGTGGAGCTTTGTCCCAATATGCCTAGGTTTGTGAGTTTGATCTCTGGTCAGGGCACATACAAGAATCAACCAATGAATACATAAGTAAGTGGAACAATTCATAAGTAAGTGTCTCTCTCTCTCCCCCTTCCCCTCCCACTCTGAAATCAATCAGTAAAAAACAAGAGAGACAATGCAGGTAGTGCTGTCAATAACGCATCACAAACTAAGGAGTCTGATTGGTCCTATCAGACCAATTCTGCCTGCCTGAGAACCTCAGAATATTCCTGATGACAAAATAAGATAATGTATGCATAAGGGACTAGCAGGGCAACCACCCATTGCTAATTCTCCTTTCCTCTGTCCACCTTAGCACCAGAATTAGAGAGATAATCATTCAAGTGGACTTTAAAAATTCTCACAAAAGTTTTAGTTTGAGTTATTCTTGCAAAAATCGGCCATGAATTTCTGTAAAAGAAATTACTATTTCTTTGTTTAAACTGGCCATTGGTGTAGCCAGCTAGAGGCCAGCTGGGAGTGGAGAGTTTAAAGGAGAATGTTTCAGTAAGGTAAGGTGTCAAGGCACATATGATTACACACAGAAAAGGCAACTAAAAAATTCCTGGACAAAATCTGTAAGTCCTGAAATGTGGTCCAAATGGTGCCATCTGTTCATAAAATCATGAAGAGGCTGTTGGAGCTTTTCCAGCACTATGTTGGACTGTCTCCACAGAGCTGCCCAGGCAAAATTCGGTGACACCAGATCATCAGGAGAGTTTCCAAGGGAAGAAAGCCACTGGGATATTTTCGTTCTTGTGTGATTCATGCACAGCAATTACCAAAGTAAAGAAAATGAGGATTCGCCCTTATCAAACACCAGTCCAAACTATACCTCCTTCTACTGAACACCCTTTCTTTATACCACCACCCATCCAATTCATCGTCGTTCTTCAAATCTCATCTTAAGTCCAAGAGAGAGTAGAATGAGAAAGGATGCTGGGTACAGACAAAGCTGGGTCCAAATCTAGACGCAACTACTTATTAGCTGCATGAGTTTGGGCATTGTTTTAAATTTCACTGTGCTGCAGTTTTCTGAGTGAAATAGGGAAAGTAATGCCAAACTTTCAAGTTGTGTGAGTGGAAAAATTCGAGTAGCTTTTCAAATCAATATTTAGCCCTATATCCCTGTCTCTATTGATCTCTCTCTTCCTGGAACTTCTCCATCATGCGTAAGTACAACTCGATCACTTCCTATTGTTGTTGTTAGAGAGAGATAGAGATAGAGAGAGAGAGAGAGGAGAGTAAGAGAGAGAGAGAGAGATGGGGAGAGAGAGAGAGAGAGAGAGAGAAACATTGATTTGTTGTTCCACTTATTTATGCATTCATTGGTTGATTCTTATATGTGCCCTGACTGGGGATCCAACCCACAATCTTGCTATTAGGATGATGCACCAACCAACTGAACTACCCCACCAGGGCAGTTACTTTCTGTCTTTTTTTTTTTTTCATTGAAAACATTTTATTGGCCTTTTGGATTGAAACAGGAATTTATTTGCCAGGAAGGATGATGCCATCATACTTCTGCTGGAACCAGCGCATGGCCTCCTCTTTGCTGATTCTGTGTTTGGCCCCAATGCAGCCTGTCCTGCGTTTCTTGTCTGCGATGCTGAAACCTGGCCTACCCAGCACCACATAGAAGTCCAGGCCGTAGATACCAATGCTTGGGTCATATTTGATCCCCAGATCGATGTGTTCCTGGATCCCAAAACCAAAGTTTCCAGTATCTGAGAAGTTATTTTTTCGTAATTAATACTCTCGCACCTTTAGACCTTTCTCCAAGATTTCTTCTGCCTTGGCCCCACGGACTGTGCAGTGGACAGCAATCTTTTCATTTCTTCTGATGCCAAAGGACCTGACGGTGTATCTGGCTTTGGAGAAGACCGGGGTCTGGCCCGTGAGCTGCTCCAGGACCTTGGCTGCCCGCGTCAGTCGGTCCCCGCTCTCCCAGACGCAGATGTTGAGGCAGAGCTTGCGGATGCACAGCTCCCGCATGGGGTTCTCCTTTTCCCCTTGATCCGCCATGATGAGAGACAGGAAGAGCACTTTCTGTCTTGATTGTAATCCCACCTCATGGTGTAAGTCTTATCGCACCAGGAAAAGCTTGGCATAAACTTTCTTTTCCTTCTTTGTTTTATTTTTTTTTAATTTTCTTTCTTTCTTTCTTTCTTTCTTTCTTTCTTTCTTTCTTTCTTTCTTTCTTTCTTTCTTTCTTTCTCTTCCTTCCTTCCTTCCTTCCTTCCTTCCTTCCTTCCTTCCTTCCTTCCTTCCTTCCTTCCTTTCTTTTTTCTT
>NW_006300048.1:6461811-6478627 GCF_000327345.1 Myotis davidii | reverse complement strand
CTTTCTTTCTTTCTTTCTTTCTTTCTTTCTTTCTTTCTTTCTTTCTTTCTTTTCTTTCTTTCTTTCTTTCTCCTTTTGCTTTTTTGGACCTTGCTTTCAACTCATCTCTGCATTTTCTCTCTCCGGTGCCTAAAGAATTGGCCCTTAACCAACCCTTATAGACATCCTGACTAGAGTGCTCCCAGCCTTCCTAGAAGCCTCCAGAAAGACCTCTCAGTCAGGTGCAAACTGTCTGGACAGGTGTGCAGGAAAGTCTATTACCGGAAAGCGAAGCCATGTGTCACTGCTGGACAACTGCAGTGCCCAGGATAGTGCCAAGTATTTCTCTGTGTGCCCACAGTCGCCTCTTAGTGCTTACAGAGCCAACCTCCCATAGGCACCAGGGGCCTTTTCCAATGTGGTCCCTCTGTTCTCCTCCCCTGACTGGCCCCTCCCTGCCTTTCCTTCCTCTTTGCACTCCACAGGGCACCCAGGGGAGCATTTTCTGGGCCTCTGTGCCCTGGGAGTCACTAGTATCTTCACCTGCCCAGGGTGGAGCTGAAAAAGCCATTAAGTCCTTCAGATTCTTTAGATGGGGGGCACTTCAGAGCCATAAGCAAACAGTATGCCTTTTGTCAATGTAAAATTTTGCTCAGAGAATAACTACATTGCCTCGTTCTGCTGACAAAGCCTCTATTTCTACATTGCCTTATAGCAAAATACTTCCCACTCATTGATTACTTCAGTCTATGAAATATAAACTCTTATTATCTCCGTTTTACAAATGAGGAAACTGAGGCACACAGGGTTTGAATAACTTGCACAAGGTCTCTATCTATTGCCTGGTCTACTCTATTTCACCACCACACCCGAGAGTTAAATAAGGTGGGAGAACGAGAAATTGACATCCTGCCTCACAAGTCTTAATGTACAGAAATGCTGCCCCAGAAGTCCCTCAGACTTCCTGGTGACTAAGTAGGCCAGAGGGAAGTCTCCTGGTCCAGGCACATGCGGGGGGGGGGGGGGGCGGTGGGGGCAGCGGGGGTTGATGAGGTTAGGATTCGGCCAGCAAGCCACTTCTCCAGGCCTCTCCTGGCCTTCCCTGGTCAGCAGGGAGCCCGGGAATCTTCGTGGGGAAGATGAGCTTCTTCATAGCCAGGTGCCCTGGATGTGACCAACCTGAGAAGGCAAGACCACAGGACTGCGGGAGGCATTAAGAAAACCCCACTTGTCAGAAGGGAGAGGAACAAAGGACGGGCGTAAGAAGAATCCAGCTTGTGTGCATTCCTGGGAGCAGATCCAAAATGATACTCATTAGCCCAGGAGCCTGACTGCACGTTACCAAAGTGCCATGAAGATAGAAGAACAGAGGGAGCCCTGCATTTCCCTTAATACTCTCCTGGCGGCCAGTGATAGAAGAAAAAGTCTGACAGTCCTCCTCAGACCAGGGTCCTTTAGGTAAAACAAAATGGAAGGAAATGTTTTCAGCCACAGAGAGGCTACCTGCCCTCATTTGTCTCAATGTTATTTTATTTATTTTAGATTTTGAGAGGATGTTCATTAAAGCTGGGGACAGTGAAACAAGGAAGGGCCTAGGATAGAAGAAGCAGCAGGGGAAGGACTCGGTGGGAAGTGAGCCAGTGTGGGGCTGCTTGGCTCACTGGGAAGTAAGAGAAAGGGGGTCTTGGGGACAGGTTCAGGGGCTGAGCCTCGGATGAGCTGCCACTGCCCATCGCTCCCTGGTTGAAAGTCTCGTGGGGTCCCTTAGAGTTGAGGAGATAAGTGCGTGTGGGGGAAGGGAAGGTGGAAGGGGAAGGCATGGGTGTGCTCCTGGAAGGGAGAGCAGGCCTCTTTATGTTTTTAAAGGGGCCCCAGCAAGGGGAAGCCAGATCCTGTGTCTCATGCTCCACAAATACAGCAGTGACTCAACTTTTGCTGCTGCTGCCACAAAGGGAGGGGACAATTTATTTTTCCTACAATAAATCTAAAGTAGATAATCCTGCTTTTCTCCAGATGAAAGGCAACACTCACAGTCAAAAAGATTATCTTTAAGCGTAACCAATGGACACAGACAGTAGGAGGGCAAGGGCATGTGCTGGGTGGTGGGGCGACCCGCAAGCAGTGGGGGTGGGGTTGGTTGAGCGGCAGGGGAGAGGTCAATGGGGGATAAAGGAGACATACGTAATACTTTAAACAATAAAGAGTTTAAATGTTAAAAAAATTCTCTTTTGCCAGTTCATTTAAACTCAGGATTTCACACAGGCCTGCAATAACATACCAACCCACACAAATAGGCCCGTTTCATCCTACAGCTCCCAATTGGAAAAATATATAGTTTAATTGGAAAAGGAAGGTATTGTCAGCTAGTTCATAGCAAATCCTTAAGCATACGGATGATTTCACGGCTACATAGCCAACCCATTTCCCCAATGCTCCCTGGGAAAAGAGAGGCTTCCTATTTCCCAGGTGCAGAAGCTGAGTCCCTGCTTGGTGAAATGTACATAGGGTGTCCTTTCAAGTGCCATGTCACCATGGTCCCCGGAGAGCCACTCAGCCAGCTCCAGGGTGACCAACTTCCAAAGCTCTCGGGCCAAAGAGCTTTACCCTCTTTAAAAAAATTATTGCTGAGAGAGAGAGAGAGAGAGAGAGGCATCAATTTGTTGTTCCATTTACTTATGCATTCACTGGCTGATTCTTGCATGTGCTCTGACAGGGATCGAACCCGCAACCGTGGTGTAATAGAACCGACTGAGCTACCCCGCCAGATCTTTACCCCTTTTTAATGTAATGCAATTTTCTGTGAAAGGCTTATAACCTTTAAAGGAACTTAAAGTAGTTACATTCTGGCTTTAATATAAAGGCCATTTGTTCCACACATTTAAGTCAATCCAGTCACATTTCAATTTACACAGTTAATATTTGCTGAGTGGCTACTATGAACAAAGCACTACCTATTTGCTTAAGAATAGCAGTTCTCTCTCACGGAAGGGAAAATAAGGAGACCTGGAGAGCTTTTCTTTTCTTTTTTTTTTTACAGCTTTGTTGAGGTTTGATTTCCATATCCATAACATTCACCTGGGCTAAGTATACAATTCAATGATTTATAATAAATTTGCAGAATTGTGTGAACATTGTCACAATGCAACGTTAGAACATTTCTATCACCTCGGAGCTTTAAAATAGACTGATGCCCAGGCCTCACCCAGACCAATGTAGTCAGACTTTTTGGGTGATTTAGGCAGCTTCCGAGTGGTTGTGAAATGCAGGGTGTTGAGAAAGACTGTTGTACAGGACAAGAACACGATGGTACCTGCTTCCTGCGTTTAGGGAACTGAGAGTCTAAGCGGTCTCATCCTCGGCACTGTTGACATGTTGAGCTGGATGGTTCCTTCTTGGAAAGGGCCAGCTGTCCTTTGTATTGTAGGAAGCTTAACAGCATTCCTGGGCTCTACCCACTAGATGCCAGTAGCACTGTCCTCCCAAAACTGTAAAGGCCCAAAATATCTCCAGATATTGTTAAATGATCTCTGGGGGGAAGTTGCCCCTGTTGAAAACCACTGGCCTACAGAGGTGATAAGACATGATTACAGATAAGTTGGAAACTTGAAAGAGACATCATGATACCATGAGAGATGCAGAAGCAATGCTCTAGCCTTTTAAAGAAGGAAACGAGATCTTGTGTTTCAGTGTGACATAGTGGCAAGAAGGTGGGCTTAGAAGCAACAAATGTTTAGACTGATTATCTTGGCTCAGCCGCTGGCTGGCCTTATGATCTTGGATAAGGTAGCTAAACTCTGTGAACCTGTTTTCTCATAGTAATCATTCAGTGTGTATATTTTATACAATTTAGTATTATCTGCCAAAGAAAGATAGGAGTAGAGGTGGCGTGCCAAGTATTAGCACATAGTAGGCACTTGATATAGCCTGGCATTGATTGAGCATTTACTTTGCCAGGCATTGGGGTAAATGCATTACATAAGATCTCATTTCATTCTCACTACAGTCCTATGAAGTAGGTACAACTAGTATTCTCATGTTACAGATGAGGATATGTCTCTAAGCTGAGACTTAGAGACGTTAAGAAACTTAACCTGGGTCTTGGAGCTTGGTAAAGTGGGAAATTCAAAAGGCAGATCGGTCTGACTTGAAAGCCGGGTCTTTGAGAACTATGCTATATGACCATGCTTCTTAAAGTTATTCACCCTAGGACCACATTATTAAAAATGCACATCTCAGGACCCAGAAGTTCTGGGATAGGATAGTGACTCTGTATTTTCTACGAGTAGCACAGATGATGCCTCTGCTCGGCCAAGTTTGGGGATAATTGAGATGGTGTATCTCAGAAATACTGAATGGATGTTAAATAAGAAATAAAGCGCCGAAACCGGTTTGGCTCAGTGGATAAAGCGTCGGCCTGCGGACTGAAGGGTCCCAGGTTCGATTCCGGTGAAGGGAATGTACCTGGGTTGCGGGCACATCCCCAGTAGGAGATGTGCAGGAGGCAGCTGGTCGATGTTTCTCTCTCATCGATGTTTCTGACTCTCTATCTCTCTCCCTTCCTCTCTGTAAAAATCAATAAAATATATTTAAAAAAAAAAAAAAGAAAAAGAAAGAAATAAAGCCAGCTAAAAATTCTAGTGTGGAAAATTGGGGAAGTGTGTGAGATTTTCATAGAAATCATAAGGAGGAAATAGCATGAGCAAAGGGCATGCTGGGGTATTGCAATAACAAGAGGTAACATTTATTTTGCACTTAAGAGAATGGGTGCTGTCCTAAGCATATTCCGTATATCATCTTATTTAATCTTCACAAACAACTTTGTGAGACTGATACTATGATTATATCATTTACAGATGAAGAAACTGATTTGGTTGTTTGTTTGTTTTCAGTAAATTTGTTGAGAGGCTTCTATAAGTTAACCACTAGCTGGACCATCCTGGCCTGGAATATCTAAATGTGACTATGATGCACCTCATTCCATGCCTCCTGGGATTTCAAAGCCCACCTTAGGGTAACTATAATTCCAGGCGGCTTCCAGTGTGCTCTGCTCCAAGCTCCTGTTTTTCCTGAGTTCTTTAGCTTTCTGATGACTCACTTGGCAAAATTTTGGGTGCCATCCCTCCTGCCTGCTGAAACTTTCATCCCAACCATGTGATATAGGATTCACAGAAGACCTAGGGAGACAGAGGGAGGGTTTACATTGCAGAAAAGCAAATATCTTCAAATTGTAGGGGAGGAGGAAACTTTACTTTCAATGTTCTTTCAGCCCATCTGATGATTAAGTAGACATGAGGCTGTTATTAGTAAGAGAAAATGACCAAATTAAATTATATATGTACTAGAGGCCCGGTGCACAAAATCCTGCACCTGGGGGAGAGGGGTTCTTTAGCCTGGCCTGTGCCCTCTCGCAGTCCAGGAGCTCTTGGGGGATGCCCGAGGGCAGTGGGCCTAAGCCATTAGCCAGACATCCTTAGTGCTGCCGTGGAGGCGGGACAGGCTCTCGCCACCACTGAGCCCATCTTCTGGCTGAGCGGCGCTCTCACTGTGCGTGAATTTAGACAGCTGTCTCTACTTCCCCACGCTCCTGCATTGAGCACCTGCCCCCTGGTGGTCAGTGCACATCATAGCAACTGGTTGTTCTGCTGTTTGGTCGATTTGCATATTAACCTTTTATTATATAGGATATTTGGGAATTCTGCATACATGGGAGAGTCAGAGACCCCACATACATGAGAGGTTCAAAGACAGAAAGGGAAAATGAGCTATATATGACCTTCTGAGCTAAGGATCACTTTAGGGCTTTAGAAGGGAGGAGGGTCATTGCAGTTTTTCCTGCCCCATAGATAGGTCAAAAAAGGTTATCTGCGATTATCTCTTATTATAGGTAAGGCCTCTAATTCAAATCCTTCTAGGTAGTTAAGGGGAGGGGAAGAAGTTTATATTTTTTTAAGTTTTTGTTTATTGATTTTAGACAGAGAGAGGGAGTGGGAAGAAGAGAGAGAGAGAGATCAGTGAATAAATAATCTGATGAACAGAATAAACTGGTGATTATAATAGAATCAGGGGCATAGAAAGGCAGTGGACTGACTATTCTTGAATAATCTGAACAATAAAGATTTAATTAAAAAAAAAGAAATCATGAGGTATGGGAAAATAAAATAAAATAAAATAAATCCTGGTTGGAAAATAAAATAAAATAAAATAAAATAAAATAAAATCCTGGTTGGAAAAAAAAAAGAGAGAGAGAGATCAATTTGTTGTTCCACTTATTTATACATTCATTGGTTGCTTCTTGTATTTCCCCTGACCTGGAATCGAGCCTCCAACCTTGGTGTATGGGGACAATGCTCTAACGAAGTGAGCTACTCAGCCAGGGCCCAGAAGTTTATCTTGAGCCTTGGTAGCCTTCAAAACAAAGGCACATCAATACAGAGACACAATGAAATGACTGGTTTTGAATCCCTAAAATATCTACAAAGTCCTCTAGCTTTATCACTAACAGCAAATTTCCACTGCCCCAGCCCTGATTTCGTCACACCAGCTTCTGTTAGGGGCAAGAATAGAATATTGGGGACTAGCTATGGTTATGGGAAATATTAATCATGCTGTTAACCATGATTGCCTTGTGTTGGTTAAAGGACATTCTGACCTGACTGGGAGGTGTATGCCCCTGGGACCTGGGAGTCAACCTTGGACCTGGGAGTCAATCTTGGACTTGGGAGTCAATCTTGGATTGCGGTCCATTCTCCCGGGGAAAGATTAACAACCTTCTTGCCCAAACAAGTCCCACCCCAGCCTCCTACTTCCCATGCCATAATCCATATTTCCCCGTGTAATCTTTGTCTTACCCTATATAAGCAGCTGGCTTATGGGGGGCTGCAGAGCAGGTTTTTGTGGATGACCTGCTGCTCTCCCACACTGCTGGCAGTATTGGAATAAACGCCCATATATGATTCAACCCTGTCTCTGCTTAATAGGCTCAAGTAGTGATAAGCAGCACAGATACATTGATTGTCCAATTATACTTTTTCTTCCTTCCTCCTGCTCCTCAAAATCCCCCTTGCTTTCTGGTAAAATATCCAGGTCCCAGCACAGTAGGGGCTCTTTATTTAGCAGAATCCAGTCTTTTCACATCCTTTGCAGAAGGCAACCATGGGACCCCAGAAGACTTGCAACCAGGGGAGCAATGGGCAGCCGTAGCTCATTCTAAACCTGTCTCCATGGTGGCTACTCTCTCCCTGTGTCTTCACATGGTCTTCATTCTGTACAAGCCTGTGTCCTTATCTCTTTTTATAAGAAAACCAGTTCTATTGGATTAGGCCTACCCTAATGACCTCATTTTACTTTAAATACCTCTTTAAAGGCCCTACCTCCAAATGCAGCCACATTATGAGGTACTGGGGTTTAGGATTTTAATATATGAATTTTGGCGGGGGACACAATTCAGCCCATTAAAAATAACTGAAGTATTTATTTTTATCTCTTAGTAAGTTTCATTAAAGTAGGAGTTATTGTCTGTTTTGCTTTTTGCCATGTACTCAGAACCATCACTAGCACATAGTGGAATCTTTGCAATGAATAGGTAGTAAAGGAATAAAAAAGAAAAAAAATAACCTTTCAATAGTTTGGATATGTAATAATGGGGCAGGGTGGTGATGGTGGCAATATATATAGTGAATTTAGACAGCTGTCTTCAGCAAGGGTCAAAACCTCTAATCCTAGCTGGATCAAGCTGCACTTCTCAAACTGTGTCTGTTTCTGCCACCAGGTGTCATCCGAAAGCAGTCAAGTTGGACTTCAGCTTTATCACTTGGTGCTTTGATCTTGGACTGGTTGCTTGCCTCTGAAAATTTGTTTCATCATTTGTAAAATATAGTTAAGGATTCTTGCCTCACAGGGTTAATATGATATATTTTTGAAAAGTCCTGGCATACAGTAATCGCTCATACTAAAAGTTTCCAACTCTGAAATTTAAAGTTATCTATGTCTCTGATCTCTGCAGAGATAACATTCCACTCCCTAGCCCTGGCTTCCCCATCCTTGGATTCTGTTCTCTGCTTTGCAGATCCCTCTGTCCCAGCCCACACAGCCGGAGAATCTGAAAAAGAAAAAGAAAAAGAAAAAGAAAAAAAAGCAATATAAATGAAGGAGTGTTTTTTTCTTCAAATGTTTGTAAACAGATATAATTATTTTATTAGGAAAACAGTAATTTAATGCCTTAAAATGCCACTCGTTTTTACAGTTATTTCTAAGAGAAAAATTGCAGAAAATACCAATTCGGCAACCAATAATGGCATGTTCAACTCTTACTTTTAAAAATAGTGAACAGCTCGATCTTAAAGACAGAGTTTAACTAATCTGTGGAGCAGACATGTAAGTAGTGTGGGTTTTCAAACACTGTCTATAAAGCAGTTAAAGTATCCATTGTGCTCATCATTTTGAATTTTTTATTTAGCATTAATTTTAGTGCTGTGAAGAGAGATGGCCAACAACCTTGCAAAGTAACACCACATGGCCGATTAATGTAAGGCTTGTAAATATTTTAGATACTTTAGTGAAATGATTATTTTTTTGAGCAAAGTTTGGGTGTTCATGTGGCTTGGGAAGTGACTTCAGGTGCAAGCAAGTTACTTCAATGTAACCTAAGGCATAGTATGTGTAGGATGTCCCAAAATCTGAATACAATTTTAAGCTTTAATTTTTCCAAAAGTATATATGGATGCTGGCCGAGTAGCTCAGTTGGTTAGAGCGTTGTCCCCATAAGCCATGGTTTTAGGTTTGATCCCTGGTCAGGGCACATACAAGAAGCAACCAATGAATGCATAAATAGCTGGAACAACAAATCAATGTTTCTTTCTCCCTTCCTCTCTCTCTCTCTCTCTGTCTCTCTCTCTCTCTCTCTCATTTGTTACAAACACCACCACCAACAAAAACCTCAGTTGGTTAGAGCGTTGTCCCCATAAGCCATGGTTTTAGGTTTGATCCCTGGTCAGGGCACATACAAGAAGCAACCAATGAATGCATAAATAGCTGGAACAACAAATCAATGTTTCTTTCTCCCTTCCTCTCTCTCTCTCTCTCTCTCTCTCTCTCTCTCTCTCTCATTTGTTAGAAACACCACCACCAACAAAAACAACAAATCTCCTGAAAGTGTATTATTTCAATTTCTTTACTTTTATTCATTTTCAATAATTGTTTTATTAAAAAAAATTTTTTTGTTATAGTCAATGTTTGCTATCTTCATTTAGAGGGGAAAAAATTAAATTAAATATGTGTCATTCCAAAAAATAAAAAAATGTAGTAATTGTACAAAAATGTTAAAAAATGAAACTTCTAAAATTTTGTGGTAAGTTTGTAACACATATTCTTCTGAAAGTACTAAAGTTTCAAACTGCACTAAGACCTTTGAGATACCCCTTGTAAAACACTATATATAGTAAGTGCTGGGGAGGAATAAAAGTGAAAGATTTAATCAGAAGGGAAAATTTCCTCCTGGGTAAAAGATCCCCCCCTCCCCCCACCTCTCAGATTAGTTGCTGCAGGCTAGTCATAAAAAGAAAACAGCCTTGGGGTGGGAATGGCTGGTGGTGGTGGGGGGGCAACTGGGGAAAAAGGAGACATATGCAAAACTTCAGACAATAAAAGAAAAAAAAAGAAAAAGAAAAATTTAAAGGCCCTTGAAAGGGTGAGGCAGGTTGTATGTGTGTGATAATAAACTGGGGAATGTGTGATAATATTGCCTAAATTTCCACTGTGTAAGTAGTGACTCTGGATCCAGTTTCTTTTGCCAAGGAAGTTTTCTCTGTCCATTTGTCAGAGGCTTTTATTGCTGCCCTTATAATTTCCAAAAGCTGAAAGAATAGCTCAAGAGAGGTGCTGGTGTATCCATTCATCCAAAAATTTTTCTGTAACCAATAATGTATTACTGTGAAGCGATCTCTCGTGTATTGGCTAAACAGGTGAGCTATGAAGGCATAAGACTTGAGTTCAGGTTCTGTCTCCTCCAGTGGCTAGGTATGTGACCATAGGCAAGTTACAAAACCTCTATAAGCCTCAGTCTGCTCATCTGTAAAATGGGGGTGAGGATTCCAATAATCTATGCCTCAAAAGTTTGCTGTGTGGATCAAATGAGATAGTGTATGTAAAGGACTTATATGGTGACTAGTACATAGTAAATGTTTAATAGATGTTGCTGACTATTAGTGCTACTCTGATGACAGTGCCCCAAACCCTCTCTGCGCTCCCATTGCAAAAAGAATCAGGTTTCTTTGTTTGAAGTTGGCAAAAGGAAAAAACTACTCTTTTGTTTTGCAAAATGCCTGATTGAAAGGCAACGGTCCTCTGGTGTCCAGAAGGCTCTGAATCGCAAAGTAAAATCTTTCTTCTCCAAGACATGAAAGTTTTTCTATGCAAAATAGTTTGGGATTTCCTAGGAACAGATACCTGGTAGGTTGGGGGAAGTCTAGGGATGCTGAGAAAAAGAAAGATGCAAGAAAGGACTATGCAGAGAGGGCTGGCCCAAGAAACGAGGTGGGACTTTTCATGAGACAGAGGCTGTGTGTCTCAGGTCCCTTTAACTGGCAGATAAACTTTCAGAACAATAGCAGCATCTAATCTAACTTCCTGTTGTGCCCAGGTTCTTGACCACTACACAGCACGGCATCCCTCTGCTTGAAATGTAACTTCTGTAGGCCTCCCAGATGGACCCCCAGTTGATAAGTCTTTATTTCCTATTCTCTGCTATGCACTATGCATCGTACGCACTATGTATGCATCTCATATAACAATTATTCAGTCATTCGACAAACATGCATTGCATGGTCTGTGAGCCAAGCGCTAGGTAGGCATTTAGTATAGTGTCAAAAGCTGAACAATTTATATGTTGCCAATATGTCTTTTCAATAATATTGCAGCCCCTTGAAAGCAGAAGTCACCTTTATTCACCACTGTACACTCACACTGCCTAGCATAATGCATTCAGCAGCGTCAGTCCTCAGTCAATATTTGCTGAATTGAATGGAACTGAATAGAGGTAAAATCCTCAAATGAGTCTGGACAGATGAGTTCAACTGGTAGAGATTCCAGGTAGAGAAAATGGACTAAACAAAATCACTTAGTAAGAAAATGCATGGTATGCTCTAGCAACAGTGAGAAACTCATGTCCTTTATGGCAAAGGGAGTGGTGGATGATGAGGCAGGAAAGGGAGGTTGAGACCATTGTTGTGGAAAAAGCCTTGAATGTCAAAATGAAAATTTTATACTTAATTTTTCAGTCAATGGGGAGTCATCAGTCAAGGGTTCCTCAGCAGCTCTCAAATGTAATCAAGGTTGTGATTGATTTTTAAGATGCAGGGAGAAAAGGAGTTGCAATCTTAGAGAAGGCAGGGGCAGGGAACTCAGGATCGTCAAAGGAAGCTTCAGTCCTGGCAAGAAAGACTAGTGCTTCAACCACTGAAATAGAAGGAAAAAAAATAGGTAAGGAAAGATAATGACTCAGACTTGTGAAGAAGGACGTGGAGGAAGCTTTCATTGCGCAGCCATGATGTCAAGCTTATCTGGTGGAGATAGAGGATTTGAGGAAAATAGAAGTAAAAGAGAAAAGCATGATTGCTGCTGAGCAGGGAGGATGGAGCTGAAGTAGGACAGCATGGAGTTGTTAGCATGGACAGGACTTGTTTACCAACACTGATGTGAGAAAATGAAGACAAGGTTTCTGCCAAAATACTAGTAAACATAAGGTGAGGATGGTAGGCCACATGGTGAACACTTCCGGGGCAAATGAAGTGACAAAAGGAGGAGAGAGGACAGACTGGGAGAGCAGGGAGAGGTAGAGAGATCAGAAACCATGAGGAGGATACAGGGCAGGCTCAGCAGGGCTGAAGGGGGCCGGGGAAGGACAGGGCATTACCAGAGACCTCGGTTCTTGTCTTCTTGAAGGAAAGATTGAGGCAGAGTGTAGAAAAGCAAGCAAGAATCTATTGACCACGGCAAAAACACACTTAAGACAGTGAAACTAGGAAGGGCATAGAAGAAGTAGCAAGAGAGCCTAGTTTGGGCTGTTTTGGCTCACTGGGAAGTCAGAGAAAAGGGGGCCTTGGAGACAGGTTCAAGGGGATGAGCTGCCACTGCCCATTGCTCCCCTGGTTGCAAGTCTCCTAGAGTCCCTTGGAGTTCAGAAGATATGTGCCTGAGCGGGGAGAAGAAGAAGAGAGGAAAGGAAATGGCAAGGTCTCGCTCCCCTGAGGGAGAGCACACTAGAACCTTCATTTCCAGGGGTCTTAAAGGCTGAGAATTTAAGGGAGGTCTTAGGGGTGGATCACTAGAATATTCATCAGCTTTATACTGATGTAGCAAAATGAGATTTATTCTCTTAATTTGTCTGCCCTTGGGTGTGGTTGGCAAATGGCCCTTCATTGGATTTCTGTTATCTGTCTCCCTGAGTAGGGTGACTTAAGCTATTTACCTTCTGGTTAGGGAGGAGTGCAAACCATCCACTCTTAAATGCTCTTGGATTAGGGAAGATAGGATTTACTAGGTGGCTGCAAATTGCTGTTTATATAATCTGCTTGTCCTTGAATTTTCCTAGCTTCTTACTATCTATATTATAAAAAGCAAGCTGCTGTAAGGTCTTAACGCCATAACGACCATGGAGCACCTCTCAGTCCCTCCCTCCAGCCTGTGAGCCACTCCCGGTGGTGGGGTGGGGCTCGAGATTCACCCACAGGCTCTGATCACAGCAAGGCTGGCGCTAGTGGGTGGGTGGGGCCATGCGATTTCATGCTCTGGGCTTCTAGTTCTATAATAAGGGTGTTTGGTCTTAGAGCTAGAAATGGCAATATCATGTCTTCCTTGTCTCTGTGCCTTTGCTTGTGTTGCTTTCCCGGCTCAGAAACCCAACCAGTTAATTCCAATACAAATTTCCTCATTTGGGGAATATCCCATCCAACCTTCTCCAAGTAATCAAAACTTCAACAGTCTTCTTCTATACCTGTACAATTCAGGCCACACATCTCAGCCCTAAAGTACAGTCTGATCCTGTAGGCTTTCATGTATGTTCATCTCATCTATCTGATTTTATGGAAACTTCTGGAAAGCAGAGAACTTGCTTGATGTGCTGTCTGCAATCCTGCCTCTTAGTGAAAAGGAAAATGGGGGCTGGGGGCTTGCAACCTAGTTCATATCTGGTTAAAACTGTAGTCTTACTTCCCCACTCTGACTGACTTGGGTGGAGCTGCGGGGACCCTCAGGGTCCTGGAACTTCAGTCGTAGAAAGGATAATAAAAGATTCCTTGATCCACATTTATCATTTTGTACATTGGGAAGCTTAAAAGAAAACTGGAACAAATGCAGAAAAGGGCAGTGACTTCTTCAAATTCACACGGCTGGCTAATGCCTGAGGCAAGCAGAAATCAGAGCTCCCAACCACTACACTTTTCTTGACACTATAGTGCATATCAGGCAAGCAATTTTTCTAGCCATCTTAACCCCGAATTCTAATGTGTGTCTGAAGAAATTTCAAACTTTTAAACCTAATGTTTCTTCTCTAAAGGAACTTATGAAAGATTATCATCTCCAAAGGGGATTGGAGAAGAGTTAATTTACTGAGTACATTCTAAGGGACAAGTGCAATGTGGGGAGATTTACATATTGTACCTCAATTATTCCTCATACTATCACCATGAGATAGTTTTTACTGTCTTATAAATGAAGAGACAGAAAAACAAAAAAAGATAGTAAGGTTCTTGCCCAAACCCACCCACTTAAGTAATACAAGGGAGATTTGCTCCATATCTGGTGGCTCAAGAAACGCATTATCTTTCCATTAAACTATTAAACGAGGTCTATTTTCTCATCAACTCTCCCATCAAGTGAGAAATGATTCAGGACTCGGAGTGGAAAAAGCTTATGGCAAAATGAAAACATTACAGGTGTGGACTTCTAATGCACGTGGATAACAGGCAGTTCAAGGAGAGTTCCTCTTTTCACAATACTGCAGGTTCTCTCCTGCAAAGGAAAGAAACAATTTAATTACCCCACTGTTCTTGGGAATGAGACAAATATGTCATGCCTTCACAGGACTGGCTATTTTATTTTATATTTTCAAATTATCTCTCTTTTATCATCCAAGAGAAAAGAAAACTCCTGAAATCCTGCCAGCTTTATAATTCTGTTCCCATTTCATCTTACCTGTGAGTGCCTTGTCACCATGGAGACTTGGTCAAACCCATGCTCATGCACTTAATCTTGCAATCTATTACTGACTGGATGATACTCCTTAGGCCAAAGAACAGCAAGTTCTTAAATGAATTCACCTAAGGAAACAGAGCTGCAGGCCAGTTGTTTAACCCCAGCCTGGGAAATGGCCTTTGGTAACATGCAAGATTAAACGTGTTATTGTTTTCATAACACAACTCGGGATGTTTGAAGTAAGACTTGGAAAATGAAAAGGTATACCAGGTGTGTTAACTATTCCACTGCTTATCAAACTGCCTAAGTTTGTTTCATTCAGCAAATATTTATTGATCCAGGTAAACATCTTGAATCTCAAGTATGGAGATATAAAGATGATTAAAACACAGACTTTGGCCCCAAAGGACTCAAAGTCTGCTCAAGGACACAGAGAGGTAAACGAACTCTAGTATAATGTCATACATGCTATAACAGGGACCAGTTGGGGGAAAACTAGAGGCAGGAACAGCAAAGCCATTTCAAATGAGGGTAGAGAAAGTGAAGAGAGGGGGCATTAGAAAAAACTTCTCAGATGAAGTAGCATTTGAGTTTGGTCTTAAAGGGTGGATTCATGAGAAGTCAATAAGCAGAGGAGGGAAAATGAAAAGATAATAACACCTAACAAAAACCTGGAAGTATGACAGGGACCAGGTAGTTAAGAGACCAGGTAGTTAAGAAACAATGATTTGCCAAAACCAGTTTGGCTCAGTGGACAGAGCGTCAGCCTGAGGACTGAAGGGTCCCAGGTTCGATTCCGGTCAAGGGCATGTACCTGTGTTGCAGACACATCCCCAATAGATGTGCAGGAGGCAGCTGATTGATGTTTCTAACTCTCTATCTCTCTCTCCCTTCCTCTCTGTAAAAAATCAGTAAAATATATTTAAAAAAAAGAAACAATGACCTAATGGGATTAGTGTATGTGAATCTACAGTTCACAAGGATTGGCAGGTAGTGGGGATGGGAAACTAAGCTGGGGATATAGGAAGTCAAGGCTCGAGGTGCCACGTCTGTTTGTTTGACTTTTGGCGAGGGAAGGACACGATCAGATCTGGGTTCTAAAAAGTTCATTTTCCTTAGGGCATGAAGAAGAGATTAAGGATTGAGAAGTCCAGGCAAAAGGAGAGGCAGGGATGCCAACCTTGAGGTTTGTGTAACCATCTATGTAAGCGGCCTAGACCAGAGCAGAAGGGCTATAGAAGAGGAGCCAGGGGAAAAATGATAGGAATAGATTAGAATTGATTAAGACAGAACTAGCAGGTGTTGGTGACAGATCGAAGGAGAGGAATGATGAATAACTAAGTCCTAGACCAGTGATGGCGAACCTATGACACGCGTGTCAGAGGTGACATGCAAACTCATTGTTTTGGTTGATTGTTCTTTGTTAAATGGCATTTAAATATATAAAATAAATATCAAAAATATAAGTCTTTGTTTTACTATAGTTGCAAATATCAAAAAATTTCTATATGTGACACGGCACCAGAGTTAAGTTAGGG
This sequence comes from Myotis davidii, assembly GCF_000327345.1. NCBI lineage: Eukaryota > Metazoa > Chordata > Mammalia > Chiroptera > Vespertilionidae > Myotis > Myotis davidii. The sequence goes on along the minus strand of NW_006300048.1, from coordinate 6,462,923 downwards.
TTTTTCAAAATGCTGACACGCCGAGCTCAAAAGGTTCGCCATCACTGTCCTAGACACTTGTCTTGAAATGTTCCCAGTTTCTTAGCATTCTGTACCACTCTCTCACATCCAGCAATGTGGGAGATGCCCGCCATCCAGGAAGATGCTCTGGCTGCTCTGAAATAGGCTACTCCCTTTCTTTCTACCCATCCACAGGCACAAAGACATTTGGAACTCAACTGAAACATTCTAACACTTTTTTGGGGGTGGTGGGGTGGTGTAGGGCGGTGTTTCTTATCTGTATGACAATCTGATTCAAAAACTCTGGGTGCTTTCATTATGAAAATGCACCTGCCCACCCATTTCAAGCATTTCCAAGGCCTCCCGGGGAACATCCATGGAGCCAGCTTGCAGGGCCTTGGGGTTTGGAATCCTTAACCTGGATTTCCTTAGCTGCATTCGTTAGCCCGGAAGTTTTCCAAGTTCAGCCCCCATTAAAATCACCTGGCGAACTTTTCAAATCCCAAATGCCCAGGCCACACCCAGCTCCGATTCGATCAGAATCCCTGGGTGGGACCGGGTGTCAGTCTACAGTCTATGTTTTAAATTGTCCAGGTGAGTCTAAAACGCAGCCAAGTTTGAAAACCAACCCAGTGGCCTCTTTTTGACACGCAGTTGATATAAGTGTTTATGTTCGATGACTGTTTTTAATCCTTGGGTCAGAAACAATAGAAAGGCGCCGGTAGAAGATAGCATTTACCCGGAATCACCCTAGAAAAAAGGGCTTGTGGTCCGGGAGTGCATGCCCTCACAGCGTTTTTCCTTGGGTCCGAAGGCAGCTGCAGTTTTTTCAGCGAACGCCAAGGGGCACCCTCTTCCTCCTGGCTCCACCGGGAAAGCCTTCCCGTTTCGGATCCTACAAAGAGACCCTCCTCTTCCCGGGTGACGTCACAAAGAGCCGATCCTCCGCCCCTTCGGCGCCACCACGTGTGTCCCCACGCCCGGCGGCCACCGACTTAGTCCCTCGCTGGCGGGTGCAGGCAGCGGAGGAGGGTGGTTGGCAGTGCCTGGAAGCTTCGCTATGGGAAGTTGTTTCTTTGCTCTCTCGCGCCCAGCCCTCTCCCCTTGTTCTC
>NW_006300048.1:6455887-6461198 GCF_000327345.1 Myotis davidii | reverse complement strand
GCCGCCGTGCTCCCTGCGCATTTCAGGGCTTTCCCCCTACTCGCCCCCCTCATGCTCCACCTTCCCCCTTCCCCAGCCACCGGCCGCTGCTCTCTCGGAGTGGCGTGGGTCCGCGGCTGCGGCGTGGGGCGCTGAGGGCTGGCGGGGCCGGCGCTTTGTTGCAGCTGCAGTGTCATGTCGGGATGCTACCGCAGTGGGAGCTTGGTACTCGTGCGCGCACGGCACTGGAGACCGCCCGGTGCACCGCGCCTAGCATTCCCGGCAGGGCGCAAGCCACCCCTCCCCCGCCTCTGCTCCTGGGCTCGGGTGGGTCCCAGTTTCTGCACGCCAAGAACACAGAACCCTTCGACCCACTCTCAGGCGCCCCCAGAGCGCCGGCTCTCAGCCAGCCAGAGAGCTGGCCCTTGAGTGGGGTAAGGGGGAGAGAGAACTACATAAAGGAAGATGAATTTTATCCAGTCTTACCTATCCCTCCTTTACCTGCGGCCAGGCTTCGGGACATAAACTGCATTTAGCTGTTAGGCATGCCCTAATCCTAGTCCTCCATCACTTACTTGGTCGAAGCCTGAAACTGCCCTTGACCCAAAACTTACCCCAAACTCCCCCAGATCCCTTCCTTTCTAAATGTTAGAGGGGAGGGGGCGAGTTAGGTGGAAGAAACTGCCTTTGAGATCAAACCCTGGAGCCACCATAAGCTTCCCATGACTATCTTTTTGTCTCTGCAGAGAAGATGGAGATTCTTAGCTAACAAACAAACAAAAACAAAAAAACAAAAAGCCTAAAGGCAGGCTTGCTGTCTCCTTCCTGGAAAGGGTTTAATGCCTGGCCAGCCAAGATCTGCTTAGATCCCAGGGCAGTGCAGTTGCTATGGCCTGGAATTCATCCTACAGACACTCTGGTTCCCTGTGGGAGGGTGTGTTTTAAGGGGAAGAGAGAGACTAAAGAAAGTTTGGTGCTGTTAGCATTTATAATGAAGCAAGTACCAGTCTCCCTTTCAGAGACTCTTTTCTGCCCATTTACAGTAAGGACAAAGTGAAGATTTCTCTGTGAAACAAGTTTGGTTAAGGAGCAGGAGGGGGTCCTTTCAAACAGTCAACCTGGATTGACAGTCTTGGTGTGGAGAGAAACCCATCTAAATCCATATTAGTAACCTTACCATCTGTGGAGTTAGCTCTATCCTCCTTCTCCACCTTAGATCTACTATTCTACCCCACCATGCCTCTCTGTCCCACCAACACAATTCTTCTCCCCATAGAGTCTACTCCTAGATTAACTCTTAAGTCAATGTAATATTTCATTTATTTTACCTGTTAGTATGAGATAGGTGCTTAAAGTAAGGTCTTGATGTAATCTAAGTATATAGGTTGCTTTAACCGAATGAGAAAGACCCCAGCTCTTTTTCCTAAGTAATTAAACTTAGTATGTAAAGACTTGTAACTGAAGGCCTGAGAATGAAAATTGGCTATCTCTTTAAAAAGTGAAATTTATAGCAGAGCTTAGAAGCAATCTCAAGGTGTTAACTAAAAGAGGAGTCCTTGGCGTCTTGCCAACTTTAATAGAAAGGCTCTTACTCAATTCATGGAATGGCCTGGGGTTGATCCCTTTGTCCCACAGTGTGACTGAGAGGGTGTATCAGAGTTATGAGGAACGGGCTATGCTGTAACCCACAAGCAGGGTGGGGAGCAATATCTTATTTTTTACATCCCCACTCTGCAAGATCCAGTCCTCAGGATAGGTGTTGTTAAGGTATAAAATGATCTTACGGCATCGTTCTAAGGCAGTGGTTCTCAACCTTCCTAATGCCGCGGCCCTTTAATACAGTTCCTCATGTTGTGGTGACCCCCAACCATAAAATTATTTTCGTTGCTACTTCATAACTGTAATTTTGTTATTGTTATGATTCATAATATAAATATCTGATATGCAGGATGTATTTTCATTGTTACAAATTGAACATAATTAAAGCATAGTGATCAATCGCAAAAACAATATGTAATTATATATGTGTTTTCCGATGGTCTTAGGCGACCCTTGTGAAAGGGTCGTTCGACCCCCAAAGGGGTCACGACCCACAGGTTGAGAACCGCTGTTCTAAGGATTATTTATCCCATTGGATTCTTGGCTACAGAAATTGACAGGCACCAGGACCCAGAGCCCAGGTAAACCTGTCAGGTGCTCAGGACGCTCCTTGAGGAAGTGGGAGGTTACTGACCTTACCCATACATTGCAGTTAGATTAAAAAGTAATGAGCCCTGGCTGGCTTGGCTCAGTGGATAGAGCATCAGCCTGCAGACTGAAGGGTCCCAGGTTCGATTCTGGCCAAGGGCATGTACCTGGGTTGTGGGCATATCCCTGGCAGGGAGTGTGCAGGAGGCAGCTGATCGATAATGTTTCTCTCTACTTGATGTTTCTAACTCTCTATCCCTCTCCCTTCCTCTCCGAAAAAAAATCAATAAAACATAATTAAAAAAAAAAAAAAGTAATGAACCCGGAGTCTTAAAAATGGCAGTGGAGTAAGTGGAAGCTACCCTGACATTCTCCCAGGACCAAACTTGAAATACAACTAAAATACAGAAAAAGCACCCTGAAAAATCAACTGAAGACTAGCTGGAGAGAACCCTGATAACCAAGGACAAAAAGTGGAGACTGCATGGAGACTGGAAGAAAGTGTGGAGATGCCAAAGGGCTGGCCAGGCTCCCACAGACAGCAGCTGAAGGTCCCGAGAGATATCTCAGCTGTGGGGGGTCCCCACTGAGAACTCTGGGATCTAAAACCCAAGCTGGGCTCCCCAGCCCAGAGAGCCAGAACTGGGAAAGGTGCCCACAAAACATGTGGCTGTGAAAAGCAGCAGGGTTGCTGTCTGCCAGCAAGAGATGGCTGGAAATGCAGGCACCCTCTTAAAGGGCCAAAGCACAAAATTGTGTATGCAGCCACTCACCTTTGGCTCCACCAGAGGAAGGGCAGAGTGGACTGGAGCTGTGTGAAGAGAGTCCGGGGTTGGGGGCTTTGGAGGGTAGCCACCCTGGTTTTCTATGCTGAGACATTCCCTTACACTGCAGAGGACATTTTTCTCCGTGGACCTTTGCTATCCAGGTGGTTTTTGCGTGCTGGAAGACCTCTTGCCCCACCCTGTGGTCAATAGCCTGAGGCTAATCCACCCTGAAAACAATCAGACTGCAGGCAGAGGGAGATCTCTGGAGGCTTTGAGACTTTGCTTGATCTCCTTTGGGGCTCTGGGCTAGGAAAAGCAGACACTGGTGCACATCTTGGTCCTTTCCAAAGACACCCAGCCCCAGCGGAAGGAACCACAAGCTATGAGTTGCTGCTAGGTCCAAACAGGGTCCTCAGGGTCAGTAACAAACAGCGTCTGACATTGTCCTGCTCTAGAGATTTGAGTTGTAGCAGATCTACCTAATACATAGACACAAACCCAAACGGTCAGCCAAAATGGAAGACCTCTTGCCCTGCCCTGTGGTCAATAGCCTGAGGCTAATCCAGCCTTAATAACAACTTCCAAATGAAAGAATAAGAGAATTCTCCAGAAGAAAAGCTAAACGAAATGGAGATAAAAAATTTCATTGATGTTTCTAACTCTTTATCCCTCTCCCTTCCTCTCTGTAAAAAAATCAATAAAATATATTTTAAAAAAAAATTTCAGCTATAGAGCTCAGAATAATGATGGCAAAGATGCTCAACAGCATGAGAAGAGATATAGTAACCATGGAAAAAAGTCAGAAATATATAATGACATAGCACTAATAAAGAACACATTGGAAGGAATACACAGCAGATTAGGGGAAGTCGAAGATCAGATTAGTGAATTAGAAGACAGTAGGAAAAAAACCCACTCAATCAGAGAACCAAAAATAAAAAACAACTAAATAGGAGGGCAGCTTAAGGGAGTTGTGGGACAACAGGAAATGTAACAATATTCGCATAATAGGAGGGAGAGAAGGAGAAGAAAGCAAGGGATAGAGAATGTGATGAAATAATGGCAGAAAACTTCCCTAACCTGGTGAAGGAGAAAGTTACACAAGTTCAGGAGGCACAGAGAGTCCCAAGCAAGAAGAACCCAAACACACCCACTCCCAGACACATCATAATTAAAATGCCAAAAATTAAAGACAAAGAGAGAAAAGTAATTTGCTAGCTACAAAGGAGCTCCCATAAGGCTGACAGCTGATTTTTCATCAGAAACTCTACAGGCCAGAAGGGAATAGCATGAAGTATTCAATTTAATGAATAGCAAGGATCTGAAACCAAGATTGCTATATCTAACAAGGCTATCATTCAAAATAAATGGTGAAATAAAGAGCTTCCCAGACACAAAAGGCTAAGGAGTTTATCACCATCAAATCAGCACTGCAAGAAATGCTAATGGGACTGCTGTAATGAGAAAAAAACAGAGAGAGAAAATACCTAGGAATACAGAATTAAAATGACAATAAATAAGTACCTATCAATAACCTTCAATTTAAATGGGTTAAATGCTCCAAGCAAAACATATAAGGTAGCTGAATGAGTAAAAAAATATGACCCAATTATATGCTGTCTACAAAAAAGCCACCTCAGAGCAAAAGACTTACACCAGATGAGAGTGAAGTGAAGGAATTAAAAAAATATCCATACAAATAGAAAAAAAAAAGCCTGGTAGCAATACTCATATCTGACAAAATAGATTTCAAAATGAAGGCCATTGCAAGAGACAACAAAGGTCACTACATAACACCAAAGGAATAGATACAACAAGAGGATACAATCCTGGTAAACATATATGTATCCAATATAGCAGCACCTAAATATAAAGGGTTTTAAAGGAGAGATCAACAACAATATAGTCATAGTATAATACTTTAACACCCCCACTGACCTCACTGGATAGATCTACCAGACAGAAACTTAACAAGGAAACAATGACTCTAAACAATACACTGGATCAGATAAATTTGATTGACATTTATGGAACATTTCACCCCAAAGCTGAAGAATATACATTCTTCTCAAGTGCACATGGATCATTCTCAAAGATAGAACACATGTTAGGACACAAAGCAAATCTCTACAAGTTCAAGAAGATTGAAAACATATCAAGCATCTTCTCAAAGACAGTGGAATTAAATTAGAAATCAACTACAGTAAAAACAGTCAAAAACATTCAAACACATGGAGGCTAAGCAGCATGTTAATAAACAATGAATGGGTTATCAAGGAGATCAAGAATTAAATAAAAAACTTCCTGGAAACAAATGAAAATGAACACACAACAACCCAAAATCTCTGGGACCCAGCAAAAGCAGTCCTGGGAGGGCA
>NW_006300048.1:6441320-6455825 GCF_000327345.1 Myotis davidii | reverse complement strand
AATATCTGATATGCAGGATGTATTTTCATTGTTACAAATTGAACATAATTAAAGCATAGTGATAAATCACAAAAACTTGTAATTATATATGTTTTCTGATGGTCTTAGACGATCCCTGTGAAAGGGTTGTTCAACCCCCAAAGGGGTCGCGACCCACAGGTTGAGAACCGCTGAAGTAGAAGAAATGAAATAATAAAGATTAGAGCAAAAATAAAAGACATAGAAACTTTAAAAAACATTGCAAAAAATCAATGAAACCAAGAGCTGGTTCTTCAAAAAGATAATCAAGATTGGTGAACTGTTAGCCAGACTCATAAAGAAAAACAGAGAGGACCGAAATAAAATCAGAAATGAAAGAGTGGAAGTAAGAACTGACATCATAGAAAGACAAAGGATTGTAAGAAAATATTATGAACAACTATGTGCCAACAAATTGAACAGTCTGGGTGAAAAGGACAAATTCCTAGAAGCATACAGTCTTTCAAAACTGAATCAGGAAGAGTCAGAAAACTGGAATAGACTGGTAACAACTAACGAAATAGACGCAGTAATAGACAATCTCCCAATAAACAAAAATCCTGAACTGAATGGCTTCCCAGGTGAATTTTACCAAACAAAGAAGACCTAACACCCATCCTTCTCAAACTACTCCCAAAAATTAAAGAGGAGGGAAGACTTATAAGCTCTTTTGACAAGGCCAGTATTATCTTAATTCCAAAAACCAGATAAAAACACTACAAAGAAAGAGAATTACAGGCCAATATCCCTGATGAACAATCCTCAACAAAATATTAGCAAATGGGATCCACCAATATGTTAAAGAGATCATACACCATGACCAAGTGGGATTTATTTCAGGGATGCAAAGCTGGTACAATATTCACCAATCAATAAATGTGATATACTCAAACAAATTGAAAGAGAAAAAAACATGATCATATCAATAGATGCAGAAAAAATATTTAACACACTCCAACATCCATTTTTGATAAAAACTCAGCAAAGTGGGAATAGAGGAATCATATCTCAATATAATAAAGGCCATATGTGACAAACCTACAGCCAACATCTTACTCAATTGGCAAAAACTAAAACCATTTCCCCTAAGAACAGATACAAGACAGGGATGTCCACTTTCAACACTCTTATTCAACATTCAACATGTACTGGAAGTCCTAGCCACAAATTAAGAAAGAGTAAATTAGGAATAAACTTAACTAAGGAGGTAAAAGACGTACTAGGAAAACTACAGGACATTGAAAAAAGACTTGGAGGAAGATATAAACAAGTGAAAAAATATACTGTGTTCATGGATTGGTAGAATTAATATCATTAAAATGTCCATACTACCCAAAGCAATCTATAGATTCAATGCAACCCCCATTAAAATACCAACAGTATATTTCACAGATCTAGAACAAACACTCCAAAAATTTAATGGAACCATAAAAGACCCCAGATAGTCACAACAATCTGGAGAAAGAAGAATAAGGTTGGAGGATCACAATACCAGATATCAAGTTATACTACAAAGCCACCATAATAAAAGTAGCCTGGTACTGGCACAAGAACAGGCATATAGATTAATGGAACAGAACACAGACCCCAGAAATCGACCCAAGCCATTATAAAGGAAACTAAGGAGAAAATAAATGAGACTATCCTATATAATAAAATGGTACTATGCAAATCGACCCTAACAGAATGACTGGTTGCTATGATGCGCACTGACCACCAGGGGGTGGATGCTCAATTCAGTAGTTGACCCCTGGTGATCAGTGCGTTCCCACAGGGGGAGCTCCACTCAGCCACAAGCTGGGCTGATGGCTGTGAGTGTAGCGGCAGTGGTGGGAGCCTCTCCTGCCTCTGCAGCAGCACTAAGGATGTCTGACGGACAGCTTAGGCCCGATTCCCTCAGGAGTGGGCCTAAGTTGGCAGGTGGACATCCCCCAAGTGATCCCGGATTGCGAGAGGGCGCAGGCCGGGCTGAGGGACCTTCCCACCCCCCACCCGAGTGCATGAATTTTCATGCACCAGGCCTCTATATCAAAATAAAAAGCTTCTGTACAGCAAAAGAAACCATCAACAAATTGAAAAGAGTGCCCACTGTATGCGAGGACATATGGCAATGATACATCTGATAAATGGTTAATATCCAAAATATATAAGGAACTCATACAGCTTAACAAAAGAAAGACAAACAATCCAATTAAAAAATGGGCAAAGGACCTAAATAGACACTTTTTCAAAGCTGACTTATAGATGGCCCAGAGACATGAAAAAATGCTCAAAGCCACTCAAAGTCACTGATTATTAGATAGATGCAAATTAAAAAGACAATGAGGTATTGCCTCACACCTGTCAGCATGGTTACCATCAACAAATGACAAGTGCTGGCGAGGATGTGGAGAAGAGAGAACTCTAGTACACAGCTGGTGGAAATGCAGACTGGTGCAGCCATTCTGGAAAACAGTATGGAATTTTCACAAAAAGGTATATATGGAATTGCCATTTGACCCAGTGATCCCACTTTTAGTAGTACAGCCTAAGAGACCCAAAACACCAATCAGAAAGAATGTATGCACCCCTATGTTCATATCAGCACAATTTACAATAGCTAAGATCTGGAAACAGCCCGGGTGCCCATCAGTAGACAAGTTGCTAAAAAAGCAGTGGTGCATTTAAACCACGGAATACTATGCAGCAGTAAAAAAAAAAAAGATCTCTTACCCTTTGACACAGCATGGAGGGATCTGAAGAGTATTATACCCAGTGAAATAAGCCAGTCAGGGAAAGACAGGTATCGCATGATCTGATTCATACCTGGAATCTAATGAACAAAATAAACTGAGGATTGTTACTGATAAGATAGTAAGACCTTGGTGTAGAAAAGCAAGCAAGAATTTATTGTTCATAGGAAAAATACACTTAGAGCAATGAAACAAGGAAGGGCCTAGAAGAAGCAACAGGAGAGCCTAGCCTGGGCAGCTTTGGCTCACTGGAAGTCAGAGCAAAGGGGGCCTTGGAGACAGGTTCAGGGGGTTAGCCTGGGATGAGCTGTCGCTGCCCATTGCTCCCCTGGTTGCAAGTCTGGTGGGGTTCCTTGGAGTTTAGGAGATACATGCCTGTGGGGAATGAGAGGGAGAAGGGAATGGCATTGGTAGGCTCCCTGGAGGGAGAGCACCCTGGGATCTTTGTTTTCAGGGGTTTTATTTTTTATTTTTTTGTTTTCAGGGGTTTTAAAGGCTGGATATTTAGGAGAGATTTTAGGAGAGGGTCAATAGAATATTCATCAGCTTTATACTGATGTACAAAAATGAGATTTATTCTCTTCATTTGTCTGTCCTTGGAGGGGTTGGCAAATGAACCTTAATTGGGTTTCTGTTACATCTCTCCCTGAGTAGGGTGATTTAGCTATTTACCCTCTGGTTCGGGAGGAGATGTGCAAACCATTTACTTTTAGGTATTTTTGGTTTAGGGAGCATAAGATTTCCTAGGTGGCTGCAAACTGCTGTTTAACTGTCTTAGTTTCCCTATTCCACTTGTCCTGGAATTGTCCTACCTTTTTACTATGTTATGTCATGATTATATATAAAAAGTATGCTGTGTTAGGTGCTTTATATACAGTATTTTATTTACTTTCAACATTTCTGTGGAGCCTGTGCTATTCTCTGTTTTATAGGTGAGAAAATGAGGCGGCAAAAACTTCATTGGTTTGTGCTGATCCACACAGCTTACAAGTGATGGCACTGGGGCTGGACCCCAGGACTGCCTGAACCCCCAGTGCTGTGCCACTCTTTCATAACTCCAAATTTCTAGATGGTGAAATGTAACAACAAAGAAGGCTCACTGGGGGAAAGTTGAGACTGGTGGTTTGATTTGTCGCAAAACATTAATGAAAATTACATGAGCATCTTTGGAAGGAGATGTTCTTGCCACTTGCACTTTTGCTTCTGATGAATTGTGTCTGCATGATATTGGAAAGTCAACCATAACCTGAAAGACAAAATATTATGGGTTCCACGCCAAAAGCTTGTGGAGAAGATAAGTGAGACCTTTGGGTTTGTACTAGTGTTAAGGAATGCCCTAGAAGAGCTTGCCTTGTATGAAACAACACACTCAGAGATATCTTTTGCCCTCAGGGAACTGACTTTGATGGGACAAAAGAATGTTGGCAGTGGGCAGTCTGAAGAGAAGGGAGCCATAATTGACAAGGAAATGAGGTCTGAAATTTTGGAAAGCACTATTCTGCATGCATCATGAATTCCAGATAGAGGGACATTTGCTATAAGAGCCTGTTCAGCTGTGTGCTAGCCTAGAAAGCACCAAGTATTAGCGTTTGTCACGGTCGTTGTGACTAAATGTCTAGCTTCCGACCTTCATTTATCAAGTTTAATTATCACCATCTTGGCACTTGACTTTGGCTGTTTGACTAGGCAGGCATGGAGTGGTCTGGGGGGTGGGGGCTGAAGTCCTGACTTGGACTTGCTGGCACATTCAGGTAGAACTTTGAATCAGAGCTGATATCATATGCAAAAGATTTTCTCCTTTTTGTGTACCTTAACTCCAGAATCCTAGATTGTGAAAACTGGAAGGGAAACCAATCTGGAGGGGAAAAAACCAGCCTAGATTGGGAACACAACTTATTTTTCATGTCAATAAGCCTACGTTGAACATGTTCTCTGCGAGAGGCAGTGGGAACCGGGGATGAGCGTGGATTTGGATCTTGTCCATATGTACAGTTTGTATGGTATATAGTGTGCATGGCCATTAGTTGTGAGGGTGGATTTCACTCTTGAATGGAACCAGCAGATGAATGTACTAAAAGCAAAGCACATGATGTGATTGATGCTAACATCTTTAAAAACCTGAAGTAAATTTGGCTGTTAGTCTGCAAGTCAGAGGAAGAAAAATCTGCCAAGTTTCAGAAGGACATACATTAGCCTCCGCAGGGAAAGTGGCTTCTAGACAGCAGAATGGGTGAGGCAGGCCTGGCCTGGAATGCAGGACTTGGGCTGACCCCAGGGATCTCCATCCCTGTTGTCAATAGAACGTGATCAACTTGCTTTTTTATCCCAACTGTTTCTAAAGGCATGAATCTGCCTCGGGTCCAGTCCAAAAGAAAAGCAAACCTCCAGTGTAAATAAAATACATAAGCAAACTAAAATCAGCAAGAAAAAAAGTTCCTTGTTAATGGAATGTGTACTAACTTAAGCTGAGAAAAACCCCGAGACTAAGTAGGCAGAGATCTACCAGTTGGGTACATTGCATATGTTAGTGTGGTTCAATCTGAAGTTAAGGACGAAGTCTATCAAACAGCCCGATTTGGTAAGCACGGTTATGCCATGTTTCCCAGGACAGTTTGCAGAAGGCCCCTCTCTCCGGGTACATCCTTTTTGGATAAGGGCAAGTAGGTGTGAGCTGCTGGTGATGTGTGTACTTTCTGCATCATAGATCAGAAGGCGGAGACATCACACTTGAACTTTACACTTGATTCAGTCCGTGAAGGTGAGCGGTAAAGCCTCTTTGGAGACTCTGTAGGCAAATTGCAAGTTGGTGTTGCACTCAGCTGGCCCTTTAGGAAGCATGTGAACTATAATTAATTGGCTTAAGTCAACTTTATTAGATTAGTTTTTTTCATATGGGAAATGGTCAGATACATCATCAGACTTGAACTAAGTGACTCCTCTTTCTTTTTGTTTTTATTTTATTGTTTTATTTTTTCCATCACCATCTATCCCCTCTATGCCTTCTTCCACCTCCAACCCCTCCACCCCCCAAGTGACTTTTCATTATGGGTACTTCGAAGCTTATAGTCCAGGAAGCAATAATACTCTGCTGGCCCTCTAACCCCAAGCACGTCAGGCAAATTCTGGTGGTGCCAGGTCACTGGCAATTTCCTGGCACATTCAGGTGCTTCTCTTCTATGGCAGGAAGAACCCTGGTGGCCTCACTGCCTCTGGGCGTGTGTCCATGACCATTTGGAGCAGACTCGGTCTGGACCATCAGGCACAGATAAGTCTGTTTGACAGAAAATGAGCCATCAGAGGAGTCAACAGGGTCCCCAAATTGAATCTCCATTTAGCGTTAGCTGGACGCTGGGCTGTGCGGCTGCTGGAGGAGCAGCTCCTGAGCTCTGATCCTTTAGGAATAGGGGTGAGATCGTGAATAAACACTGGCCTTGCCCCAGTGTTTGTATTTGTCAAATACCGAAAATAAACGGGAGTCCTAAATTGGCTTGAATGCTGCCACCTGGCTTTCCTACCACCTCCCATTTGCAGCCTGAATCCAAGAGGAGCTGGGCAGAGGTCATAATCTGGGAGGAACCTGGCAGATGTCTGTGTGTGCTGGACTTGGGGCCGAGGGAGGTGGGGCTCACGGGTGTTAGGCTGTTGATTCAGAGTGGTGATCTCACTTTTTCGAGGGGTGGTAAAGGCTGCCGGGAGTGGTTCTTTCTCCCTAGATTCTGGCTATCTAAATTTTTCGTTTTCACATGTCAACATCCTGGTGTTGGAGGTTGACAGATGTTTGCAGTGGTGGGAAAGTTGTGCTCAGAGGGACCTCAGAGAGGGCAGGCCTGGGCAGGATGTGGGTGGGTAGTGAGGGCGCTGAGCGATAGCCCCATCTTCTCTTCAGAATATTTGAAAATACTGTCTAAGGGTTTGTTTTCAAGAAAAAAGAAATAAAAACAGGAGAGCGGGCTTAGGAAGCTAAGTCCTAACAAAGCTCATTATCTGATCTTTCTATAATTTTCCATTTGCTCTTCTGCTACCAGAATTGCCTGGTGGCTCAGTCACTTGGAGCCATTTGCAGAACTGTTTTGGGAGGAGGAAGACGACTGGAATGGATTTAGGAGAGAGGAGTGAAGCCGTGAGTCCTGGAATCAAAAGAGAGCGGCTGTGGATTCAAGAGGGCTTTAGCACTGAGAACTCAGAGGGGAGGAATATGGTGGCTTTTCCTGTTAATCATTGATGTTGATATTACTAGCTCCTATTCATTGAGTAGTTACTATTGAATAACTTACTGTTGAATACCTTTTAAAAATTATCTCAGTTAATCTTACACATCCATGGGGTATGTTATTAGCCCCCTTTTACACATAAGGAATGAGATGTAAGAGAGGTTAGAGTGAAGCAGTTGGCAACTGCTAAACAGAGGACTCAAATCTAGGCCACTGTGGCGGCATACACATGGCCGTTTCTGCCAAGTTGCGGGTAGGGGATGAGTAACCTTAATTTACTGGAATTTTCTTTTCTGTTAAGGGAATGGTTTTACTCGAGAGTTGAACATTCTCTTGCCATCCAAAGAGCACTTCTGCTCTAAGATGGCACTTGGAATTTTAGCCCAAACAGCCGATTATAAAGCATGAACAACCTGTGTGTGTGGGTTGAAAGGGGAGGGCGTGGAGTCATTGGCAAGCCTTTTCCTATGGTGTGACTGTGACGGGCAGTGGTGCCATGGTAAGGTGGAAAGATACGCTTGCAGACTGAAATGTTATAAATAGGGAATGGCTACTTTGCTTTCCTGCTACTTGGGTCATTTTGAAAAATATTTGCTTAGTGAGTAACAGTGTGACATGGGTTCTGCTTAGCAGTGTGGTTTCAACTCACTTATCCTGAGAAATTGAAGACCTTTGAGGTTTTCTTTGCCGCCAACCGGATTATTTGTATAGGATTAGTGCATGCGTTTGCATCATCGGTTGTTAGCATTTCCTTTGTTAACTATTCAGGTCTCTGAGAAACTGCTTTAACTCCATGATTGTGTGAGGTTTATCAGACTTCCCTGGTAGCGCTCCCATAGCAAGCTTTCAAGCATATCACTCATAGATTGCAGATACTGAGTAGACCAAAGGCAAAGGGTGAGAGGAAATTTAATCACCGATTCTGGGAAAGAGGTTGGAGTTCTGGTCTCCCAAAGAACCTTTGAGACAAGACCATTATCTGATTTCATTCTCAGTGTGGCCAGGTAAGTTTGTTTAATCAGGACTAGGAGAGGCAGGAGGGTTGAGAAAGGGGAAAAAGCTTCAAAGGCAAATGGTGACAGGCTTCCAGAATAATTTAACTGGTTATTAGTCATGCCTTGCTCTTCCCTTAATTCTAGAAGTCCAGGGCTTCTCTCTCTCCTTTTGGGTTTAAATCTTGTGTTAAAACCGGGTCCAGGAAAAATACCAGATCAGACAGGGTTTGGGTGTGCTTCTTGCCTCATTTGGAGTCCTCAGGGCCAAGGCTGCGATTCCATTTCAACTTCTCAAAGACGACAATGTGCTATTCATCTTTGTGTTTCTGGTTCAGTGCCATGACACCTAGTAGTTAAGCAATAAATGATGAATGAATTCCAGAAGGATCTTGCTCTAAACTAACTTCATTCTAGCCCTAGCTGGTTTGGCTTAGTGGAGAGAGTGTCTGCCCACGGACTGAAGAGTCCCAAGCTTGACTCTGGTCAAGGGCACGTAACTCATACCTCAGTTGCAGGCTTGATTCCCGGCTCTGGTCCGGGCTCGGTGGGAGGCAACCCAGTTGATGTGCCTCTCTCCTATCATTGTTTCTCTCTGTCTCTACCCGTCTCTTCCATTCTCTCTCAAAGTCAATGGAAAAATATCCTCAGGTGAGGATTAATACAAAATAAAACAACAAAAATTAACTTCATTCTAGACAAGTTAGAGGGCAGTTGGAACTTGAACTATATCTCACTACTGAGAGCTACACAGCAGACTAGAAGAACGGGTATGGAATTCTCTTTATGCGTCTCCCCAATTCATTTCTGTTCTCTGACTGTACAAACATTTACCTTTAGTTAAAACTAATGTGTATGTATTTGCTTGTGTTCTGCTTTTCTTCATTTACGTATAGCTAAAACTAATGTGTATTTGCTTGTGTAGCTATTTTCTGTTATCTTACAGTGATATATTTCTAGTTTTCACATATTTAACGAATGTTTATATGGTGCTTCTGTTAAATGTCGCATTGCTAGACTCTGGGTATGTGATAGTAAAAGGCTATTTATGGTCCTTTCCTCTTGGAGTTCATAGTTTATCAAGGAAGATAAAAGAAGGACAAGGCTTCAAGAACGGAAGGAAGAGTATGTTGGAAAGAGGGAACAGAATGTGGAATGGCCAGAGGTAAGAAAGAGTCTGCATGTTCAAAGAATAGAAAGAAGACTGATATGGTTGGTGTTCAGCAAAAAGGGGCAAAGGGCACGTGGATTGAGGTTGAGGTCGTCGGGCCAGATCATACAAGACCTTTTTAAAGGTGTGAACGTGTCAGGCTATCACCCAGAGTACAGTGGGAAGCAGAGTTACAATGTGGCTTGAATTACTGGTAGATTTTTTTAAAGATCACTCTGGCAGCTCCATGGAGAATGGCTTAGAGAGGAAAGCATAGAAGCAAGAGACCGGTTGGAATCTTTCGCTGTGCAGGGGAGAGGGGACAGTTCTGGGGTGGTGTCAGTGACGATGGGGATTAACAGATTTCAAAGATTTTGGGGAGAGTTTACTGATGGTGATATATGTGGGTAGGAGGAGTGGAAGGAAAGCAGTCATTTAGTTGAGTCTGTGGTGGTCTGATTACTTTGAAGGGAAATAAGGGGGAGGAGTGGGTAGGATTGGGGAAACCCAGAGTTTGGATGGGTGTCAGTAAGTTCGAGGTACCCATGATCGTGTCAGTTCAAGCCTTCATGCCTACCATTTCTAATAGCTGCCTCTCCGGTTGGCGGTGCGTTGAGCCATCCTACTTTTGTTGGACACTTGGATTGATGTCATTGTTCTCCTGCTGCAAGCAAGCAGCACTAATGAGTTGTCTGTGTGCAAACCAATTGCTCTTTTTCTTTTTGGGCTGTTCCCAAAAGTGAGAGATATTTGAGGTGTATTCCCCAAAGTGGAATTACTGGATCGAGGGAAACAAGTGAACAGTTTTATGGTTCTTGCTGCATATGTCCAGATTGTCTGGAAAGATTGGATTAAAGTGCCACCAGCAACCTATTAATGTGCCTTTTAGCCTGTCAGCATTGGAGCTTATCACTTTAATTTAGTTTTGCTGCACAAATTTGCATTCCAGTAGTTTTGAGGGATGTCATAACTTATCCACGTGGTAATTTCCTTTACTCATGTTGCCCTCTGTCCC
The DNA here is from genome assembly GCF_000327345.1 of Myotis davidii. NCBI lineage: Eukaryota > Metazoa > Chordata > Mammalia > Chiroptera > Vespertilionidae > Myotis > Myotis davidii. The sequence goes on along the minus strand of NW_006300048.1, from coordinate 6,445,707 downwards.
GACTATATTTTTAAAATATACATTTATTGATTTTAGAGAGGAAGGGAGAAGGAGAGAGAGAGGTAGAAACATCAATGATGAGAGAGAATTATTGATCGGCTGCCTCCTGCACACCCCACACTGGGGATCGAGCCGGCAACTCTGGCATGTGCCCTGGTCAGGAATCAAACTGTGACCTCCTGGTTCACAGGTCCATGCTCAACCCCTGAGCCATGCCTGCCGAGCTATCCCAACTATTGAGTGAAATTTATGTTAACCTCATTTGCATTAATTCTTTACATTTTCAGTTATAAGTTTTCATTATCTGTGTATGCCATATATTTTTACATTCTAATTTGAATATTATATTTAATAACACCAAAGTTAAGTTAATATCCTTAAATCCATTCTATCTGTGTGGAAACTACTCAACTCTGCTATTGTAGTATTTTGAAGCAGCCTAAGCCATCCCTAAAAGAATGGGCATGGCTGTGTTCCAATAAAACTAAATTTATGGACACTGAAATTTGAATTTCAAATAGTTTTCCTGTGTCACAAAAATATTGTTCTTCTTTTGATCCCTCCCTCGCCCCCAAACAATTTAAAATGTAAACAGCATTTTTAGTTTCTGGGCTATAAAAAAGTAGGCAGCTGGCTGGTGCTTGTTCACCCGTTTTAGACCCTAGAATCATTAACATCTTGTGGGAGTAGATCAAAGAAATTCACTCTGGAAAATGCTTACTGAAATTCTGCCCCATTTGTGTAAAGTGTATTTATTAATAAGTAAATCCTCTCCTCACTTGTGTTCTCTCATTTACTAGATATACTAAGTTTATATATTGTTTTATTATGTTAATATTCACCTGAGGATACTGTTTCCATTGATTTTTTTTTTAAGATGGGAGGAAGGAGAGGGAGACATTGGTTGCCTCTCTGAAATCAATAAAAAAAAATACATTTTTTTTAAAAAAAGAAGAGCAACCTCAAACTCCAGACCCTCAAGTGTGCAGGCCTATGCTCTAACCACTGAGCATGCTGGCCAGGGCCCAAGTTTATATTTTAAATATGTTTTGAAATGCCCCCGGGTTTGTCTTTTGCCTCATTGTTGTACAATCTGTATTTTGTTTTGTTTTGTTTTGTATTATGCTCCAAGCCTACTACGGCATATGAGCTTTTAAAATCTGGAGTCTTTGATACATTTCTCAGTAAGTGAATATTTGCATTTTAATTGGGGCATTTAAAAAGATTGTCTAATCCCAAGAGAATGAAGCGAAAATATGGTAAAATGATAAATAGAAGGAGTGATAATTAAAATAATTAACATTACATTGTACTTACTTGTGTTACACTTTGTCCTCTCTGCTTTACCTGTAGTAACAATTAATTCTGAAAACCATCTTAAGAGAGAGGGTGTTGCTAGTATCTTCCTCATACTAATGAGGAAGCAGACAGAGGCTGAGCCCCTTGCCCAGATCTCCCACTAGGACCCGGGAGAATGGGCCTGCTTAGCACACCCCAGCCTAAAATCGGTTTTGTTTATATGTTCATGCTGGAATCGCTGTACTGGCTGGTGTCCTTACTGTTGCCTTGGTTTGTGTAAGGATTCTATAAATTCTCAGCAAGCACAGGAGAGAGTTTCCCCTAAACCTTTACCATCATCTTGTTAACAAAATGGCTTTCGCACGCAGATGAGGGCCTTATCCTGTAGGAATGTCAGTTGCAGCGGGCAGGAGATGAAGGTCTGTGGTCCACGGACGGAATGCTGAGTGCTCACTCCTCTGCATTGCAGGTTCTAGGCAAGACAGCATCTGGGTGAAGCCCTGCCAGTTTTTTTCCCCCTTTCCCCTGTGTCCCTTAAGCTTGCTTCCTTCCAGTCCTAAAGTCAGCACCTTCTAGCGTTGGCTTTCTCTGTATTTGTAGCTTTAATAACAGTCCCTGCCTTTGCCCTAGCAACAGAAGACTTTTAAGTCAGAAAGGATAGTAGGGAATAAATGCCAGAGCCAATCCAATTTATATAGCATTCCTGGGAGCAGATCTGTCTGTGTGCTTTGTGGAAGCTCTGCCCTTGGTGCTTTCTCTTCATCCGTTCATTTTCTCCCTTCAAATCTAGGGAAGTCCCAACAGCCAGAGCCTGGCTATGACGAATTTAATGTGATGCTCAAAATAAAATGGTCAGAAATTCTGGGAGTGCCTAGCTCTGCCGGCCTTTTGCCTTTTGATCATCCGTTAGCATGTTTTATAGTCACCATCTCTGGAATAGGTCTTGGTTGTTTTATCTTTGTTATAATATCCACAGTAACTGAGGTTTTTCTTAAAATACTAGTTTTATGCAGCATTAAAACTTTTTCTATGTTAAACTCAAAGTCTTCCTGCTTGTCCATTATGAGTAGACAAAAGTTTATCACTGCTTTCAGTTTTTTTCATTAAAAACGGCTGCAATTTGAATCCATTCATAAGTATGTCATTCTTGTAAACTGCAAGGAAAATTTCCCCCATTTGTTTGAAATTTGCTTTGTTACCTTTTAATCTACTCAATATGTATTTATAGTGTTCCCATATCCCATATAGTTTGGGATGGTGCACTGACATTTGCTCAGTTATCCATTATGGTTGGTGAAGTGCATGTTCTGGATAAATGAAAATTTCCAAATAACTAAAGTTTAAAGTAGGATAGAACATCAGTAACTTCAGGAAAACAATCTCATAATACTGCTTATAATTTTAAGCATCAAATTAGTGTAATGCTTTTTTTTTTAAATGAGGAAGTATGTTTTAAATTCGTCATTACATTTGCGTGTCATCTTAAGTACCATGATGTGCATAATGGCTTTTAAGCCAGTTACGATTCTGTGAAAACATAGTGATATCCTCAGGATCTTTGGAGGTGAAACTATCTGTCCTTACTGGTGCCAGATGATTTTATCTTTTGAGTTTTTGTGGGTACACAGTGGAGGCTTTTGGGGTTTCTCGCAGTTGCTTCGCTGCTTGTAGTTATTCCTGGCCTGTGAATCCATTCATTCATTTAGTCCACAAACCCTTGTCAGGTATACCATGAACTGGGTACTTGGTAACCAGTCATGTCAAATAGACTTTATCCTTGTCCTCCTGGCGCTTGTGGCTCAGAGGGGAAGATACCATCCATGGAAAAACTCCTGACTACAGGATTATGGTAGTCATATAGGGGAAAGCAAGATGAGGGGAGGTAGCGAAACCTAACTTAAGTGGATGGAGAGGAGGGCAAGGACGGCATTTCAGAGGATGTCCTATCTCTGTAAAAGATGTTGCATCTCTTTCTAAGTCACGTGATGTGGGAAGCCATTGCGAGTTTTAAGCAGGGGATGAAAATATCAGATGTGTGTGAGTTGGAGTGGGTGTCAGAAAGGCACCCAGGAACTCAGTATCATTGCTAGATTCTACAAGAAGCCTAAGACTCCCGTCCCTGCATTTTTAGACATTTCTTTTGACCGATCAGTGAAGTCTCAGCAGACGTTTTTCCTAAAAAGGTCAGGTAGTAAGTATTCTGAGTTTGCGGGCTATATGGTCTCTATTGCAGTTCTCAGCCCTGCCATTGTAGCGTGAAAGCAGCCACGTGCAATGGCTAAATGAATGTCTGGGTCCCAGTAAAACCTATTTGCAACCAGTGGCGTGCGGGATTTAGTTTGCTGACCCCTGGCTCGGAGGATGCTTTCTTTATCATTTTGGTGATGCTCATTTTGAGGTGGTTGAGCAAGGGAGGAAATGCCATCTCCGTGGTTGTCCCTGGCCTCGAGCCGCTTGTAATCATTATGGGACGATAAATACATACACTTATGAGGCCATCAGCAAACACGACAAGACAGTATGTAATTAGGCACCTAAATGACAAACAGAAACAGGAAATGGGGTGAAAAGTTTGCCCATCTGCTTGGGATCTGGGTGACCAGGAAATGTCACGGCTTCAGGAAGAAGGTGGAACTTGACAATCGCCGACACCTCGGAGGCTGGGGTTGAATATAACTTAGTCCAACCTGCTAATTTTACAAGCAAGTAAAACCAGGTCTAACTGATCTTAGGGCAGGGTCTGCACAAGAACCAGGTCTAACTGATCTTAGTCTTCTGTCTTCTTAAGCTTTGCCCAGCGATTCTTTCTACTTCGGATCTGGGCCTCCCACAGGCTGAAAAACATATATGGTGTTAATGTTAATTCTATATCATATTAATACTAAGTCATTTTAGTAGGGAGGAGGAAGAGTGACGGTTCCAAGATATGGGTGTACAGAGCCTTCTTTGTCCCTGAACAAAGTGGTTCTTAAGAACCTGAGAGCAATGTGGCTGTAGCTGTCGTTTGGAGAGAGAGAGAGAGAGAGAGAGAGAGAGAGAGAGAGAGAGAGAGAGAGAGAGATGGGGGGGGGGGGGGGGGAGAGAGGGG
>NW_006300048.1:6436480-6441025 GCF_000327345.1 Myotis davidii | reverse complement strand
AGGGTCAGGCCCTTGGTTCAGGGGGTACAAAAGTTGGTTGCACATCAGAATCACTTGGAAAGCTTAAAAACAACAAATTCCTGGCCCTGTTGCAGACCCACATGATCTCAGGTGATGGGACTGAGGCTGTGAATTTTTGCGAAAGCTGCCTCTCAGGCCATTTTAATGCTGCACTTGAGGCCTGAGGCTTTGGGGAACCTCTGACTTAGTCTCCCTGCTTCTGTCAAGTGAGAGAATTAACTCTTCTTGACCAGGTAGAACCCAGCCCTGGGTGTTCACTTTTCAGTGACCATGTCTCCTGACTCCAGTGTTTCCCCCAACAGTAGCTTTTAGGTATCACCTAAACTGTGTTTACGTTTTATAGGGAACATTCTTTAATATTGTTTTTGAACTTGACCCCCTTCGTCCCCACTACCCATTGCTTCACCCTTTGAATTGCCTTTGGGAATGATTTTTACGTTATTCTAGTTTTCTTAGAAACCAGAGGGTTGCCACCAGGCTAGTGGAAAAAGCTCCAGTTTTTGATCACCGGTCTTCAGCTGAGGCCTTAGGAAAAGAACTTTTATCCAGTGTCTCCTAAGAGGAAGGGACATTGCCACCTGTCCTCTCAGAAGGGTTTCAGCCCCGGAAACAACTAGTTCCTCCAGCTTTGTAGCTCAGATGGTTTAACTGTTAACTTTGGGATTGGAGGAGCTCTTAGGGGCCCCTCTAGTGCAGAGGGAGTAAATGAATTCCTTCAAATGAATTCTTACTTGGAAACCCTTAGCAAATTAGTAGATCAGAGCTGCATTGTTTGAGGCAGGGAACTTAGAGTCCTACCTCCGTCCTTGCCCTGACTCACCCTCCAGGCCCAGGGGCAGCCCTGAGAAATGTGTTCGGTACTGTGCGATCTGGAGTCCAGTTTGGAAACCATGGACGTTTTCCTCTTTCTCCTTCCATAGGTAACTATTCCCCACATCCAGCTGCTCTGACCTCTCATGTCTGTTGCCTTCTCCTCCTTCCACGACCTCTTCCCAGTCCACGTCATCCTCCACTTCCCCGTGGCTTTCACCTTCTCAGTGGGTTTTCTCGTCTGCTCTCCTCCCACACCACTTTCTCGGTCCTCTCTGCAGCCAGATAACTTATTTTTGATTCACAAATGTGATTATATGCCTCTGTCACCAACCTCCAATATAAACAGACAGTGACTTCTCATTGCATTTTGGATTAGAATCAAACTTTGGAGCCTCTCCGAGTTTAACTGTGGCCACTGTGTTGCATCTGGAGGTAGAGCCACACGAGTTTTTTAGTTCCTGAGCTGACCTTCTCTGCTTCAGGCTTTTGCTCGAAGACGCCCTCTGCCAAATCCCCCTCCACTCTCCTGTTCAGACTTAAGTTCTGTTTCCAACCTTCAGAGATACTCCAAAACATTTCTCTAGTATCTCTGAGCTACGAAGTGCCTGTTAAACCCTTCTCACCGGACTCTATTTCTCCTTCTCAGCAGTAATCTCAATCTAATTATGTAATTACTGATGTAATTAGTTGTTTCTGTCTGTCTTCCTTTAGAAGGCAGACACCGTAAAGCCTGGGGTAGAGTTTGAAAGGTTCTTATACACACATAGCAGATCTTCAAGAAACATTTGTGCAATGCTTTCACAGCACCTAGTCTGTGCACAAGGTTCAGGTCTAGTGTTCAGCCAGGTGAGGCTGCGAGGCCTGTTTTCTGTTCACTGTATTTGTAGGAGCTGGAATCGCCTCTTGTAGCATGGTCCCTTTGTAGAGCCACATCATCTTAAGTGGGTTACCTAGTAGAGTGCAGTTTAAAGAGCCCTGAGTTTGTTTAATTAGAAACTCGATCAGTTCTTTTAAATGAACAAAGAACTGGAAAACCTACTTAATGAGTGGAGAACGTGTGGGTGCAGTGAGGTTTGGAGGTGGGTTCTGTATCCTGCTTGGGGGACCTCCAATAATTCAGTAATCAGGGGACTCATGCAGAACCTAGTAGTGGCATCCCTCACCTTAGACTTAGAAGCATGTTTACATCTTTCCGGCTTCCTGAACACTGCAGTCCTCTACAGTGGCTTTTGCACTTAGAAACTAGATAGGAAGGAACTTGGAGAAGTACAGAGCAGGGCCTCTTTTGCAACCTCTTGGGTTGGGTCCTTATCGTTGCGGAGCTTGGGACAAGATTTGTCTTCATGTTGGCAGATGGCACTTGGGATCCACAAAATAGTAATGAGTTTTCTTTCTCAGTCTGATGCATCTACTCTGTTCAGAAGAGGGTGGCTGGGCTGATTTTGCAAAAACAAGGAGGGAAAAAAAAGCCAGAAGTAAAAAGGGATGTTACTACAGAATTTATTATCAAGCAGGTTACTTTTCTCCAGATACCAAGTTGAAGTTAAGTCTCTTACCAAGAAAATCAACTACTATCCTTTTTTTGTGTGTGTGGGGGGGTGTCTCAGATTAAAGAAAAGATGAATATATTCTTTTAAACTGAAAATTTGTTTTCAATATTGTTGTTTAACTGGAGGCAGCTCAGGGACAAGGTAAAGGACTTTAAGGTTGATACTTTTGGTTCAAATAGTTAAATTTGAGGTAGAGGAGAATGGATTATGTTTCAAGGTTTTAAGGAAACAGGAACTCTGATCACTTTGAAGAAATTCTTGCTTTACTCTCTCGGTTACTGGTACAGAGGTAAGTTTAGAAGGAATTTGCCCTGCTGAATAGCTGGTAGTTGAGGTAGCCATTATTTTCTTGACACATAAGCTCACTCCATTTTTTTTTTTTTTGAGATTAAATTTCTCTTTGAAAAAATATTTTTGTTGATTTCAGAGAGGAAGAGAGAGAGAGAGAGAAACATCAATGTTCAGAGAGAATTATTAATCGCTGCCTCCTGCATGCCCTCTACTGAGGATTGAGCCCACAACCCTGGCATATGTACTGACCGGAAATTGAACCATGACCTCCTGGTTCATAGGCCAACACTCAATCACTGAGCCATGCCGAATGGGCAACCTCTCTCCATTTTGAAGAATTTGTAGAAGACAGTGAAAACTTTCTTATTGCACCCTCTCAATCTTCATTAATGCAGCAAAGCTCTTTTTAAACATACATCCTTAAACTTACCCAACCCCCTGCCAAAGGACCTCAGGATTTAGTATCACAAATATACTTTCCTTTCTCCCAAGTTTTCATTCTGGAAGATAGTATAAAATTCTGTCTAGCTAGGTAAAGTTTCTCTTCTATGAATTAAATTTAAACGTCTGTTGATTCCTTGCTGAGGCCAGCTTTGTGCTTGGGTTCTTAGGTGGCTGCAGGTCCATGCTCTACTGGCCATGGCCGTCGGAGGCTGAACAAATAGGATATGCATCTAAAAGCATCAACTCTGCTGATTAAAGCATATTAAGTCTACCAGACCTGAGGCCCTGAACCTAACTGTCCCCTATACCTGGGCTCCTGAGCATTAAAGAGAAAAAACCAACATGATATAGAAAAATGTTAGTTACATGCAAACAAGTGGTTAGAATAAGATGGAACTTGGAGACATTGTAGAAAATAGGTCTACCTTTCATCTACCTTTCATCTAGCGCCAATATTCCACCTCTGTGTGGAAATTACCTAAAATTGGTACAGCGGTCTAACTCTGTTTTGTAAAACAAACAAAAAACCCAAAACCAGGCAAATGAAACATATAGCTTTGCATAGATGAAACATTTGAAAACACCATGCCATGTCTCTAGGTTAACTCTGAGTATCTGGTGCTATGAAAGTAGCAGTTTGAATATATGCCATCCTATTTCTCAATTGTTTTGTCCTGGTATCAAGATATGGTAACATTGGGTCATGGGAAGAATGATAAACTATTCAGCAAGTTATTTTCTTGCATTAGGATGTTTGCCTTTTTTTTTTTTTGAATGTTTGACTTCCATATAGCATTTTTTAAATCCTCACCTGAGGGTATGCTTTTATTGATTTGAGAGAGAGAGAGAGGGAGAGAGAGAGAGAGAGATCAATGTGAGAAACATTGGTCAGTTGCCTTCTGTATGCACCCCAACCAGGTTTGAACCTTCAGCCTTTCAGTGTACAGGACGATGCTCCAACCAACTGAGCCACACCCACTAGGTATTTATTTATTTATTTATTTTAAATCCTCACCCGAGGATATTTTCCCATTGATTTTTAGAGAGAGAGAGAGGAAGAGAGAGGGAAAGACAGAGAGAAACATTGATGTAAGAGAAACACATCGGTTGGTTGTCTCCTGCAGGTGCCCTGACCAGGGCCTGGGCCGAGGAGGAGCCTGCAACGAGGTACAAGCCCTTGACCGGAATCGAACCTGGGACCCTTTGGTCTGCAGGCCAACACTATATCCACTGAGCCAAACCGGCTAGAGCTATATGGCATTTTTAATACAAGCTACAGAGTGCTTTCATGCCCATATTCTCAGCTGATTTTTATAATCGAGAGGTATTGTCAGCCTCATTTCACATGGAAGAAAAGGAAGCTGAGGCAAAGGTCAGGCAAGGAAACCAAAGCCTCACAGCTAGAAGGTCAGGTGCGGGGGGGGGG
>NW_006300048.1:6433526-6436448 GCF_000327345.1 Myotis davidii | reverse complement strand
ACGACGAATCAGAGTCTCTGTTTCTCTCTTCCTCTTCTGCAGCAGCCTACTGTTAGGAGGATATTGTACCCGTCAGATCTTTCCTGGGAATGATAATGGTGGTGGTGGGATTGTTCCATCTTTTATTCTCTGTTCCTTTATAGCACCTTCTTGGTTTTTATTCCTCCCCCTTCCCCTTTTATTTCTTTCAGCTTGGATTCCTTAGCACCACCTCTGCTCAGCCAGAACAGAAGGCCTCAAGTCTCATTGGCAAATATCACCACGTTGACCGTGCCACCGGCCAGGTGCTAACCTGTGACAAGTGTCCGGCAGGAACCTATGTATCTGAGCACTGTACCAACACAAGCCTGCGTGTCTGCAGCAGTTGCCCTGTGGGGACCTTTACCAGGCATGAGAATGGCATAGAGAAATGCCATGACTGTAGTCAGCCATGCCCATGGCCAATGATTGAGAAATTACCTTGTACTGCCTTGACTGACCGAGAATGCACTTGCCCACCTGGCATGTTCCAGTTTAATGCTACCTGCGCTCCCCATACGGTGTGTCCTGTGGGCTGGGGTGTGCGGAAGAAAGGGACGGAGACCGAGGATGTGCGGTGTAAGCAGTGTGCTCGGGGTACCTTCTCTGATGTGCCTTCTAGTGTGATGAAATGCAAAGCATACACAGACTGTCTGGCTCAGAACCTGGTGGTGATCAAGCCAGGCACCAAGGTGGCAGACAACGTCTGTGGCACACCCCCGACCTTCTCCAGGACAACCTCACCTTCCCCGGGCACAGCCATCTTTTCACGCCTTGAGCACATGGAATCTCATGAAGTCCCTTCCTCCACGTATGTTTCCCAAGGTAACTTAACCTCATGAGTTGTTTATTTGAGGAGGGCTTTGAGCCCAGTGAAGGTACTGGCAGTGGGCCCGTGCAAGGATGGTTTTGCCATTTTGTATATCCCTTGATGAAGGGGCTTGCATTTTGTGGCTAATTAAATCTAGCTTCTTCAGGACCTTTTAGAAAATTTCAACTCAGAAGGTTGCACTTAGGGGGATCAGATATCTAAAAACTAGGTCACATCAAGCTAGCAAATAAGAACCTAGTAAAACAAGGACAGTGTGTGGCCTTATGTAAGTCACTGAACTTCTTCTGGTTTTGGTTTCAAACTCGTCAAGTAAATGAGTGATTTAGATATTTAAGGTCTCACTCCGATGAAAAGTTTTTCAACGTGGAGTCAATTGTGGGTAGATACAGCCAGAGGTAAGAAGGAGGGAGAAGGGAAGAAAATACCATGACATGTGGAGGGGAGGGATGGATATTAGATCAAAGGTGGGGAAAATAAGTTCGAAGCTTCAGGAAACAAGCAAATTTGTATCACATTGAAGGTAACTAGCTAGCATTCACATCTGGAAAATAATGCATTTTTTTCCCCAAATGATTCTAACTTGAGATTCTTCATTGGGTATCACTGTTTTCCTCAGAATTCCTTTAGAATCTCAGGCAGACTATAAAATTTAGTCTTTATTCTCAAATCCTTTTTGATTGAATTTAATTTTCATTGAGATGATAGCCCACTTGAGTTGTGCTTTCTAGCATCCTCTCAGGTGCGATTGTACTTGACCTTGATGATGACCCTGTGAGGAGAGTCTTACACCCGCCATTTTGAAAGGAAGAAACGGACTCACATGACCTGACCAGGTTTTCTCAGGGTCCGATACAGGACAGGTCCTATTTCTCAGGACTCAAAATCTCTGGCTGTCATGACTCGTTAATGGAGACAACTTGTGGAAGCTTCTCTGACAAAAGTCCACTAAACTGGCCATGCCCATGGCCAGTGGTTGAGAAATCTAAATCTTTCTTAATCTATTCATAGAAGATACTAAGGAAGTCCTGCCTTATTTTATTCACTGACCTGTCTCACCAAAAACTTCCTTTCACTGGTCAAACTTGGTTTTGAGTTTGAGCTCTTTTCTTACCTTAGTCATATCCTCAAATTTACCATTGCATTATGACATAGTCAAAAGTTGGGAGAGGAGGTACAAAGGAATTAAAGGACAAAGGAATTAAATTTGAACTAGTTCTCTGAGTAGTCAGAACAGTTGAGAGTCAACTAAAGCTCTGAATATATATATGTGTCTGCTCAGGGTGTGAAGCGCAGGAGTAGCTGCTGTGAAGGTCAGATGTTGGATCCCTGAGAATGCCCTTGGTTATGGCACGAGGAAGTAAATGAGTTTAGCTATTACCCTTCCTTTTTATCTTCCACGTAAAGGTGCTTTTAAGATCTTTATGAAAATGTGCAATATAACTTATTTTTAAACTCCAAAGGTCATCTCTTCTTTAATGATCTGCCTGGTGTGGAGATGAGCAGGAAGAGGATGAGATACATAGATCTCCAAATATAGAAAAACTCATCCCCCTCTTTACTCTTTTTTTTTTTTCTAGGCATGAACTCAACAGAATTCAACTCCTCTGCCTCTGTTAGACCAAAGGAACTGAGTGGCATCCACGAAGAGACAGTCCCCAACAACACAAGGTGGGAGGAAGGTGTGAACAAGACCCTCCCAAACCTCCAGGTAGTGGACCACCAGCAAGGCTCCCACCACAGACACATCCTGAAGCTGCTGCCACCCATGGAGGCCACTGGGGGCGAGAAGTCCAGCACGCCCATCAAAGGCATCAAGAGGGGTCATCCCAGACAGAACCCGCACAAGCATTTTGACATCAATGAGCATCTGCCCTGGATGATTGTGCTTTTCCTGCTGCTGGTGCTTGTGGTGATAGTGGTGTGCAGTATCCGGAAAAGCTCAAGGACTCTAAAAAAGGGGCCCCGGCAGGATCCCAGTGCCATTGTGGAAAAGGCGGGGCTGAAGAAATCCATCGCCCCAACCCAGAACCGGGAGAAGTGGATCTACTACTGCAATGGCCATCTTTCTCCTT
>NW_006300048.1:6424045-6433487 GCF_000327345.1 Myotis davidii | reverse complement strand
CCCTCGTCCCTGTTGTCTGGAGGAGTGGGAAATGCAACGTTTCTGGAATGTCTTTTGTACACCTAGTGCTATTTGATCTAGATGTGTTAGGAGAAATGAGGTGGTCAGCATTTGATGCATTGTGTTCAGAGAGAATAACCGCTCTGCCCTTTTCTCCCCGGGCACATTTAAAGGGGCATGTTGCAAAATGAGAGGCGTGAGAGGGACGTTTAGGGACTTTGGGCAGCCTTGTCATTGAACATGGGAGGAGACTGAGTTCAGAGAGTTTTGGCTGCATCCTTGACTCAGGCTGGTTGTTTGCTCAGGACAGATGGGACTGGCTCCACGTCTCCAGGCTAGTGGAATCCTCACTTCTTTTTCACTACTGGGCTGCTAAGAAAAGAAAAAAGAATTTGTCTTAAGTTTGCCTTTTAGAACCTCAACCTTGCTTCTAGGTCCTCTCTTTTTTTAAAAAATATATTTTATTTTATTGATTTTTTACAGAGAGGAGAGGGATAGAGAGTTAGAAACATCGATGAGAGAGAAACATTGATAAGCTGCCTCCTGCACACTCCCCACTGGGGATGTGCCTGCAACCAAGGTACATGCCCTTGACCGGAATAGAACCTGGGACCCTTGAGTTCGAAGGCCGATGCACAATCCACTGAGCCAAACCGGTTAGGGCGCCCTCCTTATATTTTTAGGATCCCATGTCTATCAGGGTAGGAAGGGCTTTTAGATGACAGACACTCAGAGCTTAATGTGTTGGTGATCATTTGAGGCTGGTCCTCCCATCTTCTACATAGTAGTAGAAGTATGTGTTGACACAGGCTGGAATATTTGTTTTTCCTTTTTTGAAGGCCAGAAATAGCTTACGGAAGTTGTCCCAGGAGCTGTTTGAGGTGAGATGGCAGTTTTCAGACAGTGGCAGTAATTTCCCTTTCTATAAATCCTAAAATGAGATTTCGGCCTGCAGTTTTGACAATTCCAGTCAGGTTGCCTTCTTGCCCCTTTAAAGTTAGCCTAATTTTCTAAAAAAGCAGTTGGCCTTTTGTATTGAGTCTTAAAACTCTGTTTATACATTTTGTTCCAGCAATTCCATTTTTATTCATCTATTTTAACCAGAAATACAAAAAAAAAAGATTTAAGCAAAAAGATCTTAAACTTTTAACTAAGTTGAAATTGGAAACAAAGGGACAGTTTTAAGGAAATGAATTAAGTAAATGATGGCCTATCTCAGTGGTCGGCAAACTCATTAGTCAAAAGGGCCATATATGCCCTGACCGGTTTGGCTCACTGGATAGAGCCTGCGGACTGAGGGGTCCCGGGTTCGATTCCGATCAAGGGCATGTACCTTGGCTGCGGGCACATCCCCAGTGGGGAATGTGCAGGAGGCAGCTGATCGATGTTTCTCTCTCATCGATGTTTCTAACTCTCTATCCCTCTCCCTTCCTCTCTGTAAAAAATCAATAAAATATATTAAAAAAAAAAGAGCCAAATATCAACAGTACAACGATTGAGAGCCACATTTTTTAAACTTAAACTATATAAGTAGGTACATTGTTATTAACTTATTTAGGGTACTCCTAAGGCTTAGGAAGAGCCACACTCAAGGGGCCAAAGAGCCGCATGTGGCTTGCGAGCTGCAGTTTGCCGACCATGGGCCTATCTGTAATATGAAATGTATTGACATTGAAGATTTTATGAATTTTTTGACTGATGACATAGGAAAATGTTTTACACTAGGTTAAAGAAAAGAAAAAACAACCCAGACTACTCAATTCAGATAATATAATCCCAGTTCCCTTAAAACTATGAAATAGAGACTGAAAGAAAATAGGCCAAAATGACAGTGATGGTCTTTAAGTTTGGTGGGCTTAATGTGTGGGTTTTTTTTCTTCTTTGTTAGTTTTCCTTTCCCCAGATTTTCTAAAATAAGCACATGCTACTTTTATAATCAGAAATTTAGAGGAAGTGAAAAAAACAACAGCAGTAACTTATTTTGCTAATTTGTGTGAATGAGCAGATCAAGTGAAAATCAGGCTGAGACGACACCCCTCCTGGGGATAGAGCCTGCCCTGACTGGAAGGAGATTACCCCTTGCTGGCAACCCAGCTGGGGAAGGAAGGCTTCAATCCTCCCCTCCTTTTTAATAAAAATCTTTTTATTTGGACATCATTTCAAAATTACGGAAAAATTCCAAGAGTCGTACAAAGAATACTTGTATACCCGTGCCCAGGTCAACCTGTTGTTAATATTTTGCTCTTTTGCATTATGTGTGCTCTCTTTATATTAAAAATAGACTTTATAAATTATGAAATCTGTATAATACAGGATAGTTTATTATATTTATTATATAATGTAACATGTAATATACAATATTTTGTGTATATGCACACATGTATATCCAGAAAATAATTTTTCTGGACTATATCCTGGCCCTTTGTGCCTACAAACTTCAGTGTGTATTTCTAAACAATAAGGATATTCTCTTTTTTAAAAAAATAGTACAGTTTTCAACCTTAAATAAATTTAACATGAATATAATATTGTAACTTACCATCCATATTCCAGTATTCTCAGTCAGTCCATTAAGGGCCTTCATAGATAGCATGCATTTTTTTTTTTCTGGTATAGAATCTGGTCCAGGATCAAGTATTTCATTAAATTGCTCTTTAAGTGATCAGTCAGACACTTGTTCTGATATGTCTGATTAGTAGAGAATGTCCTGTTGGATTATGTAAGTATTTGAAACTCTCCTCTCCTTATTTACTTCTTTAACGGAATAACTCCATTTCTTTGGTAGTTGAATTTATGGATTAGGGTTTGGTGCTATCTGTAGTTTAAGGATCCACTGGGGGTCTTGGGAATGTATCCTCCATAGAGAAGGGGGGATTACTGTGGCCGCATTCAAGTGTAACTATCTTTTCCAAGAGTTTAACTCTCTCCCCCTCCCCCACCCGGTTTTTCCATTGGGATGTTCATATTTAGGATGTTTTTCTAAATGAGGTCTATTTTTTCCAAATTTCTGTTCTGAAAGATTCAACTAAGTAAAATCCCATTACAAAGAGAGGTTCTGTTTAATAAAAACCATTCCAGGTGCTCAGAGAGGCCTCTAGAAACAATATCTTGTTGTTCTGATTGCAGTGAGTTCTGGGCAGCAGATAATCCTGTATAAGATCTTTTTCTGGTCCTTGTCCATTTACACTGAATTGTTCGTGAGGATGAGAGTGGGGGCCAAATTGCCTAGCGCAGGGTGCTCTCCATAAGAGGTCATGTAAGACCTCACGCCTGCCCACCTTAAGCAGACCATGCCACACTCCTGAGTGCCATAGAGACAGACCCTCAGCACTCTGAAGCTAAGCCATTGGTTCCCGTCTTTCTCTACAAGAACGTAGCCGGTTTGGCTCCGTGCATCGGCCTGTGGACTGAAGGGTTCCGGCTTCGATTCTCGTCAAGGGCATGTGCCTCGGTTGCAGGCTCAATCCCAGCCCTGGTCTGGGCGCATTCAGGAGGCAGCCAACCCATGTATCTCTTTCACATCGATGTTTTACTCCCTCTGTCTCTCCCCTTCCTTTCCACTCTTTCTAAAAATCAATGGAAAAATATCCCCAAATGAGGATTAAAAAGAAATAATAGCATCTTCATTTGGCTCTACTCACCCCTCTCTAACTACCAAGGATTTATGGTTTTTAAAGTTGAACTCCACAAAACTGCAATCCTGCTTTCATGGAATCCTGGTGTTGGAGACACCTTACGTGGCTAGGAGGATGGGAGACTGAGGGTGCTGTGGTATTTTGTGTGCTTCTTTCCTTCATGAAGTCAGAGCAATTTTTTTTTAAAATACATTTTATTGATTTTTTACAGAGAGGAAAGGAGAGAGATAGAGAGTCAGAGACATTGATGAGAGAGAAACATCGATCAGCTGCCTCCTGCACACCCCCCACTGGGGATGTGCCGCAACCAAGGTACATGCCCCCGACCGGAACTGAACCTGGGACCTCTCAGTCCGCAGGCCGATGCTCCATCCACTGAGCCAAACCGGTCCCAAATTGCAAGAACAATTTAATGTTTAGTAAATTGGGATTGGACTCTGGTTTCTTGTAATGTGTCTGTTTCAGGAATAGGCATCAGAAATCCTGTCAGAATTTTTTTTTCAATTTTGAGAATACATTTATTAAAACTGGAGACAGTGAAACAAGGCAGGGCCTAGGATAAAAGAAGCAACAGGAGAAAGCCTAGGTGGGCTGCTTTGGCTCTCTACAGATGTTATAGGAAAGTCAGAGAAAAGAGGCCTTCGAGGTAGGTTTGGGGGTTAGCCCGGGATGAGCTGCCGCTGCCCATTGCTCCCCAGGTTGCAGGTCTCATTGGGCCCCTTAGAGAGAGGGAAGAAACACATGGGCGTGATCCCAGGAGAGAGTGCCTGGAATTCTTATACACAAATCTTTTATTTATGAGTTTATTACTAGATTCAGGTGTCATTAGGATGTAAATCTATGCTAATGCTCAATTTGTTATGCTTTTGTTGTTTAAGTAATACTTTTATTTCCTTTTGTAGTATAATCCCAACATTATGGGGTAAGTGGGATCCAATATGTTCAATTTTATTTAAAATTAAGGTTAATGTGGGTTCACATTAATTGGGAGGTTACATGGAAAACAGTATATTTTGTCTGATCTGTTTCTCACATAAAGCACAAAAGTAAAGATAGTGAAACTTAGTCCACACACAGCTGGCTGTACATTGCACTGAGAAAGTCTCAAATGGTCTCAAAACAGTTACTTCCTTATAATTATGCAAGACACAGAGCGGTGGCCCAGCCCCAGCTGGGAACGGGGGTGGCCGAGAACAGAACCAATTGCTGTTCTCTTATTGCTGTTTCTAATACGGGTTCTTCCTAGTGACCTTCCCCTCCTTTCTTCCTCTTCTCCTCTCTTCCTTCCCCACTCCTCTCTCTTCCCCCCTCTCTCCTTTGTTCACCCTATGACTGACTATTTGGAAAAATGGTGACCTTGGGTCCCAAGCAATCTGTTGCCCTAGGGAGTCTGAGGAGAAGTTTGAAAAGCAGGTGAGGAGTGGAAATTGTCCTGAAATTACTTGTGGAGGAAGTTCTGCAAGGTGATAGAGGGAGCGAGAAATGGACAGTATCTCTGCTCAATAGTATTTCCTTTTTCTTTCAGACTTCAGGTTATGAAGAAAAATGGGGTGAGACAAAGGAATTGGATTTATTTAGTTTTAACTGGCTTAGTTCCTAATTAGCACGTTCTCAGTCCTGAACCTTAGGGAGACAGTAAGCATTTGACTGGGACAGTAATCCCTCCGGTGTAGTTACTCCAAGTACACGAGATAGAAAGATAGCATCTCCTCTAAATCTACTGCAAGAGGGGTTGTGAAAGTGGCTGGTGCACTTTCTCCAGCAGATGCTCTGTACCTGCAGCAGCAAAAGGGCAAAGGTCTCACTCTGTAGAACTATATTCTGAGATTCTATTTCTTAATTCCTTCAGTTTGTTCTGTCTTAATATCGTTTAACTGTGTGCATGTGGTTTGTTTCTGCGCATTGCGTAGGAGCTCATAGAAGGCAATGGGTCTTATTGTGTGTCCCCTAGGCTGGGCCAATAGCTCAGGGCTCAAGGAGGGGCGGTCTCAAACTGTGCTAGCTTATATGGTTATCACATGAGCTATTAAATGTAAAACTAAATTGAACTAAACTTAAAAGTCCAAGTTTCTTCGTTGAATCAGCCACAGTTTCAGTGCTCAATAGCCACATGTTGCTAATAGTTACCATATTGGACAGGACAGGAACAGGCTATTTCCATCATCGAAAGTCTTGTTGGACAGCACTGGTCTAGAGCACCTGTGACTTATCCACTTACCCTATTCAAGGTTGGATTGTTTTCAAGCCACTGACTTAATTGGGGAATGGAGGTTGGTGGGGAGACACATTAAAAAAAAGCAACCAAGACTCAGAAAGACAGGGTTAATAATACTTTACTAAGTCCTGGGAGGCAGCACACTGCAGTGAAAGATGAGGGCTGATGAGTCAGGTTGGTCTGGGTTTTGAATATCAGCCCTAGCTCTGTAACTGTGCCAGGCTACTGAACCCCTCCTCAGTTTTGTCATCTGCAGTGCGGACATAACTCTTGTCTGTCTCATGGGGTTGTTTGTGAACATTGACTGAGATCATAGGTAACATTGATAAAGCTGCTATCTCAGCTTCCTTTTCTTTCTCTCTCCCCGCAACAAGAAGATCAGGGAGTTAAGCTGTACTGAAGAATTCATGATGAGCTGAGGTCAGGGCAGAGGGACAACTATATCTAATTTTCAACCAAGTAGAAATCCATTAAGGATCATATTTAATGAGCCTTATGGACCAGGAGAAATGGCTACAGAGAAAATATCTGCAACTAGAATTTTGGCCATAAAATGCCTTAGTGGCCGATTGACCAGTATGAAAGGAACTGGAAAATGACAGTGTGGCACATGTAGTTTGATTCTCAGCATTCTAGAGGGTGGAAGGAAGGAACTAGGCTCACCTGGCCTGCTCCTGTAGGGTGAGGAGTAGCTGTTGGTGGAATGGGGTGGAATGGGGCAGTGTTGGCTGCGGGAGGGAAGCTGTGCAAAGGGAAGAACCTTGTGGGCCTGGTTTGCTCAGCTGTACAATGAAGGCCTTGGATTCAAGTATGCCTAAAGTCTCCCTCTATTCTAAAAGCCTGTCCTAAAGTGATGCAAAACTGGAAATGTGAAGTTGAAAACAACCCACAACCCAACCCTTTCCGTTTTATTTCAAGCTTAAAACCCAAAGACAAAGTGTTTGTACAGACCAGCTGGCTTGGTGGTTGAACCTCTGATTTGCATAACTTCGATACCCTAATCTATATGTAAAGACTGCTCTTAGGGGAAACAATGATGAAGGACCAGGCTATTATTTGCTTAGAGCACTTATCTAAAAGCTTCAGACACTGTCCTTGAACCAAGTTCTGTTATAGACCTTGAGTTCCTGGTATTATATATTTTATTTCTTCCATCCTGCCCCCTATCCACAACTCACTGCTCAAAGCAAAATAGGACATCACCTCGCCTTATCTAGCAAACAAACAGTGACACATCCCTTCTCATCTGTTGTCTTTAGGTTTTACTCAGTAACAATCTCATTCTCTGTTCCGTCCTTGTGAATCCCAACAACAGGCTCATGAAAAATGCTTCCTTTCCTCCTGAATTGTGGTTCCTCTTCAAAGATTGGTCACGCGTGGGGAGAACTGGTCTTTATTGAAGGTTGTGACAGAAATGCATCTTCCAGGTTCACAACTCTGCAGACTTTGACCTCTGTCCAGACTAAGGAGTAAGATGCAGTCCAATTGTAGGAGTGGAGTGTGATTGTTTTTTGTGTAAATATACAAAAAAATTTTGTGTGAAAACCCCCAAAGCCCCGAGGTTGCTGTGGTAGGTTAGGTGACATATGTTGGGTTTCTGGAAGCTGTGCCCTAGATATTTTTGAACAAAATCAACATGCTCTTCAATCAGGTTTCAGGAATGACTTAAGAAAACATTTCTTCTGAATGATTAAAACTCCCATATTCAGTATTCAGAAATGAAGAATGAATGAAGTGTGGTAGGAATTCGACAATAAGTAATTCTGAAATAAAGTTATGGGGTGTTTGCTACTACTGACACAGATCACAAAGTGGTTTGGGGATGCAAAGATGACATACACTGTGATTACTAATATATTTTTCTAACATAAGAAAGATTTCTGTTACCATGAAATTTTCATTGTTTACTTTTCTTTAACAAAGACCTATACCGTGCTTAGCAAGTGCAATATCTTGTTCTCAGCATTTTATAACGATTAATGTAATTTTCTTAACTTATGAGGTAGACCACTATCATTGCCATTTTATAGATGGGGAAACTGAGGCACAAAGAGTAACTTGCCCAAGGTCACACAGCTAGAAAGTGGCAGTACAGTACTTGGACTCTAGTTTAGCTTTGATTCTTAGAATTTTGATTTATAAAAATCTGAATTTTCCTTTTTCCAGGTTAGAAATTTCCAGATTTCTGTGGTTGATTTTTTGTTGTTGTTGTTTACCATGCTCAATCAAGAAAAATTTATTTTTCTTCATAACAAACCCCAGTTTGTTCTGAAATGAAGCAACTACAAAATAGTCATCAATAAGAAGTTTTCCTCTGTAGAGGTCTCTCTGATTCCCTACCTTTTTTCTGGGATTGCTTGAAAAGGAAGGATTCTAAATCTAGAATTCTAAATCATATCCAATGGCTTAAGGCCCTGATGGTTATTTTTAAAAAAATAAGGGCTGTTTCAAGTAAGTCAGAGTAATGGAGCCCTGCTCATCTGAACTCACATCTGTTGAACTTGGGTTTTCTCAGCGCCAGGCAGAGCAGCAGCTGCAACCAAAGAAGCTGTCCTCCCTTCACCAGGAGCCTCCTTGACTAAAAATTCCAGACAGTCAGCCTGTCTGAGCCCAAGTTTCCTATGGGAAGTAGACTTGAAGTGTAAACACCAGGAAGCCAGGCTGAAGGGAGTAGATTATTCCCTTTAAGAGGCTGCTGTGTCCCAGCGCTGCACCCCCAGGGCTGTCCCAGCCACAGTTGCTTTACAGCGGAAGGAATAGGCGGGCAGTTTTTACCCACACCCCTCACCCCCCGCCTTTGCCACCTTTGCATCCAGTCATGCCGCTTCCAGCAGACAGCACCTTTCTGTTTAAACCTCTCCGGATGTTTGAGGATTCTAAAGCACACAGAACGGTTGCAGGGGAAAAGCTTCTTGCTGTAGCTTTAAAAGCATCATCTAAAGACAGAGTAGCTGATGTGGCCTTTGCCCTGGGGACTTGAGGCTGCTGTCCTCCCCAGGCCACTCACTGATGACTTCTTCCTCAGGCTTTAGAGGGAAGTTATTTATTTTTTAAATGTATGTTTTATAATTTATGGAGCAGCCTTTGAATTTAAGCTATTCCGTTTACTGAAAAATAAATCACCATTTCCCCCACGCAAGTCTAAAATACAAATAGAAAAAATAAATCCTTAAACATGAGTGTCCTTCATCCAAATTGGAAAAGAAGAAGTAAAACTGTCCTTATTCACAGACGACATGATATTATACATAAAAAACCTAAAGACTCCATCAAAAAACTATTAGACTTAATAAATGAATTTGGCAATGTAGCAGGATATAAAATTAATGCCAAGAAATCTATGGCATTTCTATACACCAATAGTGAACTTACAGAAAGAGAGACTAAAAAAGCAATCTCATTTACCGTCGCACCAAAAAAATTAAGATACCTAGGAATAAACTTAACAGGTAAAAGTCTTATATGTGAAAAATTACAGGACACTGAAAAAAGAGATAGCGGAAGAAATAAACAGATGGAAGAATATACCCTGTTCATAGATTGGTAGAATCAACATCATTAAAATGTCCATACCACCCAAAGCAATCTATAT
>NW_006300048.1:6407299-6422803 GCF_000327345.1 Myotis davidii | reverse complement strand
ACTACAGCGGGAAGGCCGGGGAGGGTTGGGGGTTGGGAGCGGGGGTAAGAGATCAACTGAAGGACTTGTATGCATGCATATGAGCATAACCAATGGACACAAGACACTGGGGGGCATGGGAGGCTAGGGGAGGGTCAAGGGGAGAAAACAAAAAGGAGATATATGTTATACTCTTTGTAATACTTTAAGCAATAAAACAATTAAAAAAATGAGTGTCCTTGAATTGACCAGGTCAAGCATTGTATAAGCAGATTTTGCAGAGGATGAGGAATTGCTAGACATCTGTTGATTATTCTTTACGACTGATTGGTTGTAAGCATTGCAATATGTGTGCAGAATTCCACGTTATTAGGCATGTTGATGATAATGTTGAGTTTTAAAGAAAAAATAGGTGGATTCCAATTTATAAATTAAAAAAATGACTCACTTTGTTTCAGCAAATCTAAGATGCCATTAATTGCGAGACATGCCATTATTTACATAGCACCAAGGAAAAAACCCCACTGCCACCAAGCTGTGGAAAGGTGTTCCTTAAAATATGCCTTGAAAAAAAAAAATGCCTTGAGATGTCTTAGAATCAGTGAAATTTTAGCCACAATCTTGCCTTTTTTTCCATAGTATCTGACAATAAGATTTTAACTGTGTTGTTCAGTTCTCAGGTTTCCTCTACCAGGCCCATTGACAGTATCTGGCACCTTCATCCCCTGCTTCCTAAAACCTTTCTTCCTTTGGCCTGCAGGACACTGCATCCTCCTGGTTCTCTCAACTCTCTGGCTGTTGTATTCCTTCTTCATTTCCTTGGCTGGCTCTTCTTTAACCCAGCATCTAAGGCAGTGGTTCTCAACAATCTGGCCCTTTAAATACAGTTCCTCATTTTGTGACCCAACCATAAAATTATTTTCATTGCTGTTTCATAACTGTAATGTTGCTACTGTTATGAATCATAATGTAAATATCTGATATGCAGGATGGTCTTAGGTGGCCCCTATGAAAGGGTCGTTCGACCGCCAAAGGGGCTGCGACCCACAGGTTGAGAACCGCTGACAAGCAGTGGAGAGCCCCAGGGCTCAGGACATGCAAACATTCTCCTTCTTGCCTGCCTGACAGACCCAGATGTTTAACAGGCACCTCACTCTTTTTATTTTTTTAAATCATTTTTTATTTTCAATTACAGTTGACGTACATCATTATATTAGTTTCAGGTGTACACCCCAGTGACCAGACATTACATAACTTAATAAATGGTCACTCCAATAAGTCTTGCACCCATCCAATGCCACTCTTAGTTATTAGAGTATTATCAACTGTATTTCCTATGCTGCATTTTATATCCCCCATGACTATTCTATAACAACTAATTTGTACTTCTTAATCCCTTCACCTTTTTCACCCATCGCTCCCAACCTCTGGCAACCAACAAAAAGTTCCCTGTGTTTATAAGTCTGTTTCTGTTCTGCTACTTCATTTTGTTTGTAGACTCAATTGTTGATAGATATCTATTTATTGCCATTTTATTGTTCATATTTTTTATCTTCTTCTTAAAGAATACGCTTTAACATCTATATTATAAAAAGCCAGTGGCCGTAACGCTGTAACGTCATAATGACCGGTCACCAGGAGGTGCATTGATGGGTCTCGTGCTGGGTCTCTAGTTTCATATAATAATGGTTTGGTGGTGGTGAAAGTCTCTAGTTTTTTCTTGTCTTGGAAGCTCTTTATCTGTCCATCAATTCTAAATGGTAGCTTTGCAGGATAAAGTAATCTTGGTTGTAGGTGCTTTCTTTTCACCACTTTGAATATTTCTTACCACTCCCTTCTGGCCTGAAAAGTTTCTTTTGAGAAATCAGCTGACAGTCTTATGGGAGCTCCCTTGTAGGTAGCTAACAGCTTTTTTTTCTCTCTCTTTTTAAGGTTCGCTGTTTGTCTTTAACCTTTTGCATTTTAATTATGATGACAGGCACCTCACTCTTAAGATGTCTAAAACTGAATCCCAAACCATATTTCCACATCAGTTTCCCAATGCACAAAGTGGCTTCTCCAACCTTCTGGTTGCTTAGGCCAAAACCTTAGAATTATCTTTACTCCTTTCCTCTTTCTCACCTCTTATTGGATCCATTAGCAAGTCCAATCAGCTCTACTTTCAAAATACATACAGATGTTGACCATCTCCTATCATTTTCATTCCCACCACTCTGGCCCAAGCCACTATCATCTCCCTTCTGAATCATTGTGATGGCCTCTGAATGGTTGCCCCTCTTCTGCCTGTGCCCCTTTAGTTTATTTTTGACACAATAGCCAAAATGATCCTGTTCAAATGCCATTCTCTATTCAAAATCTCCAGTGAGTTTTATTGCATCCATAGTTGCAGCCTTGATGGCCCAATGCAATCTATACTCTGCCACCATTTATCTCTCAGCCTGAATCCCACTCTTTTCCTCCTGGCTCACTGGCTCCAGCCTACTTCTCCTGTTCATGCCAACACTCTTCCATCCTTCGCCTCTGCTGCTCCCTCTTTCCGGATATCCCTTCTTCCAGATATCAGCATGGCTTCCTCCCTTTCCTCCTTTAACTCTTGATTGGAATGTTCAACGTCAGTGAGGCCTTCTCTTAGATATGGGGTAGAAGACCCTGTATCTAAAATTGAGCCCCGCCCCCTCAACCCTTTTTCTCCCCTCTCAATTTTTCTTCTTAGCACTCCTCACTGTCTAACACACTAAATATCTTAGTACCTATTTTCTTGATTCTTTCTGCTTCCCCCAATAGAATGCAGGCTTCATAAGGAAAGGGCTTTGTTGTGCTTTGTCACAACGAAGTGCCTCGATTAGTGTCTGGTGCAAAGCAAGAGCTCACTACACTTTGTTGACTGAACAGCTTCAAACACTGAAGATGAGTTTTGTGTATTTTATTTTCCCCGGTGGAATGAAATAAAGTATAATTCTTTTTTTCACAGCCTCGGCAATATCTATTTCTTCCATCTGGAAAATTGTCTGCTGTTTTGATAGTTTGCCATTGGTAAACATTCTGTCCATTAACCTCCTGAGACCTCTGCACAGTGGTTTTTAGTATCTCCTGAGATTCATCAGAGCTTACACTTATTGTCCATTAAACCTTCAACAAGATAGAGATTAATTTTGCTTCAGAAAGCACCTGTTGGGTTTAAAATGAAATCTAAACATTCTCTTCAACTTTTGTACCTCCGCTAGGAAACCAGTGTTTTTTTTAACTCAGGGCAAACCAGTCCCTAGTGTGCTGCGTTGGGAGTGATCCCTGTTGCTCTGCCATGTTTGAATCACCCTATGATATGGTGGTTACTACAACAACGCATCTACATGTGAGATTGTTGCTTGTGGGAGCACTTACTTTGCTATGAGGCCAGACAGACAATGGCCTGGGTGGCTCATCTCTGGTGCAGTGAGAGAACCCAGGAGAACTCTGCTCCTGCTGAGCTCTGTTCCTGTCATGAACGCAGTGGCCCACCCTCAGTGGGAAGAGGGCACCAGCACAGGGAGAGGTTGTTGCATAAGAACTGGATTCCTGTGCCAGGAAGCTCAGGTTCCACCAATTGGTGACCACTCTGTGGGCCTTGACATTATTCTAGAGACTAGAGACCTGGCAGAGCCACACAGCAAAGGTGTGATGGTATGTGGCTGCTCAGGTACTTAATGGCTTTCTACAGAGGCTAATGAGATGGTGAATGGTGGGGGCTTTCAGGGAAGAGGGGAGGGATGACAAAAAGGATCTCATTCATTCATTCATTCATTCATTCAAAGATGTTCATTGTACTTCTATCATGTGCTAGGCTCTGGGGATAACTAATCAAAGGAGGTCCTGGGATAGCTAATCAAAGGAGATGTGGGGCAAAAAGTAGTCAGAAAATTACCATTGTACAGAAAGAACATGGATTCTAAGAATGCTAAACAAGTTATAGAAGGAGTCCAGGCCTATACGTCAGTCTGTACTTTGCCGGGAGTGATAGGCTTGCTCAAGTGGCCCTGGCCATGGGTATTTTTGCTTTGTGAATTTTAAGGCACAAGTAGAGAAAAGATCATGAACTTTGCCATCACAAGATATGGTTTCAAACTCCATGATCTTGGGCAAATGACAACCTCTAAGATTTCAGTGTCCACAGGCTTTTATTCAAATTTCCAAACATGACCTATGTTGTTTTGTACATATGTTGTGTCCATCTTTGCCCTTGGCTCTGTAATTGGTAAGTCTGAGGTCACAGCGCATGCCAATGAGCAGCATGTCTGTGAGGGGTGGGGGTCAGGGTGGTAAGTAAAAGGGTAGTAGTCTTGAGCTCATGTCTCCTGATACACAGGTGTGTGTGTGTGTGTGTGTGTGTGTGCGCGCGCGCGCGCGTGTGTGTGTGTGTGTGTGTGCGCGCGCACACGCAGATAGATAAACCAGCACAGGGAGAACTGTGGTGTCGTTTGCACTCGAAGGAGCTTGTTCATTAATTACCTCCATGGGAATTTTCTCATTATTTGTCCCTCTACCTCTTTCCAGAAGAATAATGAGAACTGACATTATATTTAATAAGTTGGGAGATGTAGTGGGAATGCTTTCATCTCTTAAGGTTAAATGATGAGCATTTGGTACCATGAAAAGGCTTATAAACATATTCATTTTCTTCATGCACCCTTTCTGTGCAGAGCCGGGTGGCACAGCCTGAAGACCAGAGTGCTGCATTGTGGGTTAGATGGCCTTTGTTCGCTCTGTCTCTGTCAGCACTGTCCTTCATACCTCATCCAGGGAAGGCTTTAATATGGGCTCTTAATAATGGCACTCATTGCAGATATTTGTCTCCAGGAAAGAGCTTTAATAACTTCTCTGATTATAAAGGTCAATTCAGGTTTGTATAAAAAGAGGAGGAACACTTTTTTGCATAATGTAGCTCACGTTGAGCTTAAAAGGGACAGAGCTTCAAATTAGGGTTGTCACCCAGATAGTATCTAATTCAGGGTTTTATAAGGCACTGGAAAATGCCATCTTTTCCGTAATTACCCAGTTGATCACCTCATGCCTTTCTCATGGTGGGTCTGGGCAGTGTCAGCGCCGTGTACTGTTGCAATGGCCTGTGTGTGGCAGGGGCAGCGGCAGCATTTTTGCTTTCATGTTTGCCTTTCTGTGGATGATGCTCCTCCTTTGCAGTGGTGCCCGTTTTCACACAAGCTAGTGAGGTTTCGAAAAGCCCAGGAAGCCAGAATTCTGGTGTGTGACTTCATTGCTCAGCTCTTATGATCTGGTATTAAAGCCTTTGTCTATGTAGAACTCCTCCCACCTTTTAGGTACATTGCCCAGTGAGACTTGCCCATGCAGAAATGGGGGGACGAGGGAAGGAGAACCAGTGTGCAGTGAGGTGCTGTGCTTGATGGTTTTTATACTGGATTCCATAAATATCCTACCCACCCTATGAGATAAGAGGTGTTATTTTCATTTTACTGTTGTGGACACTGAAATCTTAGAGGTTGTCATTTGCCCAAGGTCATGGAGTTTGAAACCATATCTTGTGATGGCAAAGTTCATGATCTTTTCTCTACTTGCATCTTAAAATTCACAAGGCATTTACCCATGGCCAGGGCCACCTGAGCAAGCCTATCACTCCTGGCGAAGTACAGACTGATGTATAGACCAGGACTCCTTCCATAACTTGTTTAGAAACTTCAGTGATTCCCAGTGTTCCAGGACCCGACATCACAGAAAAAGCAAAGTTAAGCTTCATTCTCTGTCTCATAGCACTTACTTCAGTGGGTTGACGGTTTTACTGCTTTTCAACCTAAGAAAAAAGAGACTTTGGAATCACATTTAGCTAAACAAACAGGTCAATTCAACACATTGACTGTCTCATGTCTAGATGAAAACTCTTAGAACTCTGATGGGACAGATGATCAAACAGAAAGTTGGTCTCTATTTCATTTACTATCATTTCACATTGAGGTTAGTAATTGGGGTGGAAACTTCCATTGTGTGTGTGTGTGTGCGTGCACACATGATTTCTTCAACAAAATATTATCGAAGTTGTTATGCCATTTGGTGGTTTAGGTCTCTTTAACTTTGCTATAGTTTCAGGGGTTGGTGAACTATAGCACCTGCCATATCCATCCCACTACTAGTTTTTGTAAATAAGTTTTAATTAGAACACAGCCCACTCATTTGTATTCTCTAGGGCTGTTCTCATGTTAGCAACTGAGTTGAATTGGGACAGAGATCATATAGTTCTCAAAGTCTAAAATATTTACTGTTGCCCTTTACAGAAAAAGTTTACTGACTTCTTCTTTTAGATTACTATAGTTTTATAGGCAAGAAATACACTTGCTAGCCCCAGAGAAAATGCTCCAAGCATCTGCTTCATCAGTAATAACAGGCCAGGAAGAAGCACATGCACCATGGTCAGCCCTGAGTGCATTCATAGGTTGATTAGGTGGCCATACCCTAGAACAGTGATGGCGAACCCATGACATGCGTGTCAGAGGTGACACCCAAACTCACTTTTTTGGTTGATTTTTCTTTGTTAAATGGCATTTAAATATATAAAATAAATATCAAAAATATAAGTCTTTGTTTTACTATGGTTGCAAATATCAAGAAATTTCTATATGTGACACGGCACCAGGGTTGTTAGGATTTTTCAAAATGCTGACACGCCGAGCTCAAAAGGTTCACCGTCACTGCCCTAGAACGTAATCCCAGTGAATAGTAATGCTCCTCTACAACACTACATTCCCTATTCACCACAATAGAGGTACCACTAACTAGTTGAGTGACCTTGAACCAAACACTAACCTTTCTACATGAGGTTCCTCATCAATAGTATGTGTATGTATCAAGTATATATAAATACATGTCATATAAGTGTGTTATATATACAGTTTCAAAGGGAATAATAAATAAACATCAAATAAAGTAACAATAAAAAGACCCATTTTCTCCCCACCCAGCTTAGAAAATAGAGCCTTGTGAATAGCTTTTTAAGTTCCTTCTGTGCACCTACCTGGTAACATTCCCCTCCCTTCAGAGGTAACTGTCTCAATTTTGTTTTATCATCCCACTGCTTTTCTCCATAGCTGTATTTAGTTTTGCCTAAAACTTTTTCTAAAGAAAGAACACTTTCAAAGCCCATCACATTTTGTGTTTCATTGGTGTTACTACATTTTCATGGTGATAAACTCTTTCTGTCTTAAAAGTTCCTAAAGGGCTCTCGGTCCAGCAAACACAGTAACACACAGTAGCTGCTCAGTAAATACTCCTGAGATACTCGGCAGACTTTTCTTTTCTCCTTGGTTGTAAGGTGCATCGGACTCATGGGCTAGCTCAGGCTGGTCTCCCTTCACCTCTGAGGTTTAGTGATTGCGTGTTATGATGAAAGGCTGGTATCTCCAGCGGGAGCCACTGTCTCTGCCATCGTTAGATTTATCAGCTCCCACAATGGGAGGGGGCAGTGGTGTAGACTTGCTGACCCAGGCCAGTTCACTTGCGCGTTGGCTCCATGTTTTCATAGTAAAAGAATAAGATGAAACCTGATTTATGGGCCTTACATTTAGCTTCCAGGCAATTCAGTTGAAGGAAAATCCCACTGTTATCTATCCTTTGTGTTTTTCTTTTTTTCCTTTATTTTGTGGCTGAAAAAAAAAGTACAAATACTGGGTTTTGGAAGAAGGAACTGTTATTAAACTTAAGCCTTTTCAACTCTGTAATTACTCTATAAAGGCAGTGTATTTGCATCAGAAATGCATTTAGTCTTAAGTTATAGTGCCTAGTAGTATATGGAGCATTTATAATGATGGGGTATTCCAAAAATAAATCAACTCTATAGAAAATGCTAATCAGCTCATCCCCAGGGACCACAGTGACTATCTCCATTGTACAAATGAGGAAGTGGACATGACAGTTAGTGGTTTGCCCAAAGCCACACTGTCATGGGCATTATGAAGATTTAAGCAATGGACCCACATACAAGAAAACAGTCATGTTTTCATGTCAGACACGGTGGACCTTAGTCAAACTGACCTAAAATTAAGATTCAGGGACTAATAAGCCTTTTGGTGTTTGGCAATCTGCCACATCAACCGCAGAGAGCTGCCTCACTCCTCACAGGTACCTGTGGGATTTTTTGGAGGATTCTGTTTGCTTGAAATCGAAAGCTCTGTATCTGGCTCAACGTTGCTGTGAAAACTGAAAAGCAACTGGTTCAAGTATAGTTTACACTGCCAAGGAAAACAGGGTGAGAAGTACAGTAATGTCTCAATTTGTGGCATTCTACTTTTACAATTGACAAGAAAGTGGCCTCTGCCATGAACTTTTTTTTTTTGAAAATCATTTTCAGGAGGTTGATTAAGGGTGTGTGTTCAGTCTTCTAAACCGTGTGCCTCAGTAGGATTTCATGGCAGAGGGAGAATTGATATGGGGGAACCACAGAGTCCTCTATTTTCAAAGAAGCTTCTGGAATTAGTATTGCTTTTTTCTTAAACAAAAATTGATAGCTCAGTTTATAAACATTTCCTCCCAACAACTGATTGGAGCAAAAACATTTCGGTTTTTTCTTGGTTAACCTCTAATTAATTGAAAAAGCCAATTTACCCTAACAGGAAGCTCCTTGATTCTTCTCTTTGCCTTTCTTCACTAGACTTCACTTGGGAACGGGACCTCATTTTGTTTATTGAGTAGCAAATGTTTTTTTAATATATTTTTTTATTGTTGATAGTATTACAGATATCTCCCATTTCCCTCCCCCCTTTCCCTCCTCCTCTTAGGCCCTCTCCGCCCCCATACCCATTCCCTCCCCTCTCCCCCAGATGTTCCCCATTTCCCCCTTTCACCTGACTCCCACTCCACCCCAGGCCTTCACCACCCTATTGTCTATGTCCATGGGCTATCCATGTATGCATATAAGTTCTTTGATTTATCTCTTCTCATTCCCCCAACCCCATATCGAGGTGTGTCAGTCTGTTCCATGCCTCCATGCTTCAGGTCTTATTTTGTTGGTCAACTCATTTTGTTCATTAGATTCCACAAATAAGTGAGATCATGTGATATTTGTCTTTCTCAGGTTGGCTTATTTCACTTAGCATAATATTTTCCAGGTCTGTCCATGCTGTCCCAAAGCTGAGTAGTACATGTTCCTAAGGCATTGCTAACCAAAGTAGCTCTCGTATCAGAGTGTGTGAATATAGCCTCATTGGAATACATAGTATTAACTCAGAGAACTCACCCACCTGTTGGGTAAACTACCAGAGCCCTTACTGTGAGGTTGCATACACACCCTGTGTATAAATTTGGGCAAAGCTGTTAAGCAATTGCAGGGGGAAGGTTCCATAAAGAGGAAGACACCAGAGCATGCTACTCAAGAAAAGCTGCATCTCACAGAAGGTCGGGGCCAACAGCCTATCCTGAGTTTGTAGATTCTGAGATTTGATTTTGGCATTTCATCCTGTATTTCATCAAATGTGGGCACTGCAGACCCACACTGACTGAGTTTCTAAGTGGCTGATAAATCAGAATGACAGTTTATAACATTATCCAGTAAATCGGGCTCAGTACCCAACCTAATATTGTAATATTGGGCAAATTGCATAATTTTTCTAAGTGTTTTTTTCTCTCTTTTCTTACCTGTAGAATTGGAATGTTAATGCTTTATAAAGATGTTCAGTGAGCTAATGGCTAATGTCTTACTATACTGCCTGGAAGATAATTGCTATTGTTATTATAGTGTCATTTTGGCTGTTGTCTTCATTATCGCTGCAAGTATTATAGGAGACTGAATAATAGATCAGAACATTGCTTCTTGAGCATCAATTAAGCACAAGAAGTGAGAAGTTCTTAAGGAGTGTCCCCATTGGGCTGGAACAGCCGGGTGCATAGTCAGCTGACATAATGGACGCCCTTGCCAGGAGCTGAGCACCCTTCACCCACACAGTGCTGGGGGAGCTCCACTGCAGTTTTCGTCTATGGCTTATCTTTTTCTAGATTTCTTGAAAAAGTCACCACTTTTTTAGTCTGGGAGCCGCTAATCTATTTGGTTCTGGTTGTTTTTAGCAGTAACAAAGGAACCACTCTGATGACTTTGTTTGGGTTTGGCTTTCAAAACATCTTCTAGGGGCGATTTATTGTACTTTCAAGATTGCTCCTTCTTCTGGTTCCACATTTAGGAATTGAAATGTTCAGGAGAGTACCTACCTAGTCCCCAGGATGGGCTGCGGGTGTCAAGTACTTATAGTAGGCAATGCATTCCTTTGGCATATAGCAATAAGCATGCTTCTTTTATTATTATTTTTTAAAGTATATATATTTTTATTGATTTCAGAGACGAAGGGAGAGAGAGACAGAAACATAAATGATGAGAGAGAAACATTAACATCGATTAACAGCCTCCTGCATGGATTGGGATGGAGCCAGCAACCCGGGCTTGTGCTCAGACTGGGAATCAAACTGTGACCTGCTGGTTCATAGGTCCACCCTCAGCCCCTGAGTCACACTGGCTGGGCAAGCATGCTTCTTTTTGTTCATTAAAGCAGAGCAGCCTTATATAAAACCCCTCCCTCACATGCTTTTCTTACAATTGTTATTATTTTTTATTTTACCTCTGGTATAGGTATTGACATCCTGAAGCTGGTGGCAGCCCAGGTGGGAAGCCAGTGGAAGGACATCTATCAGTTCCTGTGCAATGCCAGCGAGAGGGAGGTGGCCGCTTTCTCCAACGGGTACGCGGCGGACCATGAGCGGGCCTACGCGGCCCTGCAGCACTGGACCATCCGCGGCTCCGAGGCCAGCCTCGCGCAGCTCATCAGCGCCCTGCGCCAGTACCGCCGCAACGACGTGGTAGAGAAGATCCGTGGACTCATGGAAGATACCACCCAGGTATTGTATCCAGGTCTTCTGTCTTCCCCACTAACTTTTTGGTTCCAGTGCGTCACATTTTGCTAGGAATATGTAATAAGGAAAAATACCTGATATTAGGTGTTTAGGTATATGTATACACACACACACACACACACACACACACACACACACACCCCTACACACCCTCTAGGGCACTGGTTCTCTCTTTTTTTAAAAATATATTTTTATTGATTTCAGAGAGGAAAGGAGAGATAGAAATAGCAATGATGAGAGAGAATCATTGATCGGCTGCCTCCTGCAGGCCCCACACAGGGGATGGAGCCCCAGAC
This sequence comes from Myotis davidii, assembly GCF_000327345.1. Taxonomy (NCBI): domain Eukaryota; kingdom Metazoa; phylum Chordata; class Mammalia; order Chiroptera; family Vespertilionidae; genus Myotis; species Myotis davidii. The sequence goes on along the minus strand of NW_006300048.1, from coordinate 6,411,635 downwards.
CTGGGCATGTGCTTAACGGGGACTCGAACCATGACCTTCTGGTTCATAGGACGATGCTCAACCACTGAGCCACGCTGGCCTGGCTAGGGATTTGTTCTCAATGGGTGTTCATGAGACTCATCTGGACATCTTTTTAAAAATTCTGGTACTTTGGTCCCACTGTAGACCAGTCAAGTCAGAATCTCTACGGGGAACTAGGAATCGGTATTTTTCAAAGTCTCCAAGTGATTTTTTTTTTTTAAGCATCTTTTTTTAAAAGAATTTTTTATTTTTATTTTTTAAAAATATATTTAATTGATTTTTTTACAGAGAGGAAGGGAGAGGGAGAGAGAGTTAGAAACATTGATCAGCTGCCTCCTGCACACTCCCTACTGGGGATGTGCCCACAACCAAGGTACATGCCCTTGACGGGAATCAGACCCGGGACCCTTGAGTCCGCAGGCTGACGCTCTATCCACTGAGCCAACCCAGTTAGGGCGCTCTCCAAGTGATTTTAATGTGCAGTTAAGAATCATTGTCTTTGGGGATAGGTTCTAACGTCAGTCTGTGCAGTGGGTCTACTTCTTGAAAACTTCTGTGATGTGGCTCAGCTTACACCCTGAGCATGCCGGTGGTGCTGGCAGCAGTCAGTAACATGATTCATCCTCCTCCTTGAGCTTGTTCAAGTCCCCACATCAAATGGGAATGGAGGGGACCCAGGAGTGTGACTTACTTATAGTCTCTGAGCCCTTGGGGACCCAATGCCCTGCATTTGAATCCTGGCTGTGGTAGGTAGTAGCTGGGTGACCAAGGGTTAAGGACTTCAGCTTTCTCTGCTTCTGGTATCTCATTTGTAAGCCAACTTTGTAGGGTTGATTAAGACTAGAAATTAAGTACATAAAATGCCTGACGCATTGAAGGCGTTCTACAAATGGTAGTTATAACCATGATGTAAATCATTTTACTTGGCCTTTCCTATTCATAATGTGCTTCCCTGAAAGGCCATGAATCAAGTACAAATGTGGATATTGATTTATAGTCCTCACAGACTTCGATTAAAGTTTTGGAGCATATTCCCAAAGTAAGAAAAAATGCTGCCATGGAGACTTGCTAAAACCCACTTAAAATGTAAAAGGCCATTCTGCCTGCGGTATTTTCTAGTGGTCCAAACTTATTACCTGAAAGAGCTAGTGAATTAACTCTAATTCACTATTTTTCTGCACTAAATTTTATATATCAAGGGGCTCCCTTTTATATATTTAAGAAATCCAAATGCTTTTTATCTTTTCATACCAATAGTCATCAGGGGGATCTTTTATCTAAGTGACTAGATAGAAATTTGTAGCTGCTAATTGACTCTGAAGGTGGTCTTTAAAACTCCTGGCATATTTTTTACTTCTTTGAAATGTGGAATTTTGGAAAAAACTAATTCCTAATAGATGTAGTGTTAAACATTCAAAGGCACACAGCAGTGTCTCGTGACTTTCTGAGGAATGATCTCAATATGCGTAGCTCACAACTAAAACTGGGCTTTAAGCAGCTGGATTTGGGGAAAGCAAAGGGAGGCGTTAAATATCCAATTAAAGAAAACAGCTTTGGTGAATGGAATGGAGGGAATCCAGAGGTGGATATTATTATATTTCCTTGGAGTGTTGGCTTTAAGGAAGCACTGGCAGGGCACAGGGTAGGTTCTAAGGTCCTTGAAGAAGGCTTTAGATCAGCGGTTCTCAACCTGTGGGTCCTGACCCCTTTGGGGTTTGAACGACCCTTTCACAGGGGTCGCCTAAGACCATCGGAAAACACATATATAATTACATGTTGTTTTTGTGATTAATCACTATGCTTTAATTATGTTCAATTTGTAACAATGAAATTGGGGGTCACCACAACATGAGGAGCTGTATTAAAGGGTCGCGGCGTTAGGAAGGTTGAGAACCACTGCTTTAGATACTTCAGAATAAGTCACATTGTCTCCTTGATGATGCTTACAAGAAAGATAAAATGCAATGGATGCCACGTTAGGACAGGCTCAGTGCAATATTGAATAAGGTAGAAAGATGGTCGTGATATATTGTTAGGGGAAAAGGAGGTTACTGAACTGCGTTTCGTATTTCTCATTAGGAAAAGCAAATGTGAGCATGGGGATATATAAAAAAAGGAAAATGAAAATGCATAAAAATGTTAATGTTGTTATTGAACCTAGATGGTAGACTTAGAAGTGATTTTCTTCTTTTTAAATCATTTGCTATAATGAGGAAGATTACTTTTGTGATTTTAAATATTTTTTAGAATGACAGCTGAAAGGGCACAAGAGAAAAGGATAGGTAAGGCTTGCTTTACTGTGTTAAATTGAGAGAGGGATCATCCTCATTTTAATTTAGGGAGAGCAGTGATTTAGGTGACAGTCAATTCTTCCTTATTTAGGACTGCCTGAGGTTTGTGATGTTGGGTCAGATTTGCCAAAAGCTTATTAAAACTTGCTTCATTTTTGGTTTCTGCAAATCCATTTCATTTCTCTGTGTACACTCAACAATCACTTAGAATTTGGACCTAGTCTTTGGGGTACTATTTTAGTAGTAGTGATGATGATAGGGTATTGACTATCACTAGTGACATTTTTATGTTTCACTGATGATTCCATTGAAATAATGGAAACTGCTGTTCCATAGCAGTCTATTGAGCATCTACTTCATTCTAGGCACTGACATAGTTGCTAGGAACAGTGGGCCCAACGTCTCTATGCAAGAGAATGCATATCAAGGACGGTGGTTCATAAGAAAAGCCACTGCATTAATGAATAAGCAGAACAGTCCCAAGTACCAAACTCTTGCACCTTTTAGTTCTTTTTTTTTCTCTCTCTATTTCCTCTATAGTACAAAAAAAAAAAATCTCATATCTATTTTTTGTTATTTATTTTCTATGAAACAGTGGCATCAAAGCATCTTACAGCTTTCTTTTTGGTGCTAGGATAGCCTACGTGTTATGATGGAGGCTAAGAAGGCAATATTATGCTTCATGTTCCATATTTTAATTGTCCATCATTGCCCTGCAGCATTCTGGACTCTAATTTAGTAGCTAATGAGCATGGGTTTCTGGCTGCCAGATCGTACTAACTGCACACTATGTAACTGTGGGCTCATAGTTTACCTCGGAGATCTGTCAGAGTCAAACAAGGAATCAGAACCCAGGGGCATAATTGAGACTGATTCTTCCCATCTTATGATGGATTTGTATTCTTGGCGTATTGTAGTGCTGCTGGGGATTTGAGACTTTGCCCCAGGAGCTAATGGCCTCTTAATGTGTAAAAACTACTGCGTGTGTATGTGCGCTTAAAAATGGTTAATGTTTGTTCCTATTCATGAGGTACCTATGTTATGTTCCACTCAAAGGATCAGCCCCAGTGTGCTTTTCAGTGATTTCTGTCCAGAACAGCTGGCTTATTGTTAGCCATGGTAGCCTATTAGCCATTTTTAAATTAAACACATTCAGAGCCTAACTTTTTCATTAAAAAAATTTTTTTATACTCAAAAATTATATAGTAAAATTCACTTTTTGGTGTACTGTTCTTTGAGTTCTCTCTCTTTATTTTTATACCTGTTTTTTTTTGAAGCAGTTTTAGGTTTTAATAAAAATTGAGAAGGAGGTACAGAGATTTCCCATACATTCATAGACTCCTCCATTATCAACACTACTCACCAGAATGACTTTTTTTTTCCCACCAAAGATGAACTTACATTGACACATTTTAATCATCCAAACCCATAGTTTACCTTAGGGTTCGTTCTTGGTATTGTGCATTCTGTGGGTTCGGACAAGTGTATAATGACACATATTCAACATTATAATAAAAACAATATTTTTACTGCCCCCCAAATCCTCTATGCTCTGCCTATTTATATCTTTCCCCCACCCCACTCCCATCAACCCCTAAACTTTTTACTGTCTCCATAGTTTTGCCTTTTTCAGAATGCCCTATAGTTGGAATCATACAGTCGGTAGCCTTTTCAGATTGGCTTCTTGCACTTAGTAATATGCATCTAAGTGTCCTCCATGTCTTTTCATGACTTGGTAGCTCATTTGTTTTTAGCACTGAATAATATTTCACTGTCTGGATGTACCACACTTAACCATTCACCCACTTCACTCTTTTTCTTGGGTATGAGATGCATTTTTATGTACCCTCTTCTTTAAACATCTAAAGTGAACCCAGCCTTTCAGAATTATATCGACTCTTCCCTTTCTAGGACATAAGCATTTAGAAGCAACAGCAAAGCAGTGGGACAATCATGGGAAGTTACTGGGACTTGGCCAAAGCTATCTATTTTTTTAAAACTTTTTTTATGTTTTTAAATATATA
>NW_006300048.1:6379829-6406363 GCF_000327345.1 Myotis davidii | reverse complement strand
ACATCAATGATGAGAGAGAATCATTGATTGTTGACCAGAGCTCTTTAAAAATCAAAATGAAACAAAAACCTAGCACAGCGTTCCAAATTGTATATTATCTTTTTTCCCTATCCGTTTACTTTGATTTTTTTCTGTAGCTTTATTTAAGAAAGTCTTTTGTAAGTAGCATATTTGTAAGGTTTTTAAAAATCTAGTCTGAAAGTGTCTGTCATTTAATTAGGGGATTTCAGTGTGGTTATATTTTTAATGTAATTACTCATATTTGGGTTTACATCTGCTATTGTATTATTTGTTTTGTATTTGTCCTATCTGCCTTCTCCCTCCCCCCAACCCCCTACCCCCATCCCTTCTTTCTTGTCTTCTTTTGGGTTCATCAAGTGTTTTTTTGTAATTCCACTTTTTCTCTTCTGGTACCTTGTCAGTTACACATTTTTTACTGTACTCTGTGCGGATACCATGGAGATTACAACATGAAGACTTCAATTATGAGAGACATTTTATAAATGTGCACTTCTTACTGTTTCCAAACGGTATAACAGCCTCAGAAGACTTTGGTCCTGTTTAGTCTTTCTTGCATTATGTGGGTTTTTTTTGTCATGAATTTTAACACTGCACATTTCTTAACCCCAAAACACATATTTATTATGGTTTCATGTTGATTTACCTGCAGATAAATACTTTCTGCGGTTCTTCATCTCTCCCTGCAGCTTCAGCTTCTACCCGCCATCATTCGTCTTTGGCCTACAGGATACTTCCTGCAGGTCCCCAGCAATAAGTTGCATGATTTGCCCATTGTCTTTGAAGGATAGTTGCAAAACAGAACTGAAGCTTGACAGTTATTTTCCTTCAGTACTTGTATGCCTGGGTTTATGTTTCCGCTGCTGAACAGCAAAGGAGATGATGTGATTTTATTTTAAAATCTATATTACATAAGAAATGATGTGTGCAATATTATACCCGGCACTTTGGGCAATGCAGAGACGAATAAGTAAGACAGTGCCGTCAAGGGTAGTTTGTAGTTGATGGAGAAATTTAGACAGACCTATATAATTTAAGGGAGTAAAACCACAAGAGTGGGCGGAGGGAGTACTGGATGTACAACTAATCAGCCAGTAAGACTCCAGATCGCAACATCAGCGTGGAGGTGTGTGCCAGGTTAAATTTCTGTCTGGCAGCTTCTCATTTTATGGTAAATTCTTTGGCCTCTCTGCCTCAGTTTTTTCCTGAGAAAATGGGGACACGATTAGTGCCTGTCCTGTGAGCTTGTTGTGAGAATTAGGTATGACCCACAGTCAGCACTTACTGACTATACTATTAATAGTTGCAGTCATTCCCTGGCCCTGGAGGTAAGAGAGATGGAGGAATGTTTCCTGACAGCTCCAACGCATACATGTAATAGATCCTTTAAATCCTGCCACGAGGGTCCTTTAGTGTCGGGTAGGGAGGTACTCCCAACTCCAAGGCTGCTTAAAGTGCATGGTGGAGCACAAGGGCGGCCATCTGAGTTCAGTACCCAAGGACTGGACATTCCGGCGCATGGTAAATATTTCTTTCTCTCTGGGCGAATGTTCCTCGGCCGGCAGGGATGTTTTCTCTAGTGGAGAAACAAAGGTGATGGTATGTGTGAAGATAACAGTCTGTGCTTTCAATAGCTGTCAGAAAAGGGAAACAAAATTGAGCAACTGAATGTCTGGGTTCCCTTTTATGCTTTTTTCTTTTTGAAACATTGCATATGTAGATAGGCTTAATCAGTGCAACCCCCTCCGCCCCCCCTCCCCCCCCCAATACACACGCACCTCGAAGGGGGTGAATTTGTCTGCATTTTTATTGATTTAGGTTTTTCTGTTTAAAATGGGACTTCAAGTGTTATCAGAATTAAATGAGGTAATTAATAGCCTGCTAAATTGTGGGATGTGGAAAAGTGAGTTATTAAAGTGATGCTTAGTGGGATCTGAATTCCAGCCTTCCTTTGTTGTTGCCTTTTGAAAAGGGGAAGAAGAAGAAATTTTGTGTACATTTAAAAATGATAATGTTAAAAACAACCACAATAATTTAAAATAATACAGAGTGTTACTTTAGTTGTCTGCTTTGACCAGAGATTCACAAGTGTAAAGAATTGATCTTATCCCTCCTTCTGTCCTTCCATACGGTTAGGTAGATAAAAGCCACACTGTAACTTAACAACTAATGGAACTGAAGCCAATGTTGTTGTTATTGACTTATATGTGGTAGAATGATTTGATTATTTCTAAGGGTATCTTATCCTTTCCAGAAACCACATGGAATACATCCCAGAGACAGAACGCCCCCCCCCCCCCCCACTTGTCTTTCTCTAGACTACAGTAGACTCTTTGTTGGAGGCTGGGTGGCTTCGCTCTGTAAAATCAGCTGCGAGATTTGCAGTGAGAAGAGCACTGGGCATGGTCTTGGCTTCTGCCGCAGAGGGAGCTACAGTTACTGGGCTTTGCTTACACCTGCAGGATGCAGCTGTCCTTACCCAAGACCTGCCCGAGACCAGCCACTCTCAGAAATGTCCTGCAGGGAGGACGAGTTGAGGCAAATACCAGCTGTACACTTAACTGTTGGCTTCTTGGCTATTCCAGTTTGTCTTTGTCGTCACTTTGCCAGTTGGTCGTCTCTTATAAAATAGGGATTGTTGTCCTAAGGCCTTAAGATGTTGGCTCAGCTGGCATGGATCTAGCCTCTGCCTTCTGTTGTGGGGCCATGTGAGGTCAGGTTACTTAATATGTGGGGAACCTCTGGGGTGATGAGGAGACCTTATAAAAGGATTGCTGACATATAACAGGCCCAGGGACACTGAACGATGCTTGTGTGTAAGGTGGTCATTGTGCATAGAGAAGTGATGTCCGTGAATAAGCCTTTAGAGTTTGAATGACATTTCAGGCTGTACTACTTCTTATCATCTTTTAAGGTTTCATTCAGGTAGTCCACGACATTTGGTCAAGCACCAGCTGGGGCCTGGTACCATGTAAAGAAGAAAAGTGGGCCCTGCCTTTCACAGCTCGAGAGCCGAGATGGAGACACGTGTGCAAATGATTACAATTCAGTGGGATAAGCAAATGTTAAATAGAAGTGTGGGTGCACGAGGACATAGAAGATAGTATCAGAAAGCAGGAATACCCACCCCCCCACACACACACATAAGAAACAAGAGCAGGTATGCATTAGTTGATTTGAAAGTCATTAAAATAAACAAACTGTGTTTTCAAGACTGTATTTTGGTCTTTTCCCCAAGACGTTTCCATCTGGTTTCTGCCTAGGGAGCCCCCCCTTCCTGCTTTTTCACACGAGGGGCTTCTCAAACCTTTGATTCTTCAAAGAACGTCTGATTTACTCAGAATCTTGTTTTGTTTGCTCAGTCACAAGCTTTTCAGAAACCATTCACTGATCTGTGATATTAAAAGTATAGGAACAAGGTGCCACTTAATGTCGAGTGCTGGGTTTGAATTTTGAATCTCCAAGAACTAATGGAAGGGACTGACAAATTGAACAGTTTGGTTTTGTTCTTCTGGATTCGGTTTGATCTTGCTTTAGGCACTTACTGTGAGACCTTGAGCAAATCCTATTGTGTCTCCAAGCCTCAGTTTTTTTTGTAGTTGCCTTGTTACTAGTAAGTACCTGGTGAGGACTAGAGATAGTGAGTGTACTAGTATATACAAAGACAGTGAGTGTACATACTAGATATAGTGAACATAAATGCCTCGTCCTGCACTTGACATATAGTAGGGCACAGTGTATCCTATGTTAGAATTTGAATTCCACATTCTTTTCTTTAGACTCAAGAGCAAATAATACCACTCTACTTTCAGTAATGCACAGTAAAGAGAAAGGGAAGCATTATTTGCTGAGTATCTATTGTGTCCCAAACACCATCTGAGTGCTTTACATCGGTGCTTATCTGGCGAGCTTCGTGGTCATGCGAGGTATAGGTAGGTAATGGAATTAAAATGTATTCTGTACTTTGTTGAAGGTTATGTCAGTTGTAAAATGTACCAAATACTGCTATTATATGGCAGTATTTTTATTTCTTCCTAGGCTAAGAAAGAAATAAAAATACTGCCAATTATAGTTGTAATACATCCCCATTTCAGAGATGTTAAAATGTGAAAAAATATGCATCATAGAATTAATGAAATGTAGTAGTTGAGCTTGAGGTATTCAGGTTACAAAAAGAAAAGTTGGGGAAACAGATTTTTGGGGTCTTGCTATCGATGTACTCTCCTTTCCCAACACACACATATACACATGCCTCTTTTATTCCCCGGTAGCCTTTAAGGATGAAATGGTTTAACACAAGCAATTTATTTAGTAAATATTCATAGAACACCCATTGTATTTTGAGCCCTGAACCAAGCATTGAAGATATTAAATGAAACACACACACACCAAAACATAAAAACACAATCATCCCTCCAGATGCTGACATTTTTAGAGGAGGGATAGGTTGGTGAGCCAACCTTTAGGATATATATTTTGTGAAATTGTTATGAGATGATTTGAGATGGGCTTTTATTTTCTTCTGGAGACATGTGCTCAACATCCAGAAAAGGCTCAGTCTATCAGTTGATGACATTTTCAGCCTGTTCTTCTACACACTTCCTGGCTTTCTCAGAAGGTTCATTGGGAAGAAATCAGAATCAATATTGTGAAAAGAGGCGTATTTTCTTCATCAATTGCCAGTGCTGAAGATCATATTTTCATTTTTTAAAAGCCAAAACATATCTGGATAAAGCTTAGTAGCTTCCACTGTTGGCCTAGCTTCTCCACCCATGGATGTGAGTTATAGCCCAAGTGCTAATAGTGGGTACACTAGCTGATGAGGAATTGCAGCAAGTTTTAGTATATCCCAATTAATTTCAACATTTAAATTGCTTTTCCCTCACTATTTCCTTGAAACAGCTATCACTCATGATTTTCCCATGAAAAAATTGTCACAGAGGGAATTTTGATTTTTCCACAGTTGGGCTTTCAGGGGATAAGCTGGAATGACCACTCATTTAGAGTGGCTTATCACCCAAAAACTACTAGGGAAAAAATGGGAATTTTTTATAATTTCAATAAGAGGTAAAGCTCTTCTGAGAGTAATATGAAACACAGAAACTCTACAAGAAAGATCTAACTACTTAATAACTGTATAAGCTGGAAAACATGCAAATCTAGACAAAATAACTGGGAGAAGTTATTTGCAATGTGAGATTAATTTCATTGAAAAAATGAAGAGCTTTTATAAATTAATTAAGACACCAACAACTCAAAAGGAAAATGGGCAGTCTGCGAACAAGGTAGTTCACACAAAAGGAAATACTAAAAGCTCTTAAAGGTATAGAGATTTTAAACCTCGTTCCTAATAAGAAAAGTTCGAATCAACACCTACAGAGATATAATTTTAACCACTCAGACTGGCAAAGAGGGAAAAGTATGGCCTGGAAAATTCTTGTGTTGTGAGGGAACAGAGAAAGAACAGCGTCCACTGATAATGGGTGTGTGCAGTGGCCCAGTCCCCGTGGAGGGCCATCTGGCGTTAGCTACCAGAGTAACTGTCAGTTGACCACTGACATTCCATTTCTAGCAACAGGTCCTGCAAGTGTTCCTTAGAGCATCATTTGTAATAACAGGAGGCGAAGCAACACAAATACCCTCCAATAGAGAGCTGGTTATGTAAGTCATGGAACATCCATGCAGTGAGACAATATGAACTTGTCAAAAAGAGTGACTCAGATCTGTATGTGCTAACCCCAAGAACTGCATTTAAATGGGAAAAGGCAAAGTGTAGAACAATGCGTACACTGTGTCACATATTGTAAAAAAGAATGTAAAAAAACTGTAAAAAATGAAAAGGACGAGCGGGGGTGGGGAATATATGTACCTCTTTATTGGTGTGAGTGTAGAGTATTTCTGGAAGTACACAGGGAATTGGTAATGGTGGTTACCACCCGGGAGTGGAACTGACTAGCTGAGACCTTGAAGCCAGAGGCTGAAGTCAGTGGTTAGCGAGGGAGAAGTCTGTTTCTTTTGAACCTTTGGAATAGTGTACCGCATATAGTGTAATTATGATGACATGAATCCAATGGACCATTTTATGAAATAATGCTAATCTAATCAAAGGCGGCAAGTTCAAAACATTTGAGTCACAGATGAGCTCGAGCCTTCTTACTTACGTCAAAGTCACACGTTTCCTGTGAACTTTCTATCCTCCGCAATGTCTTATGGCATGCTTTGTGCAACTTTCTTTTTCGTGGTTAGAATTGTCCAAAGGCTTTTTTGTGGAAAGGCTTCCTAATAGGTCTCATTCAGTGAAGTTTAGGACACACGAGATCATTTCCAACAGCATGATCTCCTCACGTCTCCATGGGGCTGAGCTCTTAGAGGCGCGGCAGTACCTTCGAATGAGTGGACTCTGACTCTGAACCAAGGGAGCCAGCCTGCTTTGTCGAGAGCCAGTGAGTCAGCTCAGGGCCGCAGCCTTACTGTTGATGTCAGCGGCCGGACAGCTTGCAGACACACACACCAGGAGCTGGGCGGGGCTCGCCCTGCCCTCCTCCCTCCAGAGCCGGCTGGTTCTTACCAGCTTTGGCAGCCCTGCACAGCACTCACTACTTGTGTGACTTCCTGTGGTTTCCCCCCGGGCTTCCAGAAGAGGAACAATTCCCTTGCTTAGGGCAAGGATTGGCCACTCACACCTTGACTTAAATGGCAGTGGATGTGTAGCCTTCAGGATTTGTAGCCTTTTGAAATTAACTCTTAGAAGTGCTCAGAATTCACAGATGACCTATACTGTAAACACAAGACTAGAGCAGCTACCTTCACCTGCGTTTGGGGCACTTAAGGAAAAAACACACCATGGCCAGCTAGGCTGGACTAAGGTTTAAATATAATCTTACGTAAGGTTGCAGTTGAAACAAAATCCGTTCGTTATCCAATGCTTGGACAGATCTAGGGTGGGTGAGGGGTGTTTTGTTTTTTTTAAAATAACTAACTCCCCAGCGGTTTTGGCAGCTTTCAGTCAAGTTCATCCTGTGAGCCTCTTAAGAGTGGGTGAATTCACTCTGCAGGCTCTGCTCCCCACTCACCTGGGCAGTGCATAGTGTTCATTGGGTTCTGCAACCCCTGTGGTCTGGTGCATCTTGGCATCCACTCTTATTCCAGCGTCTACACTATGATCTCCAATTGTTACCAGAAGGAGGACCTGACCCTTGGTGGGTCTGCCTAGGGCCAGCCAGTAAGTAGTGTGTGGGTTCTTGACTTCGTGCAGGAAAAATTTCACAATGCGAGTCCAGGTGACTGTAAGGGAACATTTATTAAAGCTGGGGAGGTAAAACAAGGAAGGGCTTAGCATAGATCAGTGGTTCCCAACGTGGGGCACATGCCTTACAGGGGGGCAACTTAATTTTTAACGGGGGCAAGTCGAGAATGAGTTATTAATAGTGATTTTTTTTTTGCATTTCTTGTGGTTCTAAGGGCCTCATATACAGTATATAAATATATTTTGTGACATTTACTAGTATACATTTCAGTTCGCTATTATATGTTTTGAAACTTTATTTGCTATCTTTTCATATCATTTCATATTATTTTTTTTTAACAATTTCTTAGTGATTTCTTCCTCAGCACTTCCATTGTCCTTTCGTTCTTTTATTTTTCTCTTTCCTGGACGCCATATTCTTTGGAAGCTTGCTTAGATCACATTAATGGCCTTTTAGGCTTCCTCCACGTGAACAGGAGTTCACTTTTTGAATAATAAGAATCATATGTCACAGGGGAGGCATCAGGACTTCAGAGATGCTTAGGTGGGGCATGGCCAGAAAAAGGTTGGGAACCACTGGCGTAGAAGAAGCAACAGGAGAGCCCACGCTAGGCTGCCCTCGCTGTCTGGGAAAACAGAGAAAAGCGACCTGGGATCAGGTCCAAGGGAGCCTGGTATGAGCTGCCAGCTGCTGCTGCCCATTGCTCCCCTGGTTCAAGCCTTGTGGGGTCCTTTAGGGTTTAGAGAATGCATGCCTCTGGGGGAAGAAGAGGGAAAAGGGGAATAGGGGGGCTGCTCCCCAAAGAGAGAACGTGAAATGGGTACTTTGTCATGAGGCTTCATCTCTTTCTCCTGGGCAGGAGTCTCAGGTGAGGTTTCAGGGGAGGGTTTCAGCAGAATGTTAGCCAGTTTTCTAGGTGTGCTCCTCCAGGGCTGGTCAGTGTCAGTGACTGTCATTAGTCATCGCAGCTGGTCCTGGTGTCACCCACCTGGTTTTGCTGTTTTCTGGACCTGGAGCTGAAATACAACTGAGGCCTGGATGTTATCTCTAGGAAGGCGACCTTCTGTATCTGCTGTAAATTGTTCTGTCGGTTTGTTCAGCTTATCTGTCTCAGTTTCCCTATTCCACTTATCTTGGCTTGCTGGACTGTGTCACAATGACCTCAGGGAGATCTAGACAGCATAAGGTCAACAATGTCTGCTTGCCAGTGGATCATTTTAGATTTAAGTGTCAGCCTGTTGCCTATACAATGGAAGCACTCCTTGTTCCCTCTCCTGTGATCTGGGCCAGGCAGAAGAAAAAAGAGGGAAAGACAACAAAAGCCTAAACAATGAAAAGACGAGGGAAAGTTTGGGGAAGTTTTGTCATAAGGTTATTTGGCTCTTAGCCCATGTTTTAAATTTGTTTTCGTGAGTTTTAAAAATAAGGCTTACCAAACAAAGTTGAAAGCACAGTACAACCACCTATAAATGCATCAGCTCGATTCAATAATTCTTTGCATTTTATCATTTTGCTTTTTGTATATGTGAGTGTATATTTATAGTACATATTTTCATTTCTGAGACGTCCTCCAAATTTCTGATAACTGATAACCTAACTCTTTTTAAAAAAAAGCTTAAAAATCAGCATCTGCCTATTTTCCTCAACTTTTTTCTTTTTGTTTGCCAAAATTATGCTGAGTAAATGTGGATTATCCTTGCCCAAATCCCTACTCTGGGATGGGTTTAACAAGAATTCACACGCAGAAGAATCTAAAATCATGTCTCCTATTGAGACAGGTTGGTAAGCCAGGACAAGTGGGATAGGGAAACTGAGATAGTTAAACCGCCAAGCAGTTTACAGCCATTTAATAAACCAAAAAAATCCTATCTCCCCTAACCAAGGACACTTAAGAGTAAGTAGTTTGCACTCCCCAGCCAGAGGGTAAATAACTTACATCACCCTCCTCAGGAGATAACAGATCCAGTCAGTGCCATTTGTGTCAACCACACCTGGGGACGGATGAAGGGATGAAGTCGGGGGGAATAAATCTGATTTTGGCGCATCAGCATAAAGCTGATGAGTATTGTGTTGAGGTCCTCCCCTAAGCAATCAGCCTTTAAAACCCCCAGGAATGTTAACCTCTGCCTTTCTCTCTCCTAAGCTTCAAGGCCGGCCCTTCTATTACCTCTAACTTTCTGAATAAACTTGCTCTTATAATTTGAGTTCTTGGCTCTGAAATCTTTCTTTGCCAAACAAACTCAAGAACCGAGGTCCAGTTTCACCAACACCGCCTGTAAAACTGTCATTTAGGATTTTAAAGAAACCTGCCTCGATTTTTCTTTTTTTCTTGGGGCGGTGTATTTGGTTTTTTGTTTGTTTGTTTGTTTTAAGGGAGAAATCATTGTTTATAGGTATTTCCTTAGTATCAGGGCTGGTAACCCTGATTATCTGAGCCCTCATTTATAGCTGGAATCCTGGATTTGGATAACAAAGCATTCCTTATTATCTAAATTCTTATAAAAATGGACTGAATAGATTCAGATATCAAGAGATGCTTATAGGGCAAGGAGAATAATGCTCGTTTTTAGTGGAGCTCTATTGCACTTACCTACGTAGGAGGTCATGAAATCTCATTTACATGAGCAGCTGGGAAAGCAGGAGAAACAAGCTTTAGCTATTATAATCCTTAAGTAGTTGTAGTTATGTATTTACTTGTGTATTAATTCCTTTGAAATAAACCTTTAATAGAAATGGAATTTGTTTTTTTAAACAGTCACTGGTCTGTTGGATCTGAAATATTTGCCACTAGACAACAAAGTTATTGGCTACAGTTGAAGTGATTGGTATTGACAGAATCTCTCATCTTTGTCTCTAGGCAGTCAACCAGTTGGGGTGTAAGCTCTGCCATTGAGTGACAGATCCTTGGAGACCCTGTCTCTGACCCCTTCACTCTAGCTAAGGGGCCAGGGCAGCTCCTTAGACTCTTTATATTGAGTTTATAGTTTTTGTCAATTTCCCTAAATGCAGTGGGTCCAGACAGGGAAGTGACAAGGCTCCGAAAAGAAGATTAGACAGAATCTAGACAGACCCGATCTTGAATCCTGGAGCTTTGTGACCTTGATTGGGTTACTTAAACCTCTTAGAGCCTCAGTTTTCTCATCTGTAAAATGGAGCTGATAAAAAGCTACCTTAACAGCAAATGGATTACATATATTTCATGCTGGTTCATTTTGCACAGTATTATTAATGGCCTGTTTCTTAATGGTCCTTTTCGCATCCTGAATCTGTGTTAACAAGCTGGTCAACTTAGATGCAATAGCAATTTGATTTCATTGAATTTAGCAAGTAGACTTTTAAAAACCGTTTTTAAAGTGATGGAAATTTTTCTAAGTGTTAGATGAGGTCTGGAGGAAAAGTTTAGTTGAAAGGGTGACTTTTGACTCTAAGAAGCTTTCCTCTTGAGTCTGTCAGCATATCTGGCTGCAGAGAGGACAAGGAGTGTCTCCTGGAATCCAAATGGGCAGTGCCAGGAGCCAGGGGGTTAAGTTGAATCATTTTAGCAGAATGGTAAGGAGCACCCAGGCTGGGTAATTACTGCTTCATTTCAGGGGGTTACTGAGGCATCGAAGTTGTTAATTAGTTTTATGAAAACAGATTGTGCATCCACAGGGAGATTGTAATTGGGTAGTAATTGAAATTAACTTGGAGGTAAACCTTAGTTGAGTGAACCAGTTGGCGGTAACTTGGAAGGAGAAAGGGATTTGGGGTGGGGGTTAGGATGGGAGTAGAGAATGAAATACCAATAGGAAGACAAACAATAAATGACATAATTTGAACAGAGATGACCTTGACTAGACTTTTTTGTTTAGAAACAGGGAAACAGGTCTGCAGAAGGAAATGGTTTTTCTAAGATCACACCTTCCCTTGCAATGATATTCCAGGATTTTCATGACTTTGATTTTTAAAAGTTGACTGTGGGGAAAATGAAATGCATGCTGAAAAGGTAGCTCTGAGGCCAGAGTTCTGGGCACATTCCTGTTGGTAGAATATATTCAGGAATGCTGCTAGCTCTTAGGAGAGAAGAAAAGTGCTCTCAAAATCTTGTTTCATGTATATACCGCCCTTTTCTTGGATAAAGCTCGGAAGGACTTTCCTGTACCATTCCCAGCTACATCCTCCCAAGGGGCTAGTGAAACACTTGACCTTCCATTTCCTAGCATGTTAGGGAAGGCCAGGCAACCAAGTGGTCTTTTGATTTGATATGAAAAGAGGAGACTTTAGCTCCAGCTTCAGTTTCTGGTTGTGATTTGGTGGAGCACCCAGAGTGAGCACTCAGTTTGGGGGCTCTGGTTGAGGTAGGAGAGAGGGTTGTAAGGACACAGCTGGAAATGGCTCATTCCAGTACTACGCGAGTACAAGTAAAATCCTCGTTCTCATAAACATGGCTACAAACCTCCATAGCCCAGAGGTGTTCAAGCTCACACATGTCAGTCAATACCCTGTGTACTAACCGATTTGGGTGGCTCTGGAAATCAAAGGAAGATGGTCAGGTCAGCGGTGGAGCTCCTCTACGTGTGACTCAGCTGTTGAGTCAGGGGAACCATTTATCTCTTCCCATTTCAGGTTGGACTAATAACTGCAGTCTCTGGAAGGACTAAGTGTACTTCCATGGAAAGAAACTAATCAGAAGGACATTTGGGGCTCATTTGGCCAAAATATAGTACATGGTCTTGAAGTTTCCACAATAGAACCATCTGTTTTGGGCTGGTTCTTTCTTTATTATCCCTGCCCCCTCCCCTTTTGGTCTGTCTTACTGTCTCTACCTCATTTCTCAATTGAGCCTTCCAAGTTAGCGTGATTACCTCATGGCTATAAAACATGGCTAAGAACCGAACTTTTCACATTTCTCCAAAGGGGCTTCAGATATCTGGTGGATGATACATTTCCTTCATTGGCCAAGTTTTCCCAGGGGCCTTTCTTTTACATCTTAATATCTGTCTGACTGCAAGAGGATTTTTTGTTTTGTTTTTTTGGTTATTTTTGTGGGGGGGTGTTGCCCTTTTGTGCCCATGAACATTTAACAAAAGTATAGAGAAGAGCTCAGCCAAGTAGATGCTCTTCCAGCTATCCTGTTTCTTGGCTACCGATATAAATAAAAGAGGCTACGGCCACAACATTTTCAAGTTAGCAGAAGGAAAATATACTTATCAGTGGTGACTGCTTTCAAAAATAACATTTATTGTTTTCTTAATTATAAAGTTAATATGTCCCTGCAGAGAATCTGGAAAGCTCAAAGAAGCATAAGGAATAAATTAAGTTACTCATTTTGTGCATGTTTTGAAAAGTTTACGCTCAAAGCTTTTGTAAGAAAAGACCCTCTTCTGTGGAAATCTGGCTTTCTTGTTTAGAATATCTGTCTTCTCTTTCAGTTTCTAAATCTTATTATAAGTGTTCCTCAGTTGCTATAAACTCCATACTGAACCAAGGACTTTCTGAATTAATAAAAGAAAGAATTCATTTATTCCAAATATCCTGATGACTGAATTTCTGATGAGAGCTACCACAGGTAACACAGTGCTTGAGTTACATGCTGTGTTGCAAACCAATTTGGGGGGATATTGTAAATATTAAAGTAAAAAGGAAAAAAGTAAGTTTCTAGGATCAATATTTTTTCTTAGAGTGAAAAAATGTATATAACTTTAGACAAATCTCGAATGCAACCAACTACTGTGTATCCTTAGTAGAATAGATTTTCTAGAAAGACGATTGTCATGGTCTCTGGCTTTAGTGGTAGATGTTAGCTTAGCTCCAGTGTGGTGATGCTAAAAACAATTCCTAGGGGCATTTTCATATTCACTTGACTCATTCCTAATTACAGGAGAGCATCGCATCAGCATTCTGTCTTCCCAAGTTATGTTGGAAATCACATGATTAGTCCTTTGGCAAAAGTAGGGGGAAGCGGTTAAATATTTAAAGTTTTGAGCTGAGTTCAGGAAATAGGTGGGTGGACATCTTATTTCTTAGCCTGTTATCATGTGATTTGTGTGTGGGAATTGCTTTTTAAGCAAGAATAATGCACTATATTGACTGACCATGTTGTCCCATGTAATGTCCCTGAGAACCAGAGTGTAGACAAGTGCTCTTTGTCTGAGTGAATGAAAACTGTGTATTGGCATGAATGGCCATGTGCATTTGCAGGGAGCAGGGGCACATGCCAGGCCTATTGAAAGAGAATGTTAAAAGCATATACATAACTTATCCGTGGATCAGACGGGTGCTGCTGGGAATGCGTGTTTTCCAAGTCTTAAACTTGCACTGGAAGCAAAAGTGAGGTGTGGGTGGTTGTACAGAGGAAAAATGCTCTTGGAACAACATTAGACGTGAGGTAATCAGTGGTCTTCAGAATCTGCAGTCCACTGCAAGAATTTCTTAGGCCTTAAAGGTTGTAAAAGAGGCAGTTGTGTTTGCTTTGTGCGTTTTACAACTATTCAACCTGATGCTTTGAAAGGAGGGTCAATGTCTTCTTGGCCGAGGAACTTGAAGTTGACTTGTGTGAGTGAAGTCAGGAGGGTTCTAATGAGTAGTGATTAACAGCTCTGGGAAGAGTGCTCATCCCTGAACCCTGCCCTGTGTGATCTGCTCCCAGATTTTCATCCATGCCAGAAGAGCCAATGAAAAGATAAAGTCGATGGACTAGAAAATACCACAAGTACCTGCCAGAGTCCTGAAGTATAGTGTCAAATGACGGGGCTGTGTAGAGATGGCAGGCAGACCTGAGGTGAACACTGATTCTCTCCCAGTAGCTGTGTGACCTTATTTCACCTGTAAAATGGGGTGATAACACTATCACTTCCCCCATCTCCACTATACACCGAGTACAGCCTTGATTCTACCTCACCTGGCCAAAGTTGCAGCATGCTGTCATCCTACTTGGATTCTTGTCTGCACACCAGCCCGGGTGGCCACGAAGCTCACTCTCTCCATCAGAAACCATCTCATGTTTGCTTTGTGTTATGTCTCTCTGGTGCCCACCACAGAAGGCAAGCTTCATGCTCATGCTTCGGGTGCTCTGCTCTCGTTCTTTCAAACAATTTTAATTTCTGAGCTAGTTTGAAATGGAAATCAGGAAACCTAGAATCTAGACTTAGTGCTGGCACTTACTGGTTGGGAGTCCTTCATTAAGTCACTTCTGGAGGCCTCGGTTTCCTTACTTGTAAAGAGGTGTAATTAGTTTGCTAGGGCTTCCATAAGAAAGTAGCACAGACTGGGAAGCTCAAACAACAGAAATTTATTTCCTCACAATTTTGAAGGCTAGACCTTTGAGATCAAGGTGTCACCAGGGTTGGTGCCTTCTGAGGCTTCTCTCGGAGAAGCTGTCGTCTCCCCCCTGTGTCTTCACATGATCTTCCCTCTGTGTGTGTCTGTGCCTTCTTATAAGGACAACAGTCATACTGGATCAGCACCCAATTGTACCTCAATTATCTCCTTAAGATTTTCCTAAAATTTTATTGTTTTGAGAGAAAAAGAGAGAGATTGATTTATTGTTCTACTTTTATTTATTTATTCGCTGGTTGATTCTCATATGTGCCCTGACTGGGGATTGAACTCACAACCTTGGCATAGGACAATGCTCTAACCAACTGAGAGCCACCTGGCCAGGGCCCACTTACTTCTTCAAAGGCTCTATCTCTGAATACAGCCATATTCTGAGATACAGGGAGTTACAGCTTCAACATATGAATTGGAGATGGAGGGACCTAATTCAAACCATATCAGAGAGGAGTATACCAGTTATTATCTAAGACCTTTTCTAGCTCTACAAAATCACACTGTAAGTTGGAGATCTTCCCCTTTGTTCCCTGTCCAGTTCTACTCCTATGAGGTGACAGCTCGATATATATGCTTCTGGATTTTTAATGCTCATACATATTCTTATGTATATTTTTGAAGGGTTTAAAAGTCTGTGTGGTCCTGGCCTGTGTAGCTTAGTTGGTTGAGCACCATCCCAGGCACTGAAAGGTTGCTGGTTCAAATCCTGGTCATGGCACATGCTTGGGTTTTGAGCTCTATCTAGTGGGAGTGTGCAGATGGCAACTGATTGATGTTCCTCTCTCACATCGATGTTGCTCGCTCTCTCCCTTCCTCTCGCTCTAAAAAATCAATAAAAATTTTTTTTCAAGTGTTGTGTATGGTGAGTTTGTGTGTATTTAACAATAATATGATAAGTTAGTAGGGGCTGTCAATGGGAGACTTTATCTATAAAATATTAAATGAGACAGAAAAGCATCTGAGAACATTTTAATTTCATTTTCTTTCTCTATGACTTTTAAGTATATCATTAAACACATTCTTTTTGTTGTTCCCTCCCACAGCTGGATGCCGACAAACTGGCTCTCCCGATGAGCCCCAGCCCACTTAGTCCGAGCCCCATCCCCAGCCCCAACCCGAAACTTGAGAATTCCACCCTCCTGACCGTGGAGCCCTCCCCGCTGGAGAAGAGCAAGGGCTTCTTTGTGGACGAGTCCGAGCCCCTTCTTCGCTGCGACTCCACATCCAGTGGCTCCTCTGCGCTGAGCAGGACGGGCTCCTTTATTACCAAAGGTACAGCCAGGAAGCCTTCCCCATAAGAGCCCTCAGGACGCCTCCCTGCCACTTCCACAGTCCTAGGGAACCTGTCCCAGCAACGTGATAAGGCCAGCCCTGGAGAAACCATGTCGTTAGCCAGTGGGGATTCACGTGGCAACTCTTGACAGCCCCGGCTGTCTGTCTGAGAGCCTGTGCTCCTGGAGTGTCCGTCACCCTTGATCCTCATGCTATCAAATGTGTGTTTCAGAAAAGGTCCGATAAAATGTAGTCTGGCAGGTTTTCTGAAAATTATTTACCAGACTTGCAGAACCCACAGATTTAAAGCATCAGCCACTCAAGAGAAGGATAGGGTTTAGTGACTCGAATTAAAATTCACTGTTAAGCTTACTTGTAAATAATAATATTTTAAGCATTATGAATTGGTACTTTTGGTACATAATTTGCTACTTTCAGTTTTTAATAGCAGGGTTAGGAATTAACATGCACACTAGATTGATGACAGATATTTTGTTAGGTATTTCCTAGTTTGTTTAATTCCAGTTATATTTTAGTGAAGGACTATATTTTATGTTCTATTTTATAATTTATAAAATATGTTCTATTTTACATACTTATATTTTAAATACTTTACATATTTATATTTATCTATTTTATACTTATGTAAAATATTTATATTTTGTGTTATATTTTAGAGAAAGCTTTTTAAAAATATTTTTATTGATATTTGAGAGGAAGGGAGAGAGAGAGAGAGAGAGAGAAATATAAATGATGAGAAGGAATCATTGATTGGCTGCCTCCTGCATGCCACCGACTGGGGATCGAGCCAACAGCGTAGGCATGTGCCCTGACCAGGAACCTAACCATGACCTCCTGGTTCATAGGTTGACATTCAACTACTGAGCCATGCCGGCTAGGTGAGAAAGATTTTGATAATAACTAGTGGCCTGGTGTACAGATTTGTGCACATTGAAAGGGAATCTGGTGCGGGTGAACCAGATTCAGGCCCGACAGGGCCCCAGCAGCAAGCTAAACCCACGGACGATTACATGAGGAATTGGGCTCCCTCCTCCCTCCTCTCTGGGTCCGGAGTGCGGATGAACCAGATTCGGGGTTGACAGGGCACCAGCAGCAACCTAACCTACTAGTCGGAGTGTCTGTCCCCTGGTGATCATTGCGCATCATAGCTACCAGTTGAACGGTCACTTAGGCTTTTATATATATAGATAAGTTATAGTTTCTCACACCATTGTAAGGCATGACCCAAGAAACATTATTTTCTCATGTATGTATTTTTGCTCTTAGCAGTTCAGTTTTAAAATATGGCATCATAAGTAGACAGTCATATAATTATATCACATTGACTTGAAATAAACGGGGGGGGGGAAGGTGGGTTGAGGTCTTTTGTTTAGTGAGCAAACTACTGATGGGGAAAATAGTAAATTATCTGGGGGGAGGGGTAGTTTTTCAGATTTTTAAAAAGGTATTACAGTATTTTCCTTCTGAGTTTTAGAAGAATTTAGAAGTCATTTAGGGTTAGGCAAAGGTCCTGTTAAAAGACACACACATCAACAACCCATTGAAGCAGATCCTTGTCTGATCTTTATTAGGCAAATATTATTTTGATTTCTTACATGCAATGCAAGTAAGAACTCCTGTGTTGTTCAAAATGTGCCAGAGGTTCCCTCACTCACCTTGGGGTGGTAGGTTGGGGATAGCCTGTGGGGAGAGTAGCTGTCACTCTTAGCGGTCCTCCCTTGCCCCCAGCACAGTCCCTTTACTGCTGTCCTCTTCTCTCCCCTGTGCAGAAAAGAAGGACACGGTTTTGCGGCAGGTACGCCTGGACCCCTGTGACTTGCAGCCTATTTTTGATGACATGCTCCACATTCTGAATCCTGAGGAGCTGCGTGTGATTGAAGAGATTCCTCAGGCTGAGGACAAGCTGGACCGGCTATTTGAGATTATTGGCGTCAAGAGCCAGGAAGCCAGCCAGACCCTCCTAGACTCTGTTTATAGCCATCTGCCCGACCTGTTGTAGGACGCAGGGAAGACTGCACTCTGGAAGTTACTCATCTTAGTGTCAGGGTGGTTGGTTTTCTTGTTGTTGTTGCTTTTGGTATGTGTATGTTTGTGTGTGTGTGTGTGTGTGTGCGCGCGCGTGTGTGTGTGTAACAGAGTAAGTATATGGCCAGTCTTTTGAGTTCTTTCCTTTTTTTTGTCGCCCTTGCCCTTCTGGGAAGTTAGTTTATAAACCTTTTCAAGATATAACTGTTGCAAAATACCCACCACTAAAGTTTTTTAGGTTCCATATTTTCTCTGTTTTGCCTTCTTATGTATTTTCCAAGTTGTTCTGCGCGCTTTCTGTTCACTTCATGTAGCACAAATGCATTGTGACTGCTCCAGCGCACCGGACTGTGAGCCCCTTCAGCAGTGTGATGGCGCCCTGTGAATTCTGTCAGCGGTCTGCGTGTCTCAACATCCACATCTATGTTTTTTATTCTTACCATTTTTTTATGATTGTCACTTGCGAATTTTCTTAAGGGTGAAGGACATGTAAGACCCTGTCGAGTTACTGTAATTCAATGAAATGTTGCATTGTCTTTTTCAAATGCCTTGTTGTGTTGTTCATACTCATGGCCGAAACTTGACCACACCGTTGCCAATTGTCTGGTTTTCACCTGGACACCACGTAGAATGCTTGATTACTTGTCCTCCTCTAATGCGCTCTGGGCTGGAGACGTGAAATCCTCAAGCCACCAGGACCTGCTATTTAAGTGGCTTAACAATTGGACCACCAAAGAACTTGAACTTCATCTTTTAGGGGTCAAGCTGTTCGGGAACATATTGCTGCACTTTGGAAGGTCACAACTGAGTGTCAGGGCACCTTTTCCACAGGGAATTTGCCCCGCTTTCCTTTCAAGGTGTTTTTTTTTAATCCACACGTGTTGACAGGTCCAGTTTGCCCTGGATCAAGGCCTTGGTCTCGGTGGGATTCCTGCATCATTCAATCACGTCAAAAGTGGCTGCAGCTGTAAGAGCTCTTGTCTGATATATTTGCACCTCTGCTTCCATTTATAAACATACTCTCTAATGCTCAGTTGTCAGATTCTAAATCAAAGGTGATGTGGACTCCCTTTGTGTGGGAGGGGTTTGTGGATAGTGGTGAGGGACTGATATCAGAAAAATGCCTTCAAGTGTACTAATTTATTAATAAATATTAGGTGTTTGTTACCTGAGTAGTCTGAGTATATTGAATCCTTGCCTTGTACATGTGCTCACCTTATAGCTCTTTGATTCATCTCTTGGGAAAGTATTTAGGTTATTAAAAACCCCAACCTTTCTATTCTATAAATCATGCAAATTAGCAAAAGTTTGTGTTTGGAAAAGTCCCTGGAGATTCACAGAGAAGGACTACCGAGCACTAAGTGGCTGAGCATTTCCTCGCCTTTCGCTGTGTAAACCTGAGGCTCCTGTTTTTGAGATTGTCCCTATATTAAGAAATGAGGATTTAGGGATGAAGAGGTACAAATGGTGAGGCCTTGGAGTATATTCGTCTTACTCATTTCCACCTAGGAAACTTATCACTCATGGGGTCTATACAAGTTCATTGGCTTCTGTATGAAACCACATTGCCCCGAGTAACTTCTTTCTTGGCAGTAAGGCTGGGAGAAATCTTATGGTATGATATATCATATAACATTACATTTATTATATTTTATATTTTATCATAGCTTATCTTGGGAACCCTGGCTCAACAATTCCGATGGCTAGAATCAGCAATTTTGAGTTCTTCTTTCCATGAGAAACTGGAAGTAGATACTCTGAACACTTTGACCCATGTCAGGGACATGACAGGGTATTTTTGTGTCATCCACTTCCACATGGGTGTTTTAGGGAACTATCCTGGTATTTGGTTTAACTGGTTCTCAGGCTTTGATTCCCTTCCTCCTTTGGGACAGAAGACAAGAATTCACACACACACACACACAGCAAACTAGCCCTGGCCAGTGTGGCTCAGCTGGTTGCACCATCATTCTGAATACCAAAAGGTTGTGGGTCCAATTCCCGGTCAGGGCACATACCCAGGTTGCGGGTTTGATCCTCAGTTGGGGTGCATGAGGGAGGCAACAGGTCTGTTTCTCGTGTCGATGTTTTTTGCTCTCGCTCCCTCTTCCTCTGTCTTAAAAAAAGAAAAAGGTTTTTAAAAAAGGCAAACTAGAATGGGTCATAGATGGTAGTGGAGGAGAAAGATTTTTTATTACAAAAGATTTCAGGACGGCCACTTATTGTGAGGGTGGGAAACAATGAATGGATGCAAAAATATTACGGTTATTAAGTGTGAATTATTCAAAGGTTGGGGATGCTCTTAACCAGTGGTTCTCAACCTTCCTAATGCCGTGACTCTTTAATACAGTTCCTCATGTTGTGATGACTCCCAGCCATAAAATTATTTTTGTTGCTACTTCATAACTGTAATGTTGCTACTGTTATGAATCGTAATGTAAATATCTGATATACAGGATGGTCTTAGGTGGCTCCTGTGAAGGGCTGTTCGACCTCCAAAGGGGTTGCGACCCACAGGTTGAGAACCACTGGGTTAAATGCAGAGGAGCTTTTAAGCAATTAGATTGGGCTGCTTTGCAAAGGAGAGAATGGCTCCTACCCTGGGGACAAGTTGGGCGGCTTCAGTGGTTCTCCACCTTCCTGATAAGAATCACCTGGGAACCGCAGTCTGTGAAGGCAGGCCCAGAGTTTCCCCCTCACTGTTTCAAACGCTCTTATTTATTTAAAAAAAATTTTAAGTATAATTTACATTCAATATTTTTTTTAGTTTCAGGTGTACAGCATAGTGGTTAAGGCCACTCTGCTGAGCTCCTTAAACTTGAATGAGCAAGTGAAACACCTGGGGATCTTGTTAAAATGAAGATTCTGTGTCAGTTGTTGGGGGTCGGGTGCCTGGTGAGGTGGATGTTGCTGGTCTCCAGATCACACTGAGTGGCCTGAGATTATGCCTCGCTTTCACGCAGAGTAGCGCTAATAATGGAGATGACACTAATTCCACGGGAGGGAAGTAAACAATTTCTGTTGATCCAAAGAGATTTCCAGGCAGGCAACCCAGGTCAAAATCTACAGCAGAAGCTCAGTCCTGACTGCACATTGGGATGAGCAGGGGAGCTTTGGGAACCCAATGCCTAGGCTGTACCCCAGACCAATTACATCAGAATCTCAGGGGAGTGGACCCAGGCATCTGCATTTTTAAACTTCTCAGGCCCTAGCAGGTTTGGCTCAATGGGTAGAGTGTCCATTCACAGGCTGAAGGGTCCCAGGGTTGTATTCTGGCCAAGGGCAGGTACCTGGGTTACAGGCTCAACCTCTGGCCCTAGTCAGGGCGTGTGCAGGAGGCAACCAAACCGATGTGTCTCTTTCACTTCAATGTTTCTCTCTCTTTCCCCCTCCATTCCACTCTAAAAATCAATGGAAAAATACCTTTGGATGAGGATTAACAAAACAAAAAAAGCTCCTCAAAAGGTCCCAAAGTAGAGTTGGTTTGAGAACCACTGATAGAAGAGCTTGCGAAGGGAGCGCTTCTCAAGCCTCACCCCCAGATCTCATGGATAAATCTTACAGGGATAAATCTGCCATTGTGATTTTCCTATAGACAGTCCTGCTCAGCTCTGTAGACTTGCTGTAGGGCCCATAACCTTACTGTAAAAGCTTATGGAACTCTTAAGAGTTGATACAATACCAAGCATGGATGGGGCAACATCCTAAAGCTTACATTGCATTGATAAAATCTGCAACTAATCAATTTGTGGTTTTGAGTATAATGTATAAGATATGATTAGTCAAGAACATTTGGGAAGTGATGTTATTCTTATTGATATTTCTATATATATTTGATTGAAGTTTTCTCAATAGTCAAAGCAATGAAGTAACCTGTAATGAGTCATAAAACTGCACTGACTGTATCAGAGAATCTCAGATTTGTAGCACCTGAGTCATTGGAGCATCCATCTCGTTGTACAGTCCTGTGGGTACAACAGGTACAACATTGTACAGCCCTGTGGGTACATCTTGAGCTTTGGAGAAGAGCAAGTGTGATCTCTTGTTTAGCAGAATTGAGGGTCTTACCTTTGGAAGGAGCTTGGATGTCATCTAGAAAGCCTGTAGTTTTTAGGTGGGAAGTCAGGCTGTATCTGCCTGTTAATGACAGAGCCACGTTGCGTCCCATTCAGCACTCCTTCATAATTCCAAGATAATCCCTTGTTGCTTCTTTTCTTGAAAATAGAAAATAAAATTAATCATGTGCGCAGGAATTGTTAGAATTAGAAATCTGAAAAAGTCTTTACATAGTCTATTTGACTTCCAAGCAGCTGCATATGTGAAACATGTTTGGATGCTGGAGTCTTGTTATTTCCAAAACATAGATATTCATACAATATATAGGATATAAGAAACACATTAATGTTCCTCTCTAGGAAGAGGAACAGGGTGGCCAGGAGACAGGAAGAGGAGAGAAAGGACACGTTTTTCATTATTTGTCTTTGGATCCTTTTTTTTTAAAAAAAGGGAACAGGGTGGCCAGGAGACAGGAAGAGGAGAGGAAGGACACGTTTTTATCATTATTTGTCTTTGGATCCTTTTTTTAAAAAAAAGTTTTTATTTATTTTAGAGAGGAAAGAAGAAGGGAGAGAGAGAAAAAAACATCAACCATGAGAGAGAATCATTGATCGGCTGCCTCCTGCACGCCCCCTACTGGGAATGGAACTCACAACTTGGCATGTGCCCTGATGGAATCAAGCAGTGACCTCCTGGTTCATAGGCCGACATTCAACACTGAGCTACACCAGCTGGGCAATTTGTTCTTTGGAGCCTTTAAGTTTTGTACCATGTTGTGTGTATTGTTTAATTTTTAAAAAAACGTATATATTAATATTAGTTTTAGAATATTTCTATGGCGTCCAGTGAATCTACACACCTCAAAACCAAGGTAAGAGTTACATGGACCAGACTTAAAATGTTAGTAATAGCTTTGTGAGGAGGACTTTAGTACAATCTGCAGAGAATCAGCCTCTTGTCCTGCTGTAGCACTCCGCCCCCCAACCTCTTTATGATTTTAGATCCTCTCCGGACTTGGCCGAAACAAGCATTAGAGTGAGGCAAAATTCAAATGGAGACAATTCAAGCTTAAAATTTCAGAGAGGAGCATAGCAGCTATTTTCTGGCCAATCTTTTTGTATTTCTCAGCACAGAAATTTCTTATAATTAAAATCTTCATGAGAAAAAAGGTCAAAGATTTCTTAAGAGTCTTTTAGTAGTTCTTCACCTCTCCAAAGGACATTGCTGACATCATCTTGTTTTGTTCACCTACTGCTTTGTATGGAACAAAATCCTAAGTAGAAAATCTCGTGGGGATGGAGGAAGAGGCAAAGCAATAGCTCATTTGCAATAGT
Organism: Myotis davidii; assembly: GCF_000327345.1. NCBI lineage: Eukaryota > Metazoa > Chordata > Mammalia > Chiroptera > Vespertilionidae > Myotis > Myotis davidii. The sequence goes on along the minus strand of NW_006300048.1, from coordinate 6,383,079 downwards.
CATGACAGTTGTTTCTCATTCTCCCAGGAAGCCAATTTCCCATCAAGTTTGGGTTTATTTTGCTTAAATAAGTGTATCTGACATCAGAAATATTCATTTTATTACTCCACCCATCCATCCATGAAACATTTAACCACCTACCATGGGCCAGGAACTATGGAAATACAAAGAAGAATTCCATACAACGTTGTAACTACCAACAGGAACAGGCCATTTGTTTGTACACTGCTGCATCTTCAGCACCTGGAATAGTGCCTGGAACACGGTAGGTGCTCAGTCACTATATGTTGAATAAATGAAGGCATGCAGGTTCCAAACTCAGGTTCACAGCTCCGTAAGGGGACCAGCTGTATGGACATTATAATCAAATGTGTCTACATAAAATGATGGAAACACTAAAAAGGACCTTAAAAGAGTCAAACAAAAAATGAATCAAGGAAAATATTGCAAAGTTCCATAGTGTCAGCCCTCCTTCGTATTCATTTCAAGAAAAATTGTGTCAAGAGCAACACACTAACAATTGGTGTTCCGTGCATTTCAAAGCTTTGGGAAGTGAGGTAGGTTGAAAAGGGGGATAACCATAAGGAAAATATAGGTATAGTGAAGAGTTACTATAAAAGCAAGAAGTTCATATCATTTATACATTGGCTCCTTCACCATTTCTCAGGTGTACTGTAAACCATCTTGACCAGACATAAGGCCAATCATGTGACTGTTTGTATATATCACATATTTATAGAATAGAGTGTATATATTCCCTCATGGAACTCCTCCTCCTATAAAGTATTCAAAGCCCTTGACACTATTCATCTTTAACCTTAACCTGAATCTTTTTTAAAATGTTTTTTTTTTTTTTTTATTTATTTTAGGAGAGAGGAAGGGAAAAGGAGAGAGGAAGAGAGAAACATTGATCAGCTGCTGTTGGGGTCCAGCCCCAGCGGTCCAGGGGTTCCCAAAGGTGTGGACAGAGTCAGTGAAGAATGAAGGAATGACACGGAGGCAGCGTTCAGATCATCAGCCTAGCCAGGTTCTCTCTTTATTGTCCTGTTACATCTGTATTTATACCATTTGATCCTATAAGCATGCCTCTATAATCACATCATGGTATGTTTTGGGTAACCTTCTACAGTTCCTTGTTTTATTTCCATAGTTTCTTATCTGACCTTTGCCAAAAATCCTGTCTCTATCTAGTTCTGTTGATTTTAATCTTGTCTAGGTTAATCTCTGTGTTCTGTTATAAGGGCTATTCCAAGGTCACTGCTCTACTGATAAGCTACAAGGAAGTGACTAAAGGAGATTATCCTACCCAGTAAAGGTTATGTCCTCCCAGCCTCGCTGCTTGCCTTCCCTGGGACTGTCCTGTGTCATAATTCCAGGGAAAAATCCTCACCTGGGGAAACAACCTTTCTCAGAGAGGTGGTCCTGTTTAAAACACATAGCGCTAAGAGGGGGAGCAATCATATGCCATATACACCAGGTCCCTTGAAACATAAGCTGTGCAGATGTTTCTTCCCTGCAGCAACTAGGTCAAGCAGCAAGGGTGGACCGGCTTCTGGCAAGCTGCCCCCTGCACATCCCCTATTGGGGATCAAACTCACTACCTAGGCATGTGCCCTGATAGGGAATCAAACCAGTGACTTTTTGGTGTACAGGACAACACTCAACTAACTGAGCCACACCAGCCAATCTTATGATGTAGGAACCATTATTATTTCCATTCTACTGATGAAGAAACTGAGACAGATAGATTGTGACTTTCCCAAAGTCACATAACTAGTATGTAGTGGAATCAGGAAGACCAGCTATAGGATGGAGTCAGCCAGGCATGGCTCTGAATGGCAAATAAGGTGGACTCAATTCCTGTCTTCCTAGAGCCTTTCATCTGGACTCCACCAAAATTGAGTTGTTTTTGTTTTAGTTTTGGCTTTCTCCTTATTAAGCAAGAAAAGTAAAATAACTTTTCTTGAAATAATTTAAGACATACAAGAAATTTCAAAAGCAGTGCAGAGAATTTCTATCTACCCTTCACCTGGCTTCCCTAAGGATAACTTCTTGTGTAGCCATAAACATTACCCAAATCTGGAAACTGACCATGTTATTAACTAAGCTACAGACCGTACTCAGTTCACACCAATTTTTACATGCACTTTTATAATTATTTCTTTTTGGTGTCTAGCACTATAACATTTTATCATGTGTAGATTCATGTAACCACCATCATAATCAGAATACAGAACTGTTTCATCACCACAAAGACACTTCTTCCTGTTAACCTTTATATGCTTTCCCGCCATCCTACACCCTGGCAACTGTTCTCCATCCCTGCAGTGGTGGGGAGAGTTATTTATCTGTCACTTGGAGAGTACTATATAAATGGAATCATACAGTATATAACCTGCTGAGATTGGTTTTTTCTTACTCAGCATAATTACCTTAAGACCTAACCAAATTGTAGAATATATCAACAGTTTGTTGGTGTTGTTTTTTAACTGCTGAGGAGTATCCATGATAAGGATGCATCACAGTTTAACCATTCACACATTGATGGACATTTGGACTGCCACAAGTAAAGCTGCTATGATGATCACTTGCATACAGGTTTTTGTATGCACATATGTTTTCCATTACTTTAGGGCAAATATCCAGGTGTATGATTGCTCGGTAGTATAGTGAATATATGTTATTGGATGCTTAACTTCATAGGAAACTATCAAACTGTTTTCACAGTGGTAGTACCATTGTATGTTCAAGAGCATCCTTGCTAGTCCTTAATATTGTTGTATTTTATTTTTATTAAAAATATATTACTTATAATGTTATTAAAATGTTTTTATTTTAGTCATTCTAATATGTAAACTTGAATTTATAAAGTTTTGAACAAATGCAAGAATTTAAAATTGAAAGTCCTATTTTTCTAATGCTTTTAATTACTACGATTATATTCTTTTTCTTTTTTAAAAATTTTATTTTATTGTAGCAAAAATAGTTAAATGTGATCTACCTCTTAACAATTTTAAAGCATACAGTACAGTATAATTGACTATCGATACAAAGATATGCAGCATATGTTTAGCAGTAATTCACCTTGCATAACTGAAATTTATGCCCATTGATGAATAATTCTCCATTTCTCTCTCTCTCTCTAGCCTCTGGCAACCATTATTCTACTTTTTTATTCTATAAATTTGATTATTTTAAATAGCTTATGTGAATGGAATTATGCAATATTTATCTTTCAAGGACTGACTTG
>NW_006300048.1:6369263-6379743 GCF_000327345.1 Myotis davidii | reverse complement strand
ACGCTTGTTATTGTCTTTTTGATAATAGACATTCTAACAGGTATGTGATGGCATCTCATTGTAGTTTTAATTTACATTTCCCTAATAATTAACAAAGTTGAACATCTTTTTATATATCTGTTGGCCATTTGTATGTCTTCTGAAATGTCTATGCAACCTTTTAGCCCATTTTTAAGTTGGGTTATTCATTTTTTTGTTTTGTTTTTGCTACTGAGTTGTAGGGATTCCTTATATATCTTGGAAATTAACCCCTTATGAGATATATGATTTTCAAGTATTTTCTCCCATTCCATTCACTCTGTTGGTTACTTTCTTTGTGGTGTAGAAGCTTTTCAGTTTGGTGGATACCACTTATCTATTTTTGCTTTGTTGTCTGTGCTTTTGGTGTCATATCCATAAGATGATTGCCAAGACCAAAGTCAAGAAGCTTTCCCTCTATGTTTTCTTCCAGGAGTTCTATAGTTTCTGGTTTTATGGTTAAACCTTTGATCCATTTAGAGTTGATTGTTGTATATAGTGTAAGATAAGGATTCTATTTCACTGTGATATAGAATCAAGACAAGTCTTGATGCTCCTGCTCTATGTAAGTTCTAATTAGAGGGAAATTTGTTCAGCTGGCTCCAGGTCAGCATCAAAGAAAAGAGCTTAAATCGCTCAGTATTTTCCACGTGGTGTTCCAGGGAACTTCTAGTGACATGTAGACTATTTCGCAGAAAAACTTCTGTAGGCCAACACATTTTTAAAAAACTATATACTCTGCCCCTTTCCCACCATCCCTTTAATATTATAATGCTCATCAGTAGCATTCCCAAATTCACATGATCATGAAATAAACATATATATGTATATATGTACTTTTTAAAAAAATTTTCATTTAAAAAAATTTTTTTATTGCTTAAAATATTACAAAGAGTAGTACATTTGTCTCCTTTGTTCTCCCCCTTGCCTTCCCCTGGCCTCCCCTACCTCTTAGAATAGTACTTTTCTACAGAGGTGAGTCTAGAGGACTCTGAGGTAGATCATAACATTGTGGCATCCTAGAAAGGACACTGGGTTGGAGTCAGAAGTCCTGGGCCCCCACCTACCGTTGGTTATGGCTAGAAAGGTCTGAGTACATCCAAGCCAACCATCAGAGTAAGGTAATATCCCAGTGGCTCAAGAGGCCCTGAGAATTCCAGGGAAGCAAGAAGTGTAAGACAGACATTGTAATCAAGGTCAGGTCAAACTTTGGGTCAGAGACCAGTGTCCGGACATATAAGGAAGAAAATAAATTAGTGATAATGCGGTGCTGATAACTGAGGCAAGGCTTTGGCATAGCCAGACATTTCACTTTCACTTTCTCCTTGGCCGGAACGAAGTCCAGGGTCATAGGTGAGGCCTCAGGTCTGGCAGGGGCTGGGACAGACTCTGGAACTGTGGGAGTATGAGTCCAGGTGAGCTGTCACGTCAAGATAGAGACTGAAGGTCCATATGAGAGCCCAGCTGGGAGATGTACGATGGTGGGGTTCCAGAGGGTATGGGTCCCAGGGATCTAGAAGTTGTAGGTCACAGGACAATTTTCAAGGCCTTATGGTTTAAAATTCAGCGGTAGCTCCAAGCAGGGGTAGTGTGGGAGATCAGCCAACGTCCACAGAGTAGAATGTTGTTATGAAGAAAGCTAGCAGCCTCTGAATGATTGGAAATAGACCCACTAGTGATGGTCTGTGAGTGGGGGGATTAAAGACAAGGATTATCAGCTGTAAGTATCCAAGAAACAGCCTGTCTTCTCTAAGATCAGATCTATCCCTGGAGTTGGAGGCATAATTGAGCTAATAGATGAAGGTGAGAGGTGGATGGATGGCAGCCGAGCAAGACAGTACAATCAGGTCATGGAAAACCATGGACTACAGCTTGACTGGTGTGGCTCAGTGGTTGAGCATCGACCCATGAACCAGGAGGGAATTGACTCCCCCTAGCTAGTTTTGCTCAGTGGATAGAGCACCAGCCTGTGGACCGAAGGATCCTGGGTTTGATTCTGGTCAAGGGCACATATATTGGTTGCAGACTTGGTTGGGCACGTGCAGGAGGCAACCAATTGATATGTCTCTCTCACATTGATGTTTCTCTCTCTATCTCTCCCCCTCCCTTCCACTCTCTCTAAAAAAACCAAAAAAACAAAAAACAAAAAAACAATGGAAAAACATCCTCAGGTGAAAATTAACAAAAACAATTAAAAAACAAAGTGGGTTTCTTAAAAAATAAATAAATAAATACATTATTTATGGAAAACCATGGACTACAAATGAGAAAAACAGGTGAGTGAGCCCCTGACTCAAACGGAGAGAGCTTATGGGTGAAAACAAGGTCACATCTTGAAGCAGGGGAACTGATCTGTCCTGGAATAAGTTTCTTGATGAAATCCAAATCTAAATCTCGTCAGTATGAAACTAGATCTCGATCTTGTCAAACTCTTCCCAACATCATCTAAACTGGTCACCAAGTCAGCTCCCTGAAGTCTGGATAACTTTTATTTTAGAAAAAATGTTAGACATTTAGGAGCTCCAGATAGCTGTGGCCCAAGGACCAGAGTATTATGCAAATGCGAGGAACATTAGAGGTCATTTAATCACACTTCTCACTCCAAAGCTCTGTTGCATACTTTATTGCAATTCAAATTCATGACCCCTGGAACTTAAAAAAACATCCTTTCTCCAGCCCTGGGGCTCTGAAACCAGTCAAGTGCAAAGTGTAAAATTTTCAACTGCCAAACAAATTGGGGCAGCAGTGATAGCCAGAGGAGATAATGCCATGGCCATGTTTATCTGCACCACTCCAACTCAGCCGCCAACTGGCAACTCTGGGTTTCATTTTGAGATATGCAAATCTAGCTCAAAGTCTCAGCTACATGATTAAGCAGCTCTTGTGCCATGAAGTGAACATTTCCAAATGTATTTCCCCAGGCACAGGTGCATTGCTGCTACAGTCAACCTAGTGAAACCAATAACCCGAATAAAAATGATTTATCTGCATTACCATCCTTCCATTCCCATTAGCATTTGTTTTGTCGCACCAAGTGAAACAGATATATAAAAATAATAAGGTCTGGCCTAGTTTCTGTTTTGAGAACATTTTCTGGGAAAACAAATGTTTGCAAACTAAATAAATGTGCGTGCCTTGGATAATATTGCTAATCTGACATATTCCTATATCAAGGAACAATCTTTGGTGGAGGCACCTTAGTAAACTATAGAAGAAAATGGTAGAGTTTGGAGGATATGTTCTCATAGGAGACACTGTAGAAATTGGAAGTGCTGTTATGAATGTCAGTGCTTGGAGAGGCATCATCTGTCTACAGGACTCCTCCTCCCACCAGCTCTACTCCAACTGGGCCCCCTCACCCCCTCAGTTCAATCAGTACTGTCTTCCAAGATCTGGACTGTGCTTAATTCTGTATTTTCAATCTTTATCTCCGCCCCCCCCCCCCTTCTCCTTTATCCATCACATTTCTTGGTTCAGCCACATGGTACATTTTGCAGTTCCTCAACTAGGCCCCAAATTTCCATCCCAGACGCTTGCCAGGCTGCTTCCTCGGCCTAGAATGCATTTGTTGCACCCTCAACTACTTTCCACCTCCTCCTTCAGTGGCGAGTTCATTTTTACTCTTCAAGAATCAACTGCATTCATCATGTTCCTGCCAGCTCTTAGCCTCCAGTGTCTGCTAAGTGTTTTTACCTCATTTTTTAAAATCGTTTTTTATTTTTCAACTACAGTTGACATACAATATTATATTAGTGTATACCCCAGTGACTAGACATTACATAACTTACTAAGTGGTTATCCTGACAAATTTCCTACCCATCTGACACCATACATAGTTATTAGCATATTGCTGTCCAGCTGGTGTGACTCAGTGGTTGAGTGTTACCTATGAACCAGGAAGTCATGGTTCGATTTCCAGTCAGGACACATGCCCAAGGTTGCGGGGCTTGGTCCCCAGTTAGGGGGCGTGCAGGAGGCAGCCAATCAATGACTCCCTCTCATCACTGATGTTTCTCTCACTCTCCCTTCCTCTCTGAAATCAATAAAATATATATTTTAAAATGAATATTATTGACTATATTCCCGCTGCTGTACTTTACATCCCCATGACTATTCTGTAATAACCAATTTGTACTTTTTAAAAAATTATATTTTTATTGATTTCATCAATGATGAGAGAGAATCATTGATTGGCTGCCCCCTGCACGCCCCCTACTGGGGATCGAGCCTGCAATCCAGGCACATGCCCTTAACTGGAATCGAACCTGGGAACCTTCAGTCTGCAAGCCAATGCTCTGTCCACTGAGTCAAACCAGCCAGGATAACTTGTACTTCTTAATCCCTTTACCTTTTCACCCATCCACCCAAACTCCCTCCCATCTGGCAACCGTCAAAATGTTCTCTGTAACTATGAGTCTGTTTCTGGTCTGCTTGCTTGCTTATTTTATGTTTTTATTTTTTAGATTCAATTGTTGGTAGATACGTTTTATTGCCATTTTATTGTTCATGTTTTTGATCTTTTTCTTTCCTTGTTTTTCTTAAATAAAACCCTTTAACATTTCATGTAATACTGATTTGGTGGTGATGAACTCCTTTAGCTTTTTCCTGTCTGTGAAGCTCTTTACATATCTTTTGATTCTAAATGATAGCTTTGCTTGGTAGAGTAATCTTGGTGGTAGGTCCTTGCTCTTCATCATTTTAAATATTTCGTGACACTCCCTTCGGGCCTGCAAAGTATCTGTTTCATTTTTAGTTTGTCTACTTAAATGCTAGGAGTTGGGCCAGTAGATGTTGATGGAATTGATAAAAGGAAGTTATTAGGAAGTCAAGAAATTGGCTAGGGAGGAAGGCAGGGCATGAAGAAGGAAGGGAGATAGGAAGGTAAGCCAGATGTCCCACGGAGCACTACAATACACAGCATTAAATGTAATAAGATGTCTCTTGCTTGTCAGGTGTTTCCGATTCCATAGGAGTTGCTAAGGCAAACCCAAGTGAGAACATTAAAGCTGAAATTACAGGGCAACAGATTCAACAGCAACGATAAAGAATAGACTGTGTAAAGGTAAAGTGGAAAAGCAATGAAAATGGAGTAGAATTAGTCTCTTTCTGTCCATCCTAGGAACTGGGTGTCTTGCTTTCCTTTCTGCCATGTCCCATCCCTTGTTTTAGGGTAAATAAAATTTATGTAAAATGCATGTGTCTCTTCTCCCTTTTTTTTTCTGTTTGAAGTATCCTCATCATGAAATGATATAGTTGTTTTTTGGATTTGCTTCAAAATAGTTTGGGTGTCAGCAGGGAGTGGGTGGGATATACATGACATAAGCTTGGCTATGACTTGATTATTGTTGAATCTGAGCGATGGCTACCCTAGGGCTTATTAAGCTTTTCTACTTTTGTGTAAATTATTTTTAATATAAAACGCAAAATAAATACTGCAGGAATCATGAGTTCTGTTCTGGTTAAATAATTTACCAGGATAAATTAAATACTAACTGAATGCTTGTATATGCCTTCATCAAAAATTAATGTACATGTGAAATGTATCAGATTCTTGACAAGGCATAAGATGTTTACTGTGATAAATGAAACTATCCCTATATTTCCTGCTTATTCCTCAACCTCAACCCAGTTGTCCTGGACCCTGACCCTGATTCCTTTGGGGGGAGATGGTCATCTATGGCCCCACATCTGGCTAGCAAGAGCCATCTTACTGAATTTATGTTGTATGTTGTAGTGTTCCATGGGACATCTCTCTTACTTTTCTGCTTCCCTTTCTTCTTAGTGTCCTGCCTTCTTGCCTAACCAATCTCTCTTTTTTTAAAATATACTTTTATTTATTTCAGACAAGAAAGGAGAGGGAGAGAGTGATAGAAACATCAATGATGAGAGAGAATCATTCATTGATTGGCTACCTCCTACACGCCCCAAACCAGGGATCAAGCCCACAACTCGGGCATGTGCCCTTGACCGGAATCGAACCCGGGACCCTTCACTCCACAGGCTGATGCTCTATCCACTATGCCAAATGGGCTAGGGCCCTAACCAATCTCTTAATTTCCTAACTTCCTTTTATTAATCCCATCAACATTTACTGGGCATAGTTTTTCTCATTGCATGCCACTAAATATGAGGACACTTACCATGCCATATCCCTTATATGATTTCACTCATCTACTATCTTTAGATAGGAAATTAAGACACAGAGAGGGAGAACCAAGATGGCGACATAAGGTTCCAAGAACGGAGGTACAGAATCGAGAGCCAGGCTGGCTGCAACTGGTTGCGCGGTTTTTTTTCAACCAGAAGGGGAGGCAGACTATCAAATCCACTGAGCGTGCTTGGGGCGGGATCCTCAGGTCCCAGACCGCTATGGGGAGAAGTGAGACGGCCTTGCAACAACCCGGAGAGCGACAGTGGCTGTCTCGCAGAACTGCTCGCCAGCACTTGGGGACGCGAGTCGCTGAGTTTCGGAGAGGCGAGTAGAAGCGGAGACTAAAGTCTGGGCACTTGGTAGAAAATGAAATCCAAGCAAGCATGCCAGATATTCAGCCACCAGGAACGCCTGGAGATTTTGTCCAGCAAGGAGCCGCCCAACAAAGGACAGAATGCCAAACTTCGTGTCGCTGAGACAGCCCCCATGAGGCCGAGGCGGCCCCCAAGAGGATGGGATGGCTCCGGTGGGGTGGGACGGCCCCGGTGGGTTGAGACGCCCCAGAGAGGTTGAAAAAGCCCTGGTGAGGCTGAAACAGCCCTGGTGAGGCAGTGATGGCCCTGGTGAGGTTGAGACGGCCCTGGTGAGGGTGAGATGGCCCTGGTGTAGTTGAATTAGCCCCGGTGAGGTTGCAACTGCCCCGGTGAGGTTGAAACGACCCTGATGAGGTTGAAATGGCCCCTGTGAGGTCGAGACAGCACCAGTGAGGTCAAGAAGGCACCGGTGAGGTCGAGATGACCCTGGTGAGGTTCAATCAGCCCTGGTGAGGTTTCAGCGACCCCGGTGAGGATGCAACTGCCCCAATGAGGTTGAAACAGCCCCGGTGAGGTTGAAACGACCCCTGTAAAGTCAAAAGGGCCCCTGGGAGGTTGAAACGGCCCCTGTGAGGTTGAGATGACACTGGTGAGGTCGAGACAGCACCAGTGAGGTCAAGACGACCCCGGTGAGGTTGCAACTGCCCTGGTGAGGTTGAAATGGCCTCGGTGCGGTTGAAACGGCCCCTGTGAGGTCGAGATAGCCCCTGTGGGGTTGAGACGGCCCTGGTGAGGTCGATACAGACCTGGTGAGGTTGAGATGGCACCAGTGAGGTTGAATTGGCCCTGGTGAGGTTGAAACGGCTCTGGTGAGGCTGAAAGGACCCCGGTGAGGTTGCAACTGCCCTGGTGAGGTTGAAATGGCCTCGGTGCGGTTGAAACGGCCCCTGTGAGGTCGAGATAGCCCCTGTGGGGTTGAGACGGCCCTGGTGAGGTCGATACAGACCTGGTGAGGTTGAGATGGCACCAGTGAGGTTGAATTGGCCCTGGTGAGGTTGAAACGGCCCTGGTGAGGCTGAAAGGACCCCGATGAGGCTGAAATGGCTCCAGTGAGGTTGAAACGACCCATGTGAGGTTGAGACGGCCCATGTGAGGCTGAGACGGCCCCGGTGAGGCTGGGACAGCCTCGTTGAGGTTGAGACAGCCCTGGTGAGGTCAAGGCGGCCCTGGTGGGGTCAAAACGACCCTCGTGAGGTGGGGACAGCCCTGTGAGGCTGAAATGGCCCCTGTGAGACTGAGACAGCCCCTGGGAAGCTGAGAAAAATACCACATCAACTCACTCATTTATGGATAATAAGAGACATTATAGACGGATGAACAAAAATGGATACAGAGGCAAAGCAGCATTGAGCAGAATGTCAAACTACAGTGGGAACCCTGGGGAAGGTTGCAGGGAGTAGGAGATCAACGGAAAGATTTATATGATGCATATGAGAATAACTAATGGACACAAGACACTAGGGGGTAGGGGAAGCCGGGGGAATGTCAAGGGGGAGAAAAAAGGAGACATTTGTAATACTCTTTGTAATACTTTAAGAAATAAATTGAAAAAAAAAAAGACACAGAGAAGCTAAATAACTTGTCTAGTTCACACAGCAAGTTAAGGATAGATTGAAGATCAAACCTTAGGGCATCTGACTCCAAAGCCAATTCAGTTAATCACTAAGAAACACCCATGTCAACCCTATAATGCTTTGGTTTCTTCATCCATTTCATTTGTTCTGATACTATCCCACTGTCAAATGCTGGGTAAACTTTTTTTAGGGAAAACTTTTTCACTCTCCTCCCATTTAGAGGTTAATTTTTTCTCTCTCTTTACTTGATACCTGATGCTGAATTGCTTTAGGCTAAATATGATTACTCTTAGTCCCCAGAAATACGTTTCACAAAGCTGTATTATTTTTGGTTCTGAAGTCCTTGAAATTGCCAATTAAAAGATGTGGTGATATAATGGCAAAGGAAAAGGAAGAGAAGGAAGTAGGCGAGTCTGCTGCTCTCTCAAGAAATTACTGATGCCCCTTCCTCTTCTGGAGATAGCTCATCAAAGTAGAGAAGACAAATGACAATAATAGCTAATAGTTAGTGAGCAACCCAATAGGTTCTAATGCTGAGCACTTTACATTACGCTTCTTAACTTTTAGAAGAACCCAGTGGGGGAGGCACTATCATCTCCATTCTGCAGAAGAGGAACTGCAATAATAGAAGAGAAGGACTTGCCTCAGATCATGCAGCTGGTGGGCCTCAGAGGAGAGATTTGCACCAGGGCTGCTGTGGACAGCTGTGCAGGCTGGGAACACCTCTTTCTAAAGGACGCAAGTGTGCCTATGGGCTAGCCATGGCCCAGTGTGAACCCAGGGCCAGCCGATTCCAGAGTCGGCGCATTGAATCTTGATTTTGCTGCCTAAGCCTAAGCCTGGGCTTTCTACAGAGCACACACTGTTCAGTCTCTGATGTGCACTGGGCTGTTACAATGACATTTTGAGAGATCAGTGTGGATTGGTAACGAAGAATTCATGGAAGAAAGTGAGCCCGAGCCACACCTTGGTGGGTAGGAGATTATTTTCAGGCAGAGGGAGAAGACAGGATTTCCTGGGGAAGAAGGAGGGAAAAAAGGCACCAGAGTTAGGACTGAGCGCAGAGGGTGCAGGGAAGAGTGAGGAGGCAGTTCTGATGAATTCAGGAGTGTGCATGAGGAGAGGGGTCTGACTTCCAGAGTGTGCATGAGGAGAGGGGTCTGAATTCCAGAGTGTGCATGAGGAGAGGGGTCTAAGGATGGGAGTGAGGCAGGGCTGGATTGGGGTGCCTCGGATGGGGAAGAACAGTTTAGACACGAAGCAGGAGGCGATGTGGACCCAGGAGAGTGATCTAATCCAGGGAGGGGTAAGATGAAAGCATTTTTCCGGATTAGGCTGGCTGAGGCACAAGATGTCTTGGTTTTAGACAGGTTCTGACCAATGGTTGATCAGCAGTCTCACAGGAACTACCATGTCCTGAGGATGGGCCCAGCTTTGGTTCCAAGGTGCAGTTACAGCGGCCTCCTTCAGTAAGATTGGAATTACTTAGGGAACCTGTCTGCCTCTGGGGCCCATCCTAACACCAGCTTTGCTCTATGCTACGGGAATATAAACCTAAGGGCTCAGGAGGCTGGATTTCCTGAGGTGCCTCCCAGAACCTGCCTGGTCTGGCTTTTCTCCCCTGCTGCGAGGAGAAACGCTTTGTTAAACTTGGCCGGGGGCCTTGGCAGTCACACGTCCATGGCTGACTCCTTGGCTCACCTTGGCTTCTCTTTGGTGCACCTCATCGGCCCCTCCTCTGGGTGCCCTCTCTCCCACCTGTTCCTACATCGCACTTACTTAAACCCTCCCCACCCGCTCTGGCTGTGAGGAGCAAGTCTGCTGCCAGTCCCAGCGTCAAGGCTTGGAAAGACACTATGTGCAGCCAAGTCTCGGATGGCAACTTAATGAGAGGGCGAGCCTGGTTGCGGCTGCTCTCACCGGTGGTGATTTATAGGTAACAAAGTAGGCTCCCCGGCACTGGTGCCCCACCTCACCACAGGTCAGGAGCAGGGCTTGCTCAGCCCTAGCCTGGTCCAAGCTCTGCGCCATCTCCAGGCCTCACTTCTCTACTGGTGCCATGGGGCGTGGGCTTCTTGCTCTCTTACTCCTTTCCAGCTCTGCCTTCAGGGTCCCTGAGGACCTTCCCATTCTCAGTGTGAGTTCTGGCTCTCACCAGACTGTGGCTGCCCAGTGAGGGCACAGGAAAGCCATGGCCAAGTAGGAACCACTCCTGCAAACAATAGTCACACATATGCTCACACACACACACTCACACACACACACATGCCACACACACACACACACACACGCCTCACACACACACAGACACACACACCTCACACACTCACAATTTTGCTTCCTGTGACTCTGCTCTCTCTCTC
>NW_006300048.1:6368010-6368831 GCF_000327345.1 Myotis davidii | reverse complement strand
CACACTCACACACCCACACGCCCCACACACACACACACACACGCCTCACACACACACAGACACACACACCTCACACACTCACAATTTTGCTTCCTGTGACTCTGATCTCTCTCTCCAGAGAGGATGAATTTGAATTACATTCCCCCTTCTGACCCCCTGAAGCTTCAGTGAATATATTACCTGTGTCCTTGTCACTAAAATCCTCCTGCACGCATTAAGGCTCTGGGTTGAGACACAGCCAAGGGAAATTCTACATGTTTAATGTGCTTGTATTCCTAAGTCACACATGTCCTGGTTCCTCTGCTCTGCCCCATTTCCTTGAATTTCCAGACCCCCTTCTCAGCTATTCATGCCTCACAACAGCAGTCACCCGGAGATAGGTAAGCGGGTGCCCCAGGCCTTTGGAGCTGTCCCAGAGCAGCACAGGCTAGGGCTTCAGCAGGCTAGGGTTTCCGCGGGAAGGATCTCGGTCTGGTGAAGGGAGTGAGGTAACCCACCCTACAGAGAGGTTTAGGTGGAAACTCCCCGTGAAGGGAGAGGTTTTCAGTGCCACAGACTCTTCAGGAAGCTGAGGAGCTGATGGGTCCAGGGAAGGTATCTAGGGGGAAAGGATTGGGAGGATTTGGCTGAGTGGGTGGACACTCGGAGACTTCTCAGGAGAACACGGGCCAACATGCATATGAGAAAGAGGAGGGCCACAAGCCTGGACCGGCCTGTTTGAGGCAAAGTTTCATGGGCAGTGGTGTTGGAGAGAGAGAAGGAGGCATGAGTCAAGGACACTGGGAATGAGCTGAGCAGCTGGCTCCTGGAAAGGGGGAGGG
>NW_006300048.1:6357364-6367860 GCF_000327345.1 Myotis davidii | reverse complement strand
AGTGGTGTCTCACTGTTGGTGCTCAGTAAAGGTTAGTGCTTAATAGACGCTGCTGCATGGAACTGAAGGAGAGAGCAGAAATCAAGAGCTGTACTGGACTACCACGCATTCCCTTGCTTGTTGGTGGACTCTCCACCAACCAAATCAACACCCTCTAGTCACCTCTGCAGCCACTGAAATGCTGGCAAAATGAGGGAGCAGCTTGGAAATCAGTTTCTTTGGGGATAGCTCTGCTCTTTCTTGTCCTTCGATTCAGTTGTTCTTTCTAGTCTTGGATTTATTAACATTGCTTCACACTGAGGCTACATAAAGTACCCATACCCCTGGGTCCACCAGCCCCAAGCAGGGACTCTTGAGAGTATGATTGGTCCCATATTACTAATAAATGTTGTCACTACTGAAGTCACACAAAGGTCTCCCGAGTTTGAGCCAGCACTGCCAAGTCAGAGGTGAATAGAAGGTGACATATCCCAGCTTTCTCAAGGAGCTGTGCTTTTACTCCTACTAAACAAGCAAACAGTCAAATAAGTATTAATTGAATGTCTGTTATAGCATTCAGTGTTTGGGATTCTAACTCTAACTTGAACTTGGACCTGCCCTTACTCCAGAATCACTTGGTTTCTCCTAACTTTTTATTTCTTCCTTTGGAAACCGAAGAAATAGCTCTGGCCTAGGTGCTCCTCGGGCAAGTAGGGAACTTGGATAATTAAGAAACAGTACAGAAAATTCTTTCAGTTACTGAGTTCTCCAGTGATTTTGGACTACATGGGCATTTTTCCTCTCATGTAAAGACATGAAATATTTCACACCAATAGAAAAGAATCCGGTTTGTCACGTATTAACATTTGTCAGTAGTTGCTTCAGGTTTTTTTTTTTTAAAGAAATGTAGCATTGCACTTGAATATCAGTTCTATCCTGTGTCCTAGGGATTGGTTGGCTACCTTCATGTTTTGTGTTTAAAAGGTGGGGCTTTGGGGGCCTTGGCCAGGTAGCTCAGTTGGTTAGGGCATTGTCCAGATATGCTAAGGTTGTGGGTTCAATTCCCTATCAGGGCACATACAAGAAGCAACCAATGAATGCATAAATAAGTGGAACAACAAAGTCATGTCTCTCTTTCTCTCTGTGTCAGTCTTTCTCCCTTTCTCTCTCCCCACACGCCCCCCCCCAAAAAAAAAATCATGTGATAAATAAAAAATTTTAAAGGTTGGGCTTTGGGAGGGGGGAGGTGACAAAAGCTCCAGATTCTGTTGCAGAATAATTTTGAAAAATGCTTAATAGACATTCTAAAATATTTTAAAACTGAAGTTTATCAATTGTACAAATTAGAGTTTAAGTTGATCTTAATGTCCTCAGCTACTAAAATGTTTGAATATTTTTGCAAGTCCTTCTGTCTACAACATAATAAATTCATCCATCAGTCTAGCTATTGTCCTTGCCCTCTTCAAATCAGCCATATCCAAATGACCATTAGACATTTAGAATTTAAGAATATGACTTATCCTTTTGGTTTCAATCCTTAGAAAACCAAAAGTTCAATGTCATTTTTCTGTTTTGGCTTGCTTTAACAATTTCCTAGGTTGTTCTTTGGAAAAGGGAGATATGTGTGAATAGTTAACTCAGCCTCATTAATGAGTTGCTACTTGGATGTTTTGAGCTTAAAAAGTTGAGTGGGGAAAAAAAGAAAAATGTAGTGCCATAATTCCTAAATGCACAAGTAGAAACTTGTTTGGATTCTGATTTAAATAAATTAACTACCAAAAGAAAAACTTAAGGCAATCAGAAAGATTTCAAAATTGACTGGATAGATGTTATAGAATTACTGTAACTTTTTTTAGATATCATAATGGCATTTTGGTGATATGTTTTAAAGTCTATCTATTAGAGATACATATTAAAGTATTTGCAGGTGCAATGACATGATGTTTGATATTTGCTCTACCTACATAAAAATATTTTAAAGGTCTGATGAGAGTAGTAGTAGATAAAACAAATGGCAACATGCTATTAATTATTGAAGCTGAGTGATGCATACTTAGTGATTCATTATACTCTTTATTTTTATGTATGCTTGAAAAATTCCATAATAAAGTCAAAAAGTAAAAACAAAACAAACAAACAAAAAAAGTTGAGTGGATTGTTTCACTTGAATCAGAAAGTTGGTTTGTAGAGTATTCATTTATATCCAGAATCAAACTGGTAATGATTTTTTAAAATTTAGAATAAGTAAAGTATGTGAATAATAGTGGAAATATTTTGAGAGGTTAAAGATGAATCTAGCAAGCCTTAAGGTATCTTATTATCATTTTACTTAAAAAAATATTTTTATTGATTTCAGAGAGGAAGGGAGAGGTAGAGAGAGAGAGAAACATCAATGATGAGAGAGAATCATTGATTGGCTGCCTTCTGCATGCCCCCTACAAGGGCAACCCAGGCAAGTGCCCTTGACTGGAATTGAACCAGAGACCCTTCAGTCCGTAGGCTGAGCCAAACCAGCTAGGGCTACTTACTTTATTATTTTTAATTTCTTGAGTGAATGAATGAATTGATTGTTCAGGTGACATCAAGAAATCTGGGTTGGATAGCATAGGATGTACTAGTATATAGGTGATGATGAAAAATATTGGGGAGAGAAAACTTGGTTTTCAAGCTAAAAAGTTTTAACTCCATCTTATACACAAAGTTGACACTTGGGAGAGATCCGAGTCAGAGAATGATGTGTTCTAGCATTAGTCTAGTAGCCCATTCTGTTTTTTTTTTTTTTTTCCTAAATATATTTTATTGAGTTTTTACAGAGAGGAAGGGAGAGAGACAGAGAGCTAGAAACATCGATGAGAGAGAAACATCGACCAGCTGTTTCCCGCACACTCCCCACTGGGGACGTGCCCACAACCAAGGTACATGCCCCTGACCGGAATCGAACCCGGGACCTCCCAGTCCGCAGGCCGACGCTCTATCCACCGAGCCAAACCGGTTTCGGCCCATTCTGTTAATTGATGCAGTGTGTCCCATAAGGGGAGGCATGTGGGATAGCCTGGTTGAGCAACTATAAGAACAGAAAGATGATGATTGATTGGAGAGGCAAGGTGACCAAAGGCATGTTGGGGATGACCAAAGAGAGGAAGTCGTTGGAAGTCACTCTCAGCATTCTCTTCTATATCATTACCATTCACTCGGAGAAAGGAGACAGGAGAGCCAGGTTTAGAAGGAAGACAGTGTTGATTTTTTTTCTTCTAGAGACAAGGTATTTTAGAGATATTGCAAAGAGACCTTTGGAAATTACAGCCTGTAGCTCAGAGTAGTTTTGAGCAAGATATGTGGGGTTGAGAGACCTTTGAAAAGAAATAATGGTTGAAGACGTGGCAGTCACCAGGGAGAGAAGAGAAAGGAAAAAGAGCTAAGTGCTGCATGTAGGGGGATCTTGAAATCCCACCTTTTTTGTAGAGAAACACAAAGCCAGCAAAGGACAAATGAAGAGATTTTTCAAGAAGGAAAAGGCAGTCACACACAAATGTTGTGGCCAGAGTCTTCAGCATGTGGAAGATAGCAGGGCAAAGATGAGGATGATAATCTGACATGGATTTCAAAACAGGAGAGGGCCCAGCTGGTGTGGCTCAGTGGTTGAGCATCGATCCATGCACCAGGAGATCACTAGTTCAATTCTCAGTCAGGCATGTGCCCGGATTGCAAGCTTGATCCCCAGTGGGGTGTGTGAAGGAGGCAGCCAATTGGTGTTTCTCTTTCATCAATGTTTCTATCTTTCTTCCTCTCTCTGAAATCAATAAAAACATATATATATATTTAAAAAGCACAAACAGGAGAGGTTGTTGGGTTTAGGAGGAAAAAAGTAATGCAAATCGATCTGGGTGCAATTGGAGTAGAGGGTAGTGAGATATGTCCCTTTCTTGACTTTGAGATATAGGAGAAATGAGGAAGGATGGAAACTCTACCAAGAGGGTGAACAGCTGGTTAGAGGGAAAGTTAGCTTTTCAGTAGTGGAAGGAAATGGAAGGGGGAGGAAAAAGTGCAAGTATTCAGGCCAAAGGTCCAAAGTGTAAAGGAATTTATTGACAATGGAATGAGAGTTCCTGAGGGTACAGTAATAAGGTTTAACCAGTCAATCAATTCTCATTGAGTAACGTAAGCCTAGCATTACAGTGCATCTCATCCACTATCTGCAGCAGTAATGTAAATTATGTGCCTGTTAACTTTTATCATAGTTAATTATGTTTCATAAAGATGACCCTTAATCAGTTATTAACATTCCTGATTTTTGTTCTTTTGAAAACTCCTATTATTTTTTCAATGAGCTAATCATTATCTTATCTTCATTCTAAATGATAATATTCATGAAATCACTAGCTCATATGTATATTTTATACACTGTGAATTAAATGCATACTGTTAAAATACAAAAAATTTATATAGGTAGAGTATGGAATCTGATACCTGACAACTTGAGATTTGACTTACTAGCTGTGTGACTGTGGGAAACTTACTAAAACGCTCTGTGCCTCAGTTTTCTCTTATGTACACTGAAGATGTTGCTGGACTTGCTAGCGACTATGATCTCCTTCTCTCAAACTTTTTTGTAGCTTTTTATTTTCTATTTTATTTTCTGTAGAACTTATTTGTCCCTTGTCATATTCTACCTTCACTATTTTTCACTCCAGAAAAATTAGTGAGCACTTACTATGTGCCAGTCCCTTTCAAGAAGCCTGTAGCCCATTTCACCAGGAACTGACAGTCTGGCAAATTCATCACTATGGTATAGACAGTGCCTTTAGGGATAGCTGTGATCATAGGGAAGTTCTACCAGAGTTGTTATGCTTGAATTCGGTCTCAGAGAATGAGAGAGAATCAATTGCATAGGATGTAGGCAGAGGGAGCCAACTATGGATTGGAAGGCACTAAGGTTGGAGGGCACAGTGTGTTCAGAGAGTGGTTACCAATGGTTGGGGCATAGGGAAAGGAGGAAGATCAGAACAAACAGGTTTGGATTATGGGTTTTGGGGTCCAATCTCACTTTTATTGAATTAACCGTGGACACTCAGCTACATTATTTGACCAGGCTGAGGTTTGATGTCTCCCCTTAGAAAATGGGGTTGATACAATCAGCCTTGCAGAGTCATGAGGGTTGAAATGAGGTCAAGAAAGAAATGGGCCTCACACAGTGCCTGGCACATATATAACAGACACTCAGTGCAATAGAGTGATGATGATATTTGGGGTTTCAACATGCTAAATCCCAGCTCCCTGAGGAACATCTTGTAGATAAAACATCTCCCCAAATAGACAAAGGCATCTTAGACTGTATCCCTTACAGCAATTATCAAGAGCTATACTTTTAACATAGAAACCCTCACAACATTCTTATTTGGATATGCTAACTCACTTCATGGACCTGGGACTATCATTGCCTGGTTAAAAATTCAAAGCTCACCTGGATTCATTAACAAGAAAGAAACCACTTGGATTTGGGCAACTGGAGATTGGGGAAGAGTGAGAAGCAGCAGGGAAGTGTGAGGAATACTCCTAGTGCCCTAAGGAGTGATGAGGTGCCTTTTGCAGCAGTCTTTCTTCTCTGGCTGGGACTTACCAGAGCAGCAAGATCTTGGTTCACATTTCAAATCTCAGCCCAAAGTGTTTCAAGAAAAGTACTTTCTCAGGAGCCTGGCAGATAAAGGAAAAACAGATACAATGCTTCATATCAGTGGGTTGGGTGGTGGTTGTCCTTCTCCCTGTGTGGGGAAAGTTTCTGTTCTCATCTAGAAAATCTTCAAGCCAAAACCGGTTTGGCTCAGTGGATAGAGCGTCGGCCTGCGGACTGAAAGGTCCCAGGTTCGATTCCAGTCAAGGGCATGTACCTGGGTTGCGGGCACATCCCCAGTGGGAGATGTGCAGGAGGCGGCTGATCCGATGTTTCTCTCTCATCGATGTTTCTAACTCTCTATCTCTCTCCCTTCCTCTCTGTAAAAAATCAATAAAATATATTTTAAAAAAAATAAAATAAAAAATCTTCAAGCTCTGAGTGAGCCCTTGTGGTTGAAGAAGTCATGAACTTCAAAAGCAGTGCATCGTGGTCTTTGATGTTTGTTGAATGGAAGTTGGTGAATTAGAAGGAGTTCCATTTCCAGTTCAAGCTCAGGGCAGGTCTTGGACTTTAAATAACAAGGGTTGAAAGTCTTCTGGAATCTATGGACTGCCTGGTTAATGAGATAATAATCAAAAGGGAGTTTTCAGAGGGGATTTCAAAGTTTTGACTATAAACAGTGAGAAGCCTGTAGCTGAGTGTGAACTTTCCTTTGACTCCTGGCCTGCACTTTGCCTTCAGGATAAACACAAGTTACTTCTGTGACTTATCTCTGAAGTACAAAGGGTCTTCATTGCCTCAAGTCTAGAAAAGAGAAAGTGGTGCAGGCTCTTTATAATATACAGGAACTGTATTTCAACATATAATGAGCTGATCTATGTTCATTTTATTTTGTATATTAATAATATACACCATAAGGCCAAATCAATACTAGTCAACAATATTTAATTATGAAGTAGATCCAGATTGAGATCTAACTGACCATTACTGGATATCTATAACAAACTAGGACATTTCATACATGTCATCATATTTAATCATATTAATCTTCATAACAAATTAGTGAGATAGGTATCACAAATCCTGTTCTAGAATGAAGAAACTGAGATTCAAGGTCACTTAGCTAATATTTTACTCAAACTGTAACCATAGGAAAACACTTTCAAAAATATTGTTTTCATGTAGTGAAACTCATGTATTCATGAACAAATGCAGAAAAACTTACAAACAGCATATTTTTAAAATTCTAAGTTAAAGTTAGTGAGATGAACTGTAAACTAGTTGAGGCCTTAGCTCTGTCTTGTCTTGTCTCCCCCACCCCCAATACCCCCCCAGATTTCAGCATGAACAGAGATATAATAAATGCTTGTGGAACAACATGGGCAAATAATAATGATTTCCTGGAGCCTTGGATACATTTGCAGGAAGTAGAATTCAAGAACTGGAAAGGATCTTAGAACCGTCTATACAGTGCTTCTCAAACTTTAACCTGCTGCATCAGAATCTTACTTCCCAACCTCACAGAGTTTCCAGTTCATAAGAACTGGAATGGGCCTAAACATGGGTACTTCTAACAATTTCTTAGGTGTGGCTGATGTTGCTGATCCAGGGAGCACACTTTGAAAATCACTGATCAACAGCAACAATAACTAACATTTATTAAGAGCTTAGTATGCTTCAGGCACTGTACTAAGTGCCTTATTCATATTAGGTCATTTAATCCTTACGATAAGTGTAAGGTTGGTGACATTATTAGAATCCCTATTTTATTTCTAAGAAAAATGAGAGACAGAGAAGTTGAGTATTTTGCCCAGCTTCACGTACGTACCCGCTGATGGAACCAGGCTTATGAAGTCAGGCAGCCTGATGCTAGATCCGGCACTCTCACACCGGTAGAGGACCTTATGGAGCAAAGGGCCCCTTGAACTTTCATCAATCCAGACAAGGAGATGAAAGTTCACGAGAAGAAGTGACTCACGCACGCAATGAATTGGAAGGAGAGTGTGAGTGAAGGCTTCCTAACTCAGAATCTTTTAGTCTGACTTCTTTTGACCTCGAGCAGGAGGAGTAGCCCAGGGCTCTAGTCCCTCTTCCAGTTTGGATTTCTAAGGTCACCACCTTCCCATCAGTTTGAGTGGAACAGATGTCCTTGCCATGTTTTGATATCCTAATAGTTTCCCCTGTTTACCCACTATTTCATCTGACTAAGGGAGGTGGTGGTTACCATGGAGGAGAGAGTAGGAAGTGATGTGGCTAGAGGCTAAGCCCCAGAAAAGAAAGGGGTTAATCATGAATGGTTAAAGAGGGGGTGGGAGGAAATGTGTCCCTGTGTCTTGGCAGGTCCTCAGTTATGTCTCAGCTGACACTTAGAAAATCCAGCTCGTAGGGACTTCAGGTCACTGTACCTTGACCTCCCAAGTCTCCCAGGGATGCTGGGAAGAAAAATTAAGAAAGTTTGGCTAGTACAAGATTGGACCTGGGAGAGCTCAGAAGATCTAAAATTCAGCTCCCCAGAGGCTCTATCCTTAGATATGCTATGCACATTGCCCCAGAGTGTGTCCTTTCCTGGGCCAGCTATCGGACAAATGCTCACAAAGAGAGGCAGCGCACTGCAGTGGACAGAGCACTGGCCTTGGCCCAAATCCACTGACAGCTTCCTGAACTTTCGCAGGACTGTTATCTTCCTCATCTGAAAAAGGGAGGGAGGTAAGCAGGATAATGGCCTAAGCCCAGATCACCCTGATCCCTGGGACCCATGAATATGTTACCTGGTAAAAAGGGATCTGCAGTTGTGATTAGGGGTCTTGAGTTGGGTAGATTATCTTATAGTATCCAGGTGGGCTCAATGTGAGTCCTTATAAGTGAAAGGGAGAGGTAGGAGAGTCAGAGCGGAAGAAGGCGATGTGCCCGCTGACGCAGAAGTCAGGTTGCTGTCATTGAAGATGGAAGGGGATCTCCAGCCTAGGAATACAGGGGTCTCTCTAAATTGGAGAAGGCAAGGAGCTGCTTCTCTCCTAGAGCTTCCAGAAGGAGCACAGCCCTGCCAACACCTTGATTTCAGCCCCATAAGACCCATTTTGGACTTCTGTCTGCCAGAAATGTAAGATAATATTTGTGTTATTTTTAAGCCACTAAGTGTGTGAAAATTTGTTACAGTAGCAGTAGGAAACTATAGGAGGCAAATAATAACTGCCCTGTCTACTTCTTAGAGCTTCTGTGAGAGCCAAATTAGATAATTTATGTAGTTCCACTTCCAAAACTGTAACCCACTATCTAAATACAAGGCCGTCATTATAACTGAGACAGGAAGTATGGATTGATAAGCGTAGTGGTGTGCTGGTAAATACTTAGTAGCCAATTCTTGGGACCAAAATGGGGTGGGAAGACCCCTGATTTGTAGCATTTACCTATTTCTATGATATAAATATTTCTACCATGGCCCATGTCAAGCTACAATGTGAAGTCACTGAATCAGAAGTTGGGAAAAGATACACAAATCAGGTCTCTCCCCGCAACACATCACCCCAAGAAGCTCAAACCCAGTCTCATCACAAAACATTATGGTGATTCTCAACATAATCCTCACATAGGGAGGCCAGAATATTAATGTGAGCCCAGAGATAATATGAGTAAAATAACCTTTCAAAATCTGCATTGAGTTTGAGTTCATAATTTTTGGAATGAGAGTATATGTTATTCTCTGCCTTGCATAAAGACCGCTCAAGTAGGGAAGGTTGTAGTAGTCGAATGGTAAACACATTTATAAGTTCTGGGGATGAAATATATAGCATGATAACTATGGTTAGTAATACTGTGTTGTATATTTAAAGATTGCTAAGAGAGACCTTTAAAATTATCATCATAAAAAAAAGTAACTGTGTAACCACTTGTTGTGGTCATCATTTCACAATTTATACATTTATCAAATTATTATGTTGTGCAGTTTGGACTAATACAATATTATATGCCAATTATCCTACATAATAAAGATGTAGGTTGTTACAAATGGTTGTTACGTCGTGAAGCATAACAACCGACTGCATAACAACCGGATTGTGTGTCAGCAGAAGGGTGGGGCAGCGAGCTACAAGTGGGCAGTGGAGAGCTACAGGAGGGGGCAGGGCAGCAAGCTATGGGGAAGGCGGCGGGGGGGGGAGCAGGGGAGCTACAGGAGGGCAGGGCAGTGGGCAGAGAACTACTGGAGGGTGGCAGCGAGCTACTGGTGCGTGGATTTGTGTGCAGGGCTACTAGTATCTCAATAAAACTAAAGGGAAAAAAAAGGAGTGAATTTAAGTGCTTATATAGCCTCAGGAATAATTCAAGTTTGGTTGAAGGAAGAGTAACCTAAATGCAAGAACTGTCCCTATTAGGACAAGTTTCTATAGAGAAAACCTATTTCTGGGACCTGGGAAATAGGTTCTCTTGAAATTTGGCTCCTTGCACGGGGCAGCAGGGAGTTCCACGCAGTAGCTATAGATCATACCTGTACTGTGTTCCAGTGCTGGGCTCATGAAAAGGTGTTACGACAAGCAGACATGGTCCCCATCCTCAAAGATTCATGGTATAGTCCAGTATTTCTTAGATATCAGTCATTTGTGTCTCATACTTATGTCTTCTGCATAATAGATCAACTATACTTATACTTAAGTAACATACTTTTCAAGTTGAAAAATTTAAATATAAAGTAGCAGAATTTGATTTGGCTGGATATACAAGAAAACCAACTGCTGTGGCCTAACCAGTCTTGGGAATTGTTTATGTAATGAAGAGGCTATAGTTAAGATATGCAGCACAAGGGAAGCTGCTCAAGGAAAGAGCCTCTTTGTTCCTTTTCTACCATCCTTAGCATCTTCATTGTCCAAAATATCTGTACCTTAGCCAGCCATTTCATCTAGTTTTTCAGGAA
>NW_006300048.1:6353689-6357316 GCF_000327345.1 Myotis davidii | reverse complement strand
AAAGAGTTATCTACCAATGTCTGATCCTTTTTATCAGGAAAATAATAGTTTTTCCCAAATTCCTGTCCAATAGACTTTTGCTTACATTTCATTGGCCAGACTTGGCCACATGCCATCCTAGCTGTAAGAGAGTCTGAGGAGATAACTATTTTTAACTAGTAACATGGCTAAGAATAAAACTTGTGTTCTATGAATAAAATAAGAGGATGAGATAGTCTAGACAACTAGCAAAAATCTATCACAACATCTATTTTCTCAATCTTACTTAAGAAATATCTATACAGTCATGTACCTATTAGACCAGTTGAGCTAATGAATGTTAAAATGTAAAACAAAAATTAAAACACAAAATGCATAGCCATAAAGACTTTAAATATCTAACTTTGGAAATAGGACTGTCATTACCAGTGTTTTTCTGGAGTGCTTTATGGGGATGTAGAATTTGTGGAAGTCCCTCCTTAGGCCACAGGGCTTACTCAGGCTCCAGTGAGAGATGATTTCCATAGCCTCTGGGTTGTAGGATTAGGGAGCAGGCATTAAAAAAAAAGCTTGTATTTTTTTAAATTGAGATATAATCTATATTAATAAAAGGGTAATATGCTAATTAGACTGGATAGACCCGATGTCTTCTGGATGTCCTTCTGGACAAAGCCACGGTGGCAGGGTCCAAGGCAGAGGCAGTTAGGGGCGATCAGGCCAGCAGGGGAGAGCAGTTAGGGGCATCAGGCAGGCAGGCAGAGGGGTTAGAAGTGATCAGGCAGACAGGCAGAGGTGGTTAGGGGTATCAGGCAGGCAGGTAGAGTGGTTAGGAGCCAGTGGTCCCGGATTGCGAGAGGGATGTCCGATTGATGGTTTACTCAGACATACCCAGATGGGTCCCGGATTGGAGAGGGTGCAGACCAGGCTGAGGGACGCCCCCTCCCTTTTACCTGTACATGAATTTCATGCACCAGGCCTCTAGTATACAATAAATGCATAGATCTTAAGTGTACTATTTGATGAGTTTTAACAAATGTATACTGTCTGAAACCAACATCCCAATCAAGACATGACTCTTTTCATCACCCTGGAAAATTACATTGTGCCATTTTCTAGTCAATCATTCTTCCACTGTCGGGGTGGGGAGGGTGGGTGGAGGTGGGGGAAAGCATTACTCTGCTTTATATCCCCATAAATTAGTTATATGGTATCTTTGAGCCACATTCAGTGTAGTCAAGTTAAAAAAAATTTAAGTGATCTTACTCATAACTACAGAATAAATTTGTCCACTTTTCAAAGATTCATAGTACCTGCCAAATGGCAGATACAGACAAACAGCAGTTGCTTTGGTTGTGTCCTTTCTCTGGCCAGAAGAGGTCTCATTTAATGCCCCGACTAAAGGGCTCTCCTTCCCCAGGGCATATCATTCACAAAGCTCTTCAATACTGAGGTCATGGGTCTGATTATAAATGGACCCTAACTCCCTCTGGAGCTTCAGATGGATGTGTAAACGGGGTGATCTGTGTGGTGAGTGATTTGCTCTTTAGGATGAGGCACTCTGGAGATACACAGCCCTGGGGGAATCAGGTGCTCTCCAGTGAGTCATTGGTAACAGACAATGCACCTTTATCCACTTTTACTGCCCCAGCCCCTCCCGCCCCCACTCCAAAGTCTCAACCAACCTGACCAACCTCACCCTCCACAGGAGGAACAACTGGGTGAGAAGACACATTTTTGCAAACAAGATAAGGTCAGAATGACTGTTGCCATGACCCAGCCACTCATCAGGAAAGCATTTTCAGAGTCAGCACAATCATGGGTGAAGTTGTTAAGCTGCTTTTCTCTTTGTTGGTGTCTTACAATGCAGATGCACACTTTTGAAACTTTTTTGGTAAAAACAAGAACAAAATGGATGCTTGGAACACTGATAACTAGTCGAAGCCAAATGCATCTCTGGCCAATAAAATGCCACGGCCTCTTTGGTTCCCAGTCACACTGTTACATATGCTAGGGATGTGCACACAGGGTGTGGGCTTGGGGTGGTGAGAAAAGCATCTGGCTAACTGACCAGCTTTGTGATCCCTACCACCCTCCTCACCTTCAGTCCCAAACGTTTCTGGAGCCCCTCTGTTAGTTCTGGCTTGGGCATGTAGTGTCCTCAAGAGGTGGTATCTTTCCTCATTATTTTTAAGTTGTTCTTAATTAAGCCCAGAAGACTCATCCTGGCATTCTAGTCCCTGGACAGTTTGTTCCCAAACAACTGTTGTCACTGGCTTCTACCCTGTGTAGACCTCATTCTTCTGTAATTAGTACAATTTGGTAGGCATGGACTCTGGAGACAGAAAAAACTGGATTCTAATTCAGCTCAATTCATTGTTCTTAGCTAGATTAGCTATAACTTTACTTTTCCCCACCCCCACATCCTTGCTCACACCATTTGGTGGCCTGAAATGCCACCTTTCTCCTTCACATACAGGCAAATTCTACTTGCCTTCTAAGGTCAAGTGCAAATATCACCTGTTAGCCCTTCCTAACTACACAACTAGGTGTGATCTTTTCTTATGCGTCATCTCAGTATTCCATCTGTTTGTCATTTTTCATATCTTGGTTTTTGTTTTTAAATATGTTTTCATTGGAGAGAGAGAGAGAGAGAGAGAGAGAGAGAGAGAGAGAGAGAGAGAGAGAGAGAGAGAGAGAGAGAAACATCTATCGGCTGCCTCCTGACACTCTCTACTGGGGATCAAGCCTGCAACTTGGGCATGTGTCCCAAATTACCGGGAATCAAACCAGGGAACTCTTGATTCATGGGTTGGTGCTCAACTTCAGAAGGGCTATCTTGGTTTTAATTATTCCTAGAACTCACTCTCAGCATTTCTACCTTAAATCTCTAGCATAAAGCCTATTACACAGTAGGGATGCCAGATAGAATACAGGACACCCAGTTAAGTTTGAATTTCAGATAAACAATATGTAAATTTATTTATGTTTTCACTTTTTAAAAAAATTGTTTTATTGCTTAAAGTATTACAAAGAGTATTACATATATCTCTTTTTTTCCCCGCCCTTGACAATCCCCTGGCCTCCCCTACCCCCCAGTGTCTTATGTCCATTGGTTATGCTTATATGCATGCATACAAGTCCTTTGGTTGATCTTTTACCATGCCCCTCTTCACATTCCCTCATATGTTGGACAGTCTATCCGATGCTTCTACAACTCTGGTTCTGTTTTTGTTCATCAGTTTATGTTGTTCATTATATTCCACAAATAAGTGAGACCATGTGATATTTATCTTTCTCTGCCTGGCTCATTTTGCTTAGCATAATGCTCTCCAGGTTCATCCATGCTGTCGCAAATGGTAAGAACTCCTTCAGTGCTTTCTTAATGTGTACTCACGTGACCTTTCCTATGCTCCTGGAGACCGAGAGCTCTGACATCTCTTCCTCTTCTTATAAGGACACCTGTCTTATCCTTGAGGATCCCACCTCTTTGACTTTATCTAATCTTATACATATGTCATATTTGTAAATCACAGAAGGAAAAATGTGAAAATTAGAAAAACACACAGACTTTAATACCGATAGCTTTCTTTTCCAAGTTGATAATATATGATATAGTTTAAGCCTATTGTTCCCAAACACTGTTGATTG
>NW_006300048.1:6344937-6351513 GCF_000327345.1 Myotis davidii | reverse complement strand
AAATCTCAAATCCCTCAGCTCCAGGAATCCCGCAGATTTCCTTTACCCAGTCAGGGGCTGTGCCTGTCCCAAAGGACATGGCTGTCTGGCACGTGGTCTCCCTCTTACCTGCTGGGCTCAGAGGTCTGGCACACTTTCCTGCCCAGATCCTTGGTTTTTACCTTTACAGGGGAACTCTGCCCTTCCCGGCTGCAAACTGTCTCACCAGCTGAGTATACTTCATCCATTCGGGGTGGGTGTTATTAGTTTCAGCTACTCATTCTATTTGCTCCAGGACAAGCCTTGGGATGCGTCTGCCTATTCCGCCGCCATCTTCTAATCCCTACGTAAATTTATTTAGTACTAGTATAAGTATGATCCAAATATTGAATGGGAGATACTTATACTGAAATGTTTCTGTCATTTATCTGAAATTTAACTGAGCACTCAGATTGTGTGTGTGTGTGTGTGTGTGTGTCTGTGTGTCTGTGTGTGTGTGTAACAAGGGAATAAATGGTTTTGGCATCTCCTAATTATCCAGGTACTGTTGGATGGGTGGCCATTAGAAAAATCACTCAAATTGGACATGTATTTATTGTTACTAGTCTATATGCAAATAATACCCTCCCTGACTTTAATTGTGCCTCAGTGCTGTATCAGACACTGTGTTAGATACTTCGCTTACATTGTCCCAAGGAATACTCACAAGAGTTCTATGGGGTAGGTGTTCTCATCTCATTTTGTGGATGAGGAAATGGAATGGGGAGATTAGTAAATTGCTCTAAGGCCACACGACTGGTAACTTATAACTGCAATTCAAACCCACTGTCCTGACCTCAGCCCTCAGGCTCCTTCTCCAATGCCAGTGTTCTTACCTTGGCTGCACATCAGAACCAACCCAGAGAGCTTTTCCAATGTTCTGATCTCTGGATCCCATCCCCAGAGATTCTGATTTAATTATTTTTACAATCATTGCAATTGTATTGCTCTCCTATTTACTAGGACATAGACCAAAAGGATCAAATACAATCTAATTTGATTTCCCATAGTCCCTACTTATGGAACTTGAGCCCTAAACCTTTCCTGTGATTCATACTCAGGATTGTTTGTCTCATTTGCTCTGATTGAACCCAGGTATATATGTTCCTTGTATAACCAAAGCAGTGTGGATACAACTGCTCAGAAGTACCAAAGTAGAAACAACGCATGTCCTGTTCTCCTGCTGTCTGAAAAGAGTTCTTGGATTTTGTTGTTGTTTTGTTTTTGGTTTTAATATATATTTATTGATTTCAGAGAGGAAAAGAGAGGGAGAGAGAGATAGAAACATCAATGATGAGAGAGAATCATTGATCGACTGCTTCCTGCACACCCTCTACCAGGGATTGAGCCCACAACCCTGGCATATGCCCTTGACCAGAATTGAACCCAGGACCCTTTGGTCTGTAGGCCAACTAGGGCTAGGGCTGAACCAGGTAGGGCTGAAAAGAGTTCTTTAAAAAATGTCTTGGTGACTTTCCCCCCAAGTTTGCTTTCTTTGGGACTCTTATGTTACTCAGTTTTCAAAGACTTGTTTCTTCTTTAATGATCTTTACTCAGTAGACTACATCACCTTTCTCTAGCCAGGATGGGCAGGGGAAGTCTGTATGATTTGTTGTCTTTGCTCAATTAAATTTTTGTTTGTTTGTTTGTTTGTTTCCATCTCAGTGTAAGAATTTTGAGGATTGTATTCTCACTTTCTTGACTTTACAACACCCAAGAAAATTCCCCACAAAGAAAATTGTCATGTGTGGTTAATGATTGACTTTTGCAGTTGGTCTTTATTTTAATACCATTGGCCTACTTATTAGGACTGTGATCTTTGACCAATTTTATTATGGGGAATTTCAGTGTTTCTCATTGTTAAATGAGGCATAATAAAATATTCCACTCATGATTTCTGTGAAAATTCATTTGCTAAACAAAACTGGTATGTTTATGTGTTTAATATGTCTCCTCTAGTAAAACTGTAAGCTCTTCTGGGCACAAGTCTGTTTTGATTACCACTGTGTATCTGGTGCCTAGAATTGTGGTGGGAGTTAGTAGGTGCTTAGTAAATATTGCTGTAATGTTGACTGTGGAGTGGGTTTGGGAAGCAGACATGCCATGTTCTGAGCTTCTGCTATGTCTTTGTGACCTTGAGCAAGTTGTTTAACTTCTCTGACCCTTCATTCCTACATTTTTTTTAAATATATTTTGTTGACTTTTTACAGAGAGGAAGGGAGAGAGATAGTTAGAAACATCGATGAGAGAGAAACATCGATCAGCTGCCTCCTGCACATCTCCTACTGGGGATGTGCCCGCAACCCAGGTACATGCCCTTGACCGGAATCGAACCTGGGACCCTTCAGTCCGCAGGCCGACGCTCTATCCACTGAGCCAAACCGGTTTCGGCCATTCCTACATTTTTTTTAAATATATTTTGTTGACTTTTTACAGAGAGGAAGGGAGAGAGATAGTTAGAAACATGGATGAGAGAGAAACATCGCTCAGCTGCCTCCTGCACATCTCCTACTGGGGATGTGCCCGCACCCCAGGTACATGCCCTTGACCGGAATCGAACCTGGGCCCCTTCAGTCCGCAGGCCGACGCTCTATCCACTGAGCCAAACCGGTTAGGGCCATTCCTACATTTTTAAATTAATAACAATTATTATTATAATTGCCATATGGTTGTTGTGAAGATTAAATGATATGTGCATATATATAAATTAATTCAGTGCCTGACACATAGAAGATCCTTACCAGTGCTAACAAAGATGATGATGCTACCTAGAAATATTGATTTACACAATGATATTATTGGGAACCAGAAATATATTCCAAAATTAAGTGCTACTTACTTAAAAAAAAAGAGGCTACTCAGCTCCAAAGAGGCCAATTAATGAGGTAGAAGATTTTTACATTTATATATTTTCACTTTCTATATATTTTCATCTAGTTGCGTGTTTCTCCTTATGAAGAAGAAAGAAACAAGTCAACCCAATTCGTGCTCAGGCATGAGTGACTTCAGGGAGCATTCTCAGGGCAAGAGGTGGGGCGATAATTGCATTTTTAAAAGAGAGTCCAAAGTAGAACTCATTGGCACATTCAAGACCTGTTCATCTTATTGTAGGGGAATGCTATATTTAAAAAGGAACTGTAAACAAATATTGAACTCTAATTAATGGTAGCATGCTGCAAAATTTGGGGATGAAGTGTGCTGATGTCTGCAATGTACCCTGAAATGCATCAAAAATACGATGCATTGATGGGTGGTTAGGTGCTTAGATATGTGATAAAACAAATACAGCAAACATGCTCATTGTAGAATATAGGGCTTAGAGGTGTTCACTGTGCGGTTCTATCGCTATTTCTGTATGTTTGACATTTTTCATAATAAAATGTCGGGGAGAGGAAAGAAAATTGGGGGGTCCTAGGGAAAGTTATACACCTAAGAGCTAGGAGGACTCATTCATGTAGAATTTCAGGCATGTGGCACTTGTTAGTATTTATATTTTCGGAAGACTTCTCTGATTTTCTTCTAGTCATAGCTCATAGGAAACCTCCAACACGACCCCTGTAAAATGTTGCCCCAGCTAAAGAAAAACAAGATCTGAGGTGGACAAATAGCAGGGAAAAGAACACATGGGAAATGGAAGACTGAAGCAACCTATCCCTACGCATTTTGGGGATCCCAGGCATCCAGGGTTGCTGGGGCAACATGAGACTCTGGTCCCTGGATTTTAGAACTTATATCATACCTATTATTTACCATGTGGGTGAAACATATTATGAATGATTAATCATTTGGTAGAGAATTATGAACAAAAGTACACATAGGTAATTTTTTCAGAAGGTACTTAGAATCCTAACTGGGTGGGTTTTTTTTTTGTTTGTTTTTTTAAATCTTCATCTGAAGGATTTTTTCCCCCATTGATTTTTAGAGCGAGTGGAAGGGAGAGGTAGAGACAGACAGACAGAGAGAGAAACATTGATGTGAGAGAGACACATCAATTGGTTGCTTTCTACATGCACCCTGACTGGGGCCGGGGATCTGGCCTGCAACCAAGGTATGTGCCCTTGACTGGAATCAAACCCGTGACCCTTCAGTCCAAGGGCTGATGTTCTAACCACAGAGAAAACTGGTTAGGGCTAAGACTTTAAAAAGAAGATGGAAAGGAGCACCCGTGTTATTGCACATCTGAGCAAAAGGGTCATGCTATCATTAGTTCATTCAAGTGGCTGTTGAATGCATTTGACTCTTCTGTTTGCACAAATGGCAACACCCTGCAGGGTTTATTAAAAGCAGACGTATTAAATATCAACACTGAAAACTGGTCTAACCAGGAAACAAGGAACATTAAAACACACAAAAAGGAGAGAATGACCAGGAGTCAGGAAGAGAGTTATGTGGCAACCTACAGGAATCCTAGCCAAAACATAAGTATCTGAATCAAGGTCATAGCCAGGTACCACTAGCCACTGAGGGAAGAGAGCAAATAACATGTCTTGACCATTTGCTCAAAAATCAGAACCAGCTTCCTGCCTTGGTTATTCGATGCCTCCTTGATGATCTCGGGACTCAAACAGCAGAGCCCGTGGGCTTGTACCATAGAGCAAGTTGCAGCTGGCAAGACCGTGCCACTTTCTACTGTGAAATGTACAGGGCCCTGTTGGCACAGAGAACATCCTGTGTCTGGTTCACAGGGCCTCCCTGGGTGGATTAATTACAAAATGTGCCCCTTGCTCTGGGCTGGCACCGGATTTGGGGAGGGGAGTGGTGGCTGGATTTCAACCCCCATCACCTCTCAGCGCCCTCCCTTGTGTAGCACAGTTACTCCTTGTAACTGTAAGAGGAGGCCCTGGGAAGCTTCTACTATAAGTGTGTCTCCCTGTCTGGTTCACAGGGCCTCCCTGGGTGGATTAATTACAAAATGTGCCCCTTGCTCTGGGCTGGCACCGGATTTGGGGAGGGGAGTGGTGGCTGGATTTCAACCCCCATCACCTCTCAGCTGGGACCCTTGTGTAGCACAGTTACTCCTTGTAACTGTAAGAGGAGGCCCTGGGAAGCTTCTACTATAAGTGTGTCTCCCTCTCATCAATGAGGATGCTAAGTCCTAGAAGACTAAAACATCTTATTTAAGACTACAACCTAAATCATAATAGCCCTTTCTTGGGAGGCAAGCTATTCTCACAATGGGCCTTCATTAGCATCATTGCACAGAGCATTCTCCCCATGCAAAAGTGCTCAGCCAGGTTCAAGGTTGTGGGCTGCATAGATGCCCAGACGTTTCAAATCTAATTTTGAAGGAGGGCAGTGCACGCTCTGTGCTGCCTGAGGTAGCCGCTGACAAGAGGGAATGAGAAATCACTCATTTCCAATCAAGTGGAGAAGACTGCACTGAGAAGGTAAGACTTGAGTTGAATGAAGAATGAGTGGGTCTTAGGAAACCAGGATTGCATGGGGAGGAAGCATTGTCAGCAATGGGCGGAGAGAGACTTCACCTCAGTGACCTGAGGCACTTCCTGGCATCATGCCACCCATTCTTGTTCACCAGGCACAATAGGCCCCTCTGAAATACGGTCTTGACTCCAGACCACAACACTCTCTACAATTGAGCTTGCCCACCCCACGTTCCAGGCTGCCCAGCACAGCTTTCTGAAGGGTGGTAACCAGTTATACAAGAGAATCTGAGGTTAGGTATTAATATATTAACCCACCCACATAACAAAGATACATTTTAATGAGGAATTTCTGGGCATGCGGCCATAAAATATTTCTAAAACTTTTGGAATTACAGGTAGGACAGAAAAGGTTTATATTTGACACCTATTGCTATATAATAAATTTGCCCCAACTTAGCAGCTGTAAACAAACAATAAGAATTTATCTCCCACAATTTCTCAGGGTCAGGAATTCAGCAGCCACTTAGCTGAGTAGGTCCAGGTTGAGGTCTCCTTGAGGATGCAATCAAGATATTGGCCAAGTCTGTGCAGCTGCAGCCCTGACTGGGGCAGAAGGATCTGCTTCAAGCTCACATGTGTGGCTGTTGGCAGGAGGCCTCCATTTCATAGGGAGGGTCTCCCCATAAGGGAGTGTTCTCACCACATGGCAGCTGGCTTCCCCCAGAATGAGGGCTGGAAGAGACAAAGAGCGAACAGGAACCGCAGTGCCTTTGTGACCAAGTCTCCAAGAAAGTATCACCTCTGCTGGGTTCCATTGGTCACTCAGACCCTCCTTAATGCAACATGAAAGAGAATTATACTAGGGGACAAACACCAGAGTACCCACTGGGGACCAGTTCAAATGCTGGAACCACTGAATTCATATTTTGGGGAGATAAGAGTTTTCAAAACATATACCAGAGGTAATATTCACATGAATCTCTTAAAAAGTTTTCTTCTTTAATACACCTAAAAACTCCAAATTAAATACTTTAAAAAATATTTTCAAAGACATCACTATGCTAACTGGAAAATAATAGGCAAAACAAATAAATGTAAAAGCATAAATTCAGAGAGATGAGTGAGTGCTTAAGCAGAAGGCTCCCCTAGCAGTATCTATCTCCAAGTGACTCCG
>NW_006300048.1:6343805-6344143 GCF_000327345.1 Myotis davidii | reverse complement strand
GAGAGAGAAACATCAATCAGCTGCCTCCTGCACGCCCCCTACTGGGAATGTGCCGGCAGCCAAGGTACATGCCCTTGATCGGAATGGAACCTGGGACCCTCCAGTCCACAGGCCGACTCTCTATCCACTGAGCCAAACCAGTTAGGGCCAAAATATTACATTATTTTTAATGGAATAAATTTAAGTATATTTAACATATTTAACAAAGAAAAGATGTTATCAAGTGGAAGAGTAAAAAAACAAGAGTTATCAAAAATGACTAGGCCCTATCTGACGACCAAATGGCACCTTCAGCCCTGGCCTGGTAGCGCAGTTGGTTGGAGTGTTGTCCAGATACA
>NW_006300048.1:6308995-6343678 GCF_000327345.1 Myotis davidii | reverse complement strand
TAGAATTATACTAGGGGACAAACACCAGAGTACCCACTGGGGACCAGTTCAAATGCTGGAACCACTGAATTCATATTTTGGGGAGATAAGAGTTTTCAAAACATATACCAGAGGTAATATTCACATGAATCTCTTAAAAAGTTTTCTTCTTTAATACACCTAAAAACTCCAAATTAAATACTTTAAAAAATATTTTCAAAGACATCACTATGCTAACTGGAAAATAATAGGCAAAACAAATAAATGTAAAAGCATAAATTCAGAGAGATGAGTGAGTGCTTAAGCAGAAGGCTCCCCTAGCAGTATCTATCTCCAAGTGACTCCGAGGGTCGGTTTGAATATCTGCAAGGCAAACGTGAGATGAAGTCTAGGGAAGGTGAGACATCAGAGACCCTCTTAAAAATTATCTTGGATCCCAAAGGCTATCTCCTGGGTGACAGTTTAAACCAGAAGTTCTGCAACTTCATTTCCCCACTGAAGAGGATCAAAAGGAAACTTGCCTGTCTTAACCATGGCTCTAAATAGCAGGAGGAAACGTCTGAGAATTTATAGCCACAGGTCAACCTTTATGGAGGCTGGCAGCAAATGGACATTGTCAGTGTGGTTTGAAAATCCCCAAGGAATAACTTGTTTTAATGTGGCCCAGAACTAGTAACACTCAGTCCAGAAACATATCCTCTCCTTGGGAAAGGCATCACCTTTATCACAGGCCTCAAAGATTCTCAGGTAGAAAATTCCACCGAACTGGAGTTACAATTAAAAAGAGAACCCTGGCTTGCTTGAGGAAACAAGATATCAGCAAAGACAACAACAGACACAGGCTGACAAACACTTCAAATATTCCATTATTATTATTTTTAAAAAAATATATTTTATTGATTTTGTACAGAGAGGAAGGGAGAGGGATAGAGAGTTAGAAACATCGATGAGAGAGAAACATCAATCAGCTGCCTCCTGCACGCCCCCTACTGGGAATGTGCCGGCAGCCAAGGTACATGCCCTTGATCGGAATGGAACCTGGGACCCTCCAGTCCACAGGCCGACTCTCTATCCACTGCCAAACCCGTGGCAAAAATATTCCATTATTGTTAATGGAATAAATTTAAGTATATTTAACATATTTAACAAAGAAAAGATGTTATCAAGTGGAAGAGTAAAAAAACAAGAGTTATCAAAAATGACTAGGCCCTATCTGACGACCAAATGGCACCTTCAGCCCTGGCCTGGTAGCTCAGTTGGTTGGAGTGTTGTCCAGATACACTGAGGTTGCAGGTTTGATCCCCAGTCATGGCACCAGGCAAAATAAAAAACAAATAAAAGGTTCCCAAATAAGACCTTCCAAAATGAAAAAGAAAATTAATAAAAGTAAATATATATATATTGCATTACAGAAGTGCCTACAATATATCTTTAACTTTGCCTCTTGGCTCATAAAGCCTAAAACATTCACTATCTGGCCCTTTACCAAGAGCCTTTACTGACCCCCCACTGTAGACAAGCGTCTACACAGGAGACCCTTGGTCAGCTTGAGGTGGAGGAGCAGGGCACAGCCACACAGGCAGGGCTGACGCTGTAGAGCAGGGGGCATGACGCGGTTGAGTGCAGGATGCCAGGGAAGACTCAGCAGGATGCAGCCTTGGGTCTTGCAACAGAAGGGAGGCTGGTTTTATGTATCCGTGAGTAAAATATAGCCGCGTGGATACCTCGAATGACCCC
Source organism: Myotis davidii (assembly GCF_000327345.1). Taxonomy (NCBI): domain Eukaryota; kingdom Metazoa; phylum Chordata; class Mammalia; order Chiroptera; family Vespertilionidae; genus Myotis; species Myotis davidii. The sequence goes on along the minus strand of NW_006300048.1, from coordinate 6,341,962 downwards.
AGAGGAATGTTGGAGCCCAGAAGCCTTGCCTTCTTGACTCTTCTGCATGGGGTGGGGAAATAAATCTCAGTTGCCTTGGAACCTCAAGAGTTTAATGCGTGAGTGTGGGAAGTTTGGTGCAAAAATTATCGGTCCATGAATGTAATTATTAAGCAATTACAGATGCCATTCTGCAAATAGAACAAATTAAGGAGAAAAGGGAGAGAGGGGATTTCTTTGCTTGAATCACACGGTCAGCTGCATATCCTCAGGTGCTCTCTGATTGCCAAATGTGGGTCAAGGCCAAGTGCTTTTTTTATGGCCATTGGCTATGCCCAAATAGGCCTTTAAACTCTGTTTCTGAACAGCAAGTGCTGGCATGCTGGCAGGAAGCTCTGAGATGACTCCAGGGTGGTATGAGCTGCAGGAAGCCAGCAGGGGAAGTGATTTGGGGAAGGAAAAGCAAGAGGCTCATCACACCCCAGGGTTCTCCTTTGAAGATGGCACCACACCCAGTCTGTCCCAGGGCCTCTGAGCGTGTATGTTCTTCTCTCCCTTGTTCTCCAAAATGAGTCAGCAAGGATGGAATAATAGAACGACCATTTTCTCAGCCTCTCTTAGATGCCAGGTGCTTTACCCACCAACCTCAGAAAGCAGATATGATCCTCCCCATTTTGTGGATGGGGAAACTGAGGCCCAGAGAGAAGCATCCAGGGCCACAAAGTGAGTTAGCAATGAATTCAGGTCTTACTCCAATAGGGAGGTCTTACTCCAAATCTCAACTCTTTCTTTCTTACCAAGCAGGTGTAGCCAAGGGCCACCTAGAGGGGCACCCCCACTCTTCTGGCGAGAGTAGAAAAAAAACCCAGCCCAGAAAACGAAGCCCTGCTGTCCTGCATCCCCACGTGCCTTTGTCTAACACCCAGCGTCACTCTGCTCAATAGAGTAATTTGCCCCCAAAGCTGCCTATTGATCTATATGGCTCTTTTTGTCTGACATGTTAACTCTATCCTCAGGATAACAAATGGATAGAATGAAAAGAAAATAAAATACAAAAAAGAAAGGAAAATAATTCTGTTATCAGGAAGTTGCTGTGGAAATAGATACATGTTGGGAGTGGAGAGGTGCAGATGGTCTGCGGAGATTTCCTGCAGGGATAGGTGTACTGGGAGAGCCTAACCTGGTGCTGGAGGGGTGGATGGCCAGCACTGAGCAGGAGGAAGTAGGGTATGGAGAGTGGATGCACATGACCACCCCCGAGTAAGGAGAGCGAGCATGAGGCCAGTGTGTGGAGACAAGCTTCCTTCACAGGCTTCATGGTTATCTGAAAAACCAGGCCTACATCTCAGCTTCTACTGGAAAGAACTTGAGAGGTTCAGGATGACCCACCCCAAGGTGTGGTATGCGAATTATTTGTGTTAAAGGTTATCAAGACCCTGCAGGCTCATGAGGAACTTTTATCTCTCCCTTAAAGAGTATAAATTATGGGCTTTGCTCATACTAAGAGTTATTACCAGAAATAACTTTTTATGATCTATCTATAGGGTAGGGTGAACTTTTAACTACTGGACACCTGCTCTTCTTATTGTCCTGAAATGACCTTCCCCTTACAACCCCGAAGTCACAAGATGCCTTCCCATATCTTTAGTTCAGAATGTCAGATACCTCAGGTTAAGTTCCTGTCCCTGAACCTCCCACGTATGTGAGGACTCTGACTGTCCCATGTATGCAGGGTTCTCATGCATAGGTATTTAAATTTCGTTATTAGTCTCATGTCAACTTAATTATTAGTCCAATAGAAAGAACATTGAGGAGTAGAGAAAAGTTTCTTCTTGCCCCACAGAATTACAATGAAAATTCCAGAGAAGGGTAGAGGGCCGGGTGAGGAAGAGCATTGTGATGGTTAATGCCCTGAGAATTCATGCGAAGGGAAATCAGTCCCACAGAGAAAGACAAATAACATATGATCTCACTTGCACGTGAAATCTAAAATATTCGCACTCATAGAAACAGGCCAGATTGCTGGCCGCCAGAGCAAAATGGGTGGAAGTGGTCAAAAGGCACAACTTTTAAGTTAAAATACATTCTGGGGATGTTCTGCACAGCAGGATGACTCTAGTTGACACACTGTATTGTATATTTGAAAGTTACTAAAAGAGTAGGTGTTAAAAGTTCTCATCACAAAAAAAAAAATAGTTGTCACTATGTGTGGTGATGGATGTTAACTAAACATAGTGTGGTGGTCATTTTGCAATATAGTACATATATCAATCACTATGTTGTATACTTTAAACTAATATAATGTTACATATCAATTATATTTGAATAAAATTTGGAAAAAATGTTACATGTAGTTATTATATACTTTATTATAGATTATACATATCATATATGTATAATGACAAGTGGGCTGGAAGTAATGGACATGGAGTCAGACTCATGGGTGCTCAACCTGTGCCATAGGGCCCTGCACTCTGTGCAGAGTGTCTGCACCTGGTTTAATGCCCTGCTGTTGCAGTCTTAACATTTTGAACATAATGCCCCATATTTTTCTGTTGCACTGGTCCCCACAAATTATATAACCTGTCCTGATAAATAGGTATGGTTGTGTCCTTTTGATAAATGTTGGCGATTGGGGTGAGAAGTCACAGCGATGATTATTGCAACATAGAAACCCAGACAGTGTTCCCTAAACCCCCCCAATCCTCCTCCACCCATGACTGACCTTAGGAACCAGGGACTCAGATTTCTGCTTTGAGCAGTTACATAAAGGAAATGGGGAAAGTGCTGATTGCACAGAGCTGAAGACACTGGCCAGTGAAAACAGTGTGGCTCATTCTGAGGCCTCAGGCTAAGCTTCATTCCCCTTTGTAACATAAACCCTTCTCTCCAGGGTTGGCTAAGAATGTAAGTAATGTGAATATTCTGGCAAGGCCTTCCTTCCCACAGAGAGAATAGGTGACTATAGTGGATGATGTCCTCAAGGCATAGGACGGTGAGTCAAATGCATTTTGCTGGAAAGGATAATCGGAGCTGAGCTGGGGAGTAGGTGCTAAGGTGGCACTTAGGGCTCTAGGACTGGCTTGGTCAAATTGTGCATGTCAGTACCAGATCTAGAGAAACATACAAGAGCTCATGGCCTTCCTTGCAGGACAACTTCAAGCATATTATAGTCAGTATTCTAAGCATATTCCAACTTTATGTAGCTCTATACCTCTTTCTAAAGAAGTCTGACACTCCCAATGACAAAACTTCCCAGTTTGCATTTCAGTTTTGTAGGTGGTTGATGCAAGCCAGAGACTAGGAAAGACTGATGACTTTCACGGTCTCCTTGTTGCTTTTATTTAGGATGCAAATACTGTTCCTGTAATTTCTCATGGCCTACAGCATAGATGGTTTTGTCAACAGATTTTTCTTCTCCCATTGCAACACACACGTTTGCACTAGCATGCTCAGTATTCTTCCCTCTTTCTTTTTGAAAGAGCCCCATTTTGGGGGAGGGAGGGGAAGATCTTTCCTTCCCCACTTCCTATTGTCTGCTTGGTATCAATGGTGCTAGTGGCACAATATTATCCCAATGGTAGTTCCCTGAACAGCCTGCCCATTAGTCCTGGTTAGCAGGATTCCCAGAACTGCTTTTTCCCCCCGGTCCTTCTGAGTGAACAATACTATTTTTTATCCTATGAGCTATCTAGGATATGACACTACCAGTGATGGCGAACCTATGACAATCGTGGCAGAGGTGACACACGAACTCATTTTTTTGGTTGATTTTTCTTGGTTAAATGGCATTCAAATATATAAAATAAATATCAAAAATATAAGTCTTTGTTTTACTATGGTTGCAAATATCAAAAAATTTCTATATGTGACACAGCACCAGAGTTAAGTTAGGGTTTTTCAAAATGCTGACACGCCGAGCTCAAAAGGTTCGCATTACTGCACTAAACTATGTACTTAAATTATTTTCTCCAGGGTCAATTTATGTTGTTTGTGATTAAAGTCATCTATTGATATGGGAATGCACACCATTCCAGAGGGCCTGGACCTTCTCGACCCAATTTCCTTAAAAGCGATAACATCATAATCACTTTCCTCAACAGTCTATTGGAATTCCCTCAGGAAAAAAAGTATATTATGTAGGATATTAAAAGCTTACTGCAGATAGTAATCACCTAATTCTCCTTACTCTGGGAATTTAGGTCGTATAAGTAGCAAAACTCCTTAACTTGCTATGCAGTTTCTTAGATGGTTGGTACAATTAAGTGGACCAGTAGGATTGATGGAACAGTTTGCAGCCTAGTACCTTTTGGGGGTTTGTGGAAAAGAGAGAGAGAGAGGGAGAGGCCCTGCTGTGGTGGGTGGGTGGCAGGAATCACCACTGGTGTGAGCCGGGTGCACAGCCAGCTCAGAGGGAGGATTGCTGGTGACTCAAGGCTGGGAAGGAAGGGAAGATGGGGAGAATGGAAGTTCACAACCGAATGGTATTTCCTTGGCATTGACTTGGAGATAATTCTATTCTTTATCATTATTAGTAAGCAAGAAAAAAATGAAAATTGCCTTAATTAAATTTGTATAAAGTGCTAAGTAAGATAATGTGATTAATATTCAGGAAGACCAGAGTAAAATTAAAATGATCTGGAGTAACTGAATGGTCTTATGATACTCCTTTGGAAGAAAGTTGTTTTTTTCTTTCAAAAACTTAAAAGTATTTCAAGGAAATTGATTATTCATTAATTAGAAAAGAAGGAATATAGCACATTATAAGAGAAAAAGTAGGGACTTGGGAGTCAGATAGACTTACATTCTAGCCCAGCTGTACTATTACTACTACTATTATTACCATTACTATTACTATAATCCTGACTAAAGGCATTGGTTAGGAATGCTTTGGGCTTCAAGTAACAGAAATCCCAACTAGTAGTTATTTTAACCATAAATAAACACTTTGTTACCTTAACTAACAAGAAGTCTGGAGGTAGTTGATTCCAATGTATGTGCAATAAATACCTCAATGATATCAGAATACTAGCTGGTATCTTTGTAATTTTCTTTATCTACTCAAGATGGTGTCAACAACTCTAGACATTACATCAGCATGTGACAGCTGCAGGAACATGAAAGGAAAGGGAGGGTGACTGTGGTCTTATCAAGGAGGTAAAAACATTCACAGAAACCTCCACCAGACATCTCTTTTCATTGGTTTGATCCCCAGAAGAGTCACTGGCTCAAGAATATGTGTTGTCATGACTGTCCTAGACTACTCATGAGTCATTCAGTGGGGGTGGGCACATTGCTGCTTAAACAAAATCAGGGTTCTGTTAGCAAAGAAAGAATGGCTGTCAGGTATAGAACCAGCTGTCACTAACATAGCCCATTCCAAGCTCTTTCCAGAACAGTATGTCTAAGCTGCCCAAGACACAATTCTCTCACAGGCCATGGAAGGTGACTTGTTTTGATGGCTCACACGATCAGTATGGCAACTGTTTCATCTGAATCAGCTGTGCTCTCCAAGTCCTTCCTGGCTTAAGGAGATTCTACTGGGTGAACTCCAGAGTGGATTGCATATGCTTTAAATCCTCAAATAGCGATGCCTAATGCATGTTTGCTCCTGATGCAGGAGAAAAGTTTCTAGCAGTTTTCTTAAAGCTATGGAAAGGGAATCAATAATAAATTCCATCGAGGAACCTGCGTTTGATGACTGGTACAACTATACAAGGTGGCAGAGAAAATTTGAATAGTTTGAGGAGAAAAAGAATTAAGATCACCGTAAGCTATTTTGAGCATTGGTCAGTAAGTTCCAAGGTGGCAGTGTGATTGAAGAGGAAAAAGTAGAAATGACTCATACTCTGGACAAGTTGTAAAGACAGAACTCTAAGGGAAGATGAGGTTAACACAGGCATAGCTCCAGGGGCTTTTAAGTTCAAATCCTCATTAGCTGCTGTAATGACCAAGAGCAGGCAACATCAAGTGGAACTATCCTTTCAATGGAATGGAAGGGGAAGTGTGACTCATTTGAATAATGATTGCTTTGGGCATACCTAGAACTCACTGATGCTGGATTGTTCACTATGGGGGACCCCCAAAGGGAAAATCAGGAAAAATATATTAGGAAAACAAATATTTGGGCCCCAAATCAAAATGAAATTGAAATGAGTGTACAAAGATATTTAGCTAAAGAGTCAAGGACACCTGAATTATGTACCAGACCATAGTATTATTTTTCTATAACGGCATGGGAGAAAATACAACAATAATAAAATTTATATAGCATTTACTCTGTGCTAGGCACTGGTCTAAGCATTTTGGATTTATTAGCTTATTTAGGACTCATACTGATGTCATGTACAGAGAAGACTAGCATACTGAATGAATCATCCACTTGGAAATTGAAGTTAACAAAAATGATGGCAGGCATGATGCAGACAGGAAAATCCATGAAGATGGAGAAGTCACTAGGAGAGTGGCGAGGGACAAAAATAAAAAGAGGTAGAACGTATTTACACTAATTCTGTGAGGTCATACTTACTCACTCATGTACTCACTCAACATTTATTGAGATTTGTTACAGGGTATGCCAGTGTTCAGCTTTAAGAATTATGACAACTTATTTTAAATGGTGCTTTTACTTATACTCCATCAGCAATATATACAAGATCCTAATGATACTTATCACTCCAACACTTGATCTTGATAGACATTTTAATTTTTGACATTTCGAATAATTTTATACCTAAGGATATCTTATTGTGTCTTCATTTTTATTTCTCTCATCATTCTTGAGATGTTTACTAGTAGATATGTATAAGAATGTTCATAGCAACACAATTCATAATAGTAAAAAATGAGACAATGCAAAGTCTGTTGATAGGAGAATGGATAAAATATTGGGATATTCATGTAATGCAATATTATACAGCAGAAAAAATTAAAGAATTACTGCTACGAAAAGGAAAATATGGATGAATTGGATTGAAAATGAAAATTTCAGGAAAATGTATATAGTATATTTTTTATAGAGTTCAAAAGCCAAAACAATATATTGTCTAGGCCTACATACATATGATAAAACAGATTAATTTTTTTTATGGTAAGAAAATGAGAAACAGAAAATTCAAGATAAAGGTTATCCCAGCATGGGGAAGTAGGAGAATGAGATAAGGAAAGAGCATACATAGATGAAGTTATTGACAATATATTCATTCTTGCCCTGGGTGGTAGGTTCATGGATGTTCATTATAAAAATAATCAAGTTCAAAAGAAATAAAATGCAAGAGGGATATGCATGGATGACTATTGATGCTATTTATGAACTATAGATTACAAATGCTTAAATTCTGTGGCATGGTTCAGGAAAACAAAATACCATATTATTAAGCTCCTACTGGGAGCTAGACCTATGCTCTAGATTTATTCTGCAATAACAAGAAACTCTAAATTCTCAGAAAGTTACAGTTATAAAGGTTTGTTTCTTATGGGTCAACAGAGAGTCTTCGCTCAGGGAATTGGGTTGATAGAACAACCAACATCCTGAATGTTGGTGATTACCATATGTTTTGATCTCTTTACCATTCAAAAGATTCTGAGCTTTTTCTCCTTTAAGTTCTAGCCCTGGGTTCAATGAATGAAAAAAAAAAAAAGGAGTTGAGAAAGGACAGTTATAAGATACCAAATGCAATGCCAAATAAAACATTAAATACTTAAGTTGAAATGCTACTTGACATGGAATTTTTAATTTCCAACAATATTTTATTCACACACACACACACACACACACACACGTTCTCCTATGCCATAGGGTCACAGTTAACATAGTTTATTTAGAATTTCTAGCTCTGGTCATACTCAATAAAAGGACTCTTAAATGGTGGTTCCCATTAAATGCAACAAAATGATCCACAGATCTTTTACATGAGATCTGAGCGTCCTCTGTTATCTCTGCTGTTTTGTTTGACTTCTCTTCCATCAAACCAATTAGTAATGAGCTAAAGCCAAGATGTGCTGGAGCTTTTCAGGGTTTCAGGTATATTTGTACTAATACCTTTCTAGAAATTACATGTATAAAAAAATTTATGGTGGCATGGTACTTATTATGTGCTCAATAGACATGAATGTTATCCTTAAGTGTATTTGGGATTGTACTTAGAAATTATCACCATTGACCACTGTCAACCATGAATTTTACAAGCTTTCCCAATCCAACATTCTAACTATTTGTCCTTAAGTGGCAGAAATTGTGAAATAAAAGAGTCACACAGAGGACACTGTTTAGTCTGAGACAGGGGACACTGAATAGAAAAAGGAAAATGTGCCTTGAGAACTTGTTGAAAATGAAGACCATCTCCTTGCCCATTCCTCTCTTCACAAGGTGCCCACCTACTGGGGACAGGTGGTGCTGCAGAAAAATACTCATCCATCGATGTGGATGTGTTGTAGGCAGCAGGTGTTAGACCCGTGGGGTCAGACAGCCTCCTGGTGGGGTCAGGCAGGACCTGGGTTCAGCAACCTCAGTACTTGAGCTCTGGCTAGGGAAGAATTCAGAGCCAAGACCCAAACTATAAGAGAACATCCTATATACTAAAAGCCTAATATTCAAATCAACTGAACTCAGAATGACTGGTGGAATGACCAGTTGCTATGACGCACATGACCACCAGGGGGCAGATGCTCAATGTAGAAGCTCCTCCAGCCCACAGGCCCCAGGCCAGCCAAGAGTGGTGACAGCGCCCCCTGCCTCCCTGATCACCCTTCTGGTTGCCCCACAGATTGGCCCTGATCGCCTGCCAGGCCTAGGACCCTACCCATGCACGAATTTTGTGCACCGGGCCTCTAGTTTATTTATAAAATCACAGAGGTAGAAAAAGTAATTCCTAGAAGAAATGGGCTTAGGAAACAAGTTGCAGAGGTAAAGAAAGGGCCCTAGGAGCTTGGGAGTGAGGAATGTAAGGTGCCAGAGAGGAGGGAAAGGATGAAGAAAAAGGGGGAGGGCAAGGGGGAAGAGAAGGGGCAAGGGGGTGAGGGAGAGGGAAGCACAATGGGTCCTTTCTTCTAAGGATTTTAAGGGTGGAGCTTTTAGGGGAAGTCCTAGACTCTAGAGCAGTGGTTCTCAACCTGTGGGTCGCGACCCCTTTGGCGGTCGAACGACCCTTTCACAGGGGTCGCCTAAGACCATCCTGCATGTCAGACAGAAGGTTGAGAACCACTGCCCTAGAGGAAGAAATCAATAGACTATTTAGCAGCTTTCCAGGTGTGTCCTTTCAGGGTGTGGTCTCCACTGATTAATTGGTGGGTGCCAGGGCAGGTGGTCATTATTCAATGCCACTGGTCTGGAGGTCAGCTATGGTGTTGTTTGTCTGGCTTTGCTGCTTTTCTGGGACTGGAACTGAAATACAACTGAGGCCTAAATGTTATTTCTAGGGAGGAAAGGTGAGGGGTTTCAAACCTCATGACCAGAGATAGGCTAGGGGAGGTAAGGTCACCCTGGGGACGAGGTCCCATCCTACAATGGTCCTTTGCTAGGCACCCAGGGCTTCCCACCCTGGTGACCTTCTGTACCTGGCCCATCGTCCTTGCTCTGCTCATGTCTGTCTAATGCCTACAGCAGACGGAGGCGTCTCTGAAAAGTCTTTACAGAATTGGGAGGGAGCAGTTCTTCTGGCTGTCCTAATCATTCCACCCCTTTGAAATATTGTCCTATCATCTTGCACATTAGTAAGTCTAAGATGCAACAGGAAAATGTTGCTGTATCCCTTCAACAGAGACTTCAATGTCTACCTCTCCTTTCCCACTTTGCAGGCTCCTATTTCAGAGACAAGATCCTGATATCTCTGCTTTATCCAAGTCCCCAACTCTGACCTAATTCGCAAACCCCTGCAGTTCTCTTCTGCAACTTTCCCATGTGAAGTTATTTATCTTCCTTAATAATCCACTCAATTTATTCTGGAGAATGCCCCTCCCCCCAAGCTATGCTAATAATCTATTCCAGTGTTGATGCATTAGTGTAAGTGCAAAGTTCCTAACATAGTTTAGAGTTCCCATGCAGCTTCAACCTCACTCTGCTTAAAGCCCTTCCTTGTCTTCCCATTGCTCCTTTTTGTTAATCCTCACCTGAGAATATTTTCCCAGTGATTTTTAGAGAGAGTGGAAGGGAGGGGGAGAGACACACAGAGAGAAAAACATTGATGTGAGAGACACATTGATTGGTTGCCTCTCTCATGCGCCCCAACAAGGGCCGGGGATGGAGCCTGCAACTGAGGTTCTTGCCTTTGACCGGAATTGAACTCAGAAACCTTCAGTTCACAGGCTGGTGTTCTATCCTCTGAGCCAAACCGGGTAGAGCTTCCCATTGCTCTTGAGCTAAAATCTAAAGTCCTTGCTATGGCCTTGGAGACCCTGCAAGATTCAGCTTCTGTCTGCCTCTCTAGCCTCATTGTGGGTCCTTGCACTACTCCTGCTGGAGCCCCCATCACTCTCAAGGCTCCAGTCTATTTCCTCCTCCTAGAACTTTCTCTTCCTCCACTCATAAGTAACCCCTGTTCTTATCTGTTCTCATCTTGGTAAGTTACCAAGGGGCATGATTGCTGGATCGCACAGTATAAGTATGCTTAGTTTTCAGTTTTCCCAAGTGTCTATAGCATTTTGCATTCCCACCAACAATTAATGAGAGTTCCTGTTGCTCCCCATCCTCCGAAGCAGTATTTGGTGTTATCAGTGTCCTGAATTTATACCATTCCAACAGGTGTGCAGTGTGATCTCACTGTCACTTTAATTTGCATTTTTCTCTGATCACCTATGATGTGGAACTTCTTTTCATATGCTGATTAGTTATCTGTCTGTCTTGTTTGGTGAGGTGACTGTTAAGATCTTTGGCTTATTTTTAAAATCAGGTAGTTTGTTCTCTTACTGTAGAGAGTTTTAAGTGTTTTGTTTGTTTTTGTTATATTTTGGATAATAGCTCTCTATCAGATGTGTCTTTTGCAAACCGTTTCTCCCAATCTGTGACTTGTCTGCTCATTCTCTTGACATTGTTTTGCACAGAGCAGCAGTTTTTTATTTTAATGAAGTCCCGCTTATCAATGATTTCTTTCATGGATCATGCCTTTGGTGTTGTACCTAAAAAGTCATTGCCGTACTAAAGGTCATTTAGATTTTCTCCCATGTGATCTGCTAGGCACCTGTTTCATTTTCAGATGAGGACACTGAGGGACAGAGAAGTAGTGATTTTCCAAGCCACTTAGTAGCCGAGGAAGAAAAGGCGAAAGTCTCCATGTCCTGAATCTCCACAGTACCTTTCGCATAGCTCACCTCAAAGTCTCCCTGACTCAGCAACTTACCCTCAGTGTGGCCCACACAATTTTTTCTGAAGCAAACAGTTCTTTTTTGGGAATATAACCTTCTAGTGTGAACTGTCCCGATCTGGTCCCCTAAAGCTCCTTAGCCTGTGTTAGTTATCCCATCTGCTCACACGATGAATAGCATCCGTAGCATATGCTGCAGAGTGTCACCTCGGTCCCTCCGGAACACTGAAGGACCATTCCTCAGCTGCAGGGAGTATTGTCCACAGAGGCTTTAGCTGTCAATCCTCTTTAATATTAATTAATAAGGGTCAGCCTGCATCCAACAACTAATGTGAAGATACAAATGCCTGGCCCCTTCCCCCAAGTCTGCATAACTCTATAGGTCAGCCCAAGGTCAGAGGTGCCCAAGGAGTCAACTGAAGTCTTGTCGAGATTGCCTGCTAGCCCAGCTTCTCCCTCGGCACAATCCTGCTTCCTTCCCTTTTCCTCCATAGGTATTACTCTCGAGAGCAGCCTGTAATACATTTCCTACAAGCTCCTCTCTGTTTCAGAGTCTGCTTCCTGAGAACCCATCCCATGATAGTTGAAACTAAAAGTGGTTTGAGAAACTAGATTCTAAGATGAAATTTTGTAGCTGGATCACTTGCTGCTCGACCTGGAATGAGGACCTCTCCCACCATCTAATTAATAGCATCTGACACAAGATACCTGTGCTAACCCCCAAAGAGCAATCACAACATGGACCCTAGGATTCTGGAGCAAGACCATGCCAACTTTAACAAATAATAATCCACCCTTTGAAAAATGTGTATTTTTACACATAGCATGCTACTTGCTATGGTAGACATGGAATGACAGATCAGGAGACAAATGATCATGGAGTCAGAACTGTCCATCGTGAACAGAATTCTGTCAGACCCACCAAATCATAGGTTGGACAGGCCCAGCAACAATCCATTGTGAGATGGAAGTAGCACATGAGGAATTGAGCATGAGCAGGGCCAGAGTGCAAAACCTAGGTATCTGAGCAAGTAGCCCCGAGCCCCATGCCATCATCACTTGCAACAGAACCTCTCTCTCAGTTCATGCCTGTGGCCATCCGGATTCCTAACAACTAGCTGATGGGCGAGGCAAAAACCTGAGTTTGATTCAAGGATTCGAGCTCAAGTCAGTTCTAGCAGGAATAATTTACCCTGATTATCAGGATAAAGTATGGCTTCTGCTACACATTGGAGGTAGAAAGAACTATGTTTGTGACCCAAGTAATTCACTTGGGTGCCTCTGGATACTCCCTTGCTCATTGATTAAAAAAAAAAAAGCAGCAGCCACAGTCTGATAAAGGCAGGAAGACCAGGGTTGAGATTCCTCAGGGATGAAGATATGGGTAATGCCACTGAGTAAGCCACCAAAACTGCAGGGGCGCTAGCCAGGAGGTAGGGCAATCTGCAATAGTTGAAAAGGAAGGAAATAATGAGTAATGGATGTGATTCTGAAACCAGCTGTAGTGCCTAGGCTGACTTTTCTTTTCTAAGTTTCCCTCAGGAAGATCTCCCCACCCCTCACAACCCACCCTGGAATCCTAGAGTAGATGCTTCCAGATCTTAAAGTGGTGGATCCTCACGGTGTAGAGGAAAGACTGGTGTATGCTATGAGGCACTGCCCAGATCCCCCTTCTGCACTGAAGGGCTCATCCTTCCACCTGCTGGGAGTGCACAGACACCCTCAGCTGTTGGTCCTTTGCAATATGTGCCTTGGCCAAAGAGACCTGACTTGCCCAGTCCTCATCCAAAGAAAGTGTCTTTGAAGAATAGTGGTTTCTTAGTGATGCTCTGTCCTCAAAACACAGGAAGTACTTTGCAGCTGATAGTTTATTAGTACACTTATGTTTGTTTGGACTGGAAGCTAATAAGGTATGAATGTCTGAAGTCGTTATGGTTAATATCAAAGCAAGGCGCCAGCAGGCCTGGCAGGGCAGCCTCCAGGCTTGGGGCTGGCCTTAGGGAAGGAGTAGGTTGAGACTAAGAAATTGAATGAGCCCGATTCTGCCTACCAAAAGGCTTCCAACCAATTCCCGCCTTTTGAACCCTTACAGCCCTTGCAGTATATGTCAGAAAGTGTAATCATTTAATATTTTAATTTGTGATTGTCTTTTTCCATAAGAGAATATAAGCTTTTCCAACATAAGGACCAGTTTTAAAACATCTCAATGTTCTACAGCACCTGGCATGATACCGAAGATTTAGAAGATGTGGATCAGCTGACCTCATGGGTTTATAGTCTCAAATTCCCAGGTGTGATGACATAGCAGCTTTTACTTTAATTTACTGAGAATCTGTCCTATCGAAAAACACTGGGGGAGAAAGATGCCACAGATGAAGAAGAAACTGTGATCTCAAAGGAAGCATAATTCTCTCTTAGTCTCTCTCAGTCTCCCTGTTTGAATTCATTACAAGGAGTAAAAGATTTCTTTATTTCCTTTTTTAGATCTGGAGTCAGTCAGTTTATTTGTTTGTTTAGCAGAAGCATCTTCAATATTCCTAGAATCATGAGATCTTGGCAGAACACATTCAACTATTTGTTTCTCAGACTTTAAAAAAATATGTTTTTATTGAGAGAGAGGAAGGGAGAGGGAGAGAGAGAAAAAAACATCGATGAGATGAGAAAAAAACCTCATCAGTTGGCTGCCTCTTACAGACCCATTACTCTGTAACAGGGCATAGCTCAGAGTGGGAATTATATTCATATGAGAGCAAGGTCTTCAGTTTTGGGGATGGAGCCTGCAACCCTGGCATGTGCTCTGACTGGGAACTGAACCCATGACCCCTTAGTTCCTGGGTGGACGATCAACTGCTGAGCCACACCAGCCAGGCTGCTTCTCAGACCTTTGAAATTGACTCACTGCATACTGTGAAATAATGGTTGTTTTTAAAATCCCTGTTTTATGCAGATAGGGACAACACTCAGGGAATTTTGGGGGCAGAGCTCTGGAATTCCCTGTGTTTTCTGGCTGCAGGCTTTTCATTTCTAGTCCATTAAAATTTTGCTTCAAAGACTATATGGCCTGCCCTGACTGGTTTGGCTCAGTGGATAGAGCGTTGGCCTGTGGACTGAAGGGTCCCAGGTTCGATCCCAGTCAAGGGCACAAAAGAAAAGAAAAGAAAAAAAAAGACTATGGCCTGACAGTGTAAGAATCATGCTGGTTTCATTTTGCTCTGCATTTTAAGTCCATTTTCCTGTTGCATTTTGCTACGGGTCTCACTGTAAGATATAGGAAGATGAATGAGGTATGGCTGTGCCCAAATCTCTAGGTGTGTCAGCTGAGGAAATAATTGTCATGCGTGATTAAATGGAGTAAACCAGTTTAAGAAGGAAGCAACTATCACCTGCATTTCTCAAAATACCCCAAAGCAAACCCCCTGGACTTTAAAAGATAAAATCTTGGTCCATCTGCATTTTGTTAACCTCTGTGTGCTCTGAGAAGGCAGGCGCTGTTCATAAACGTCACTGTTGTGGCAGGAACTTTGGAATCAAAAGTTCTGGGTTCAAATCCGAGCTCTGCTAGATACCGCCTACCTAGCTATGATTGCTTGTTCTCTTCCTGGCTCCATATGCTTAGTTAGACAACCAAAGCAAAAGAGGTGACATTGTAGGGTTGTGAGAATTAAGAGAAACACTTAGGTCATCTGGCACAGAGCGTAGCATGGAGTGAGAACTTACATTCATTTGAGAGCAAGGTCTTCAGGTTTGCAGTGAGGAGGGCATAGGAGGAGGATAAAGGGGCCCCAGTAATAGCTGTGGGCTGGGGAAACCGCTAAGCAGAGAGCAATGCCTCTTGACCCCACTGGTGGAGGAATGCTGAGTTTGACTCATGTGGTGGGGGTTCTTTAACCTCAATGTTAATTTTCTTCTCCTGTGAGAGGCTGGTGAACTAGCTTTTAAGGGTGAGTAGAGGCAGCCATGTGATGAAATCTACTAAATAATTCAGCTTGTTTTTTAGCATCAGCCGAGACCCCACTTTCATTCTTTATGTGAACATTGGAGGATAACTTATACGTTGTGCATGGTACACAAGCCTTGTTACAGAGAAACGCTGGAAATCCAGGCCCTTCCTCTGTAACCAGCACCTGGTGAAAAAGAACTGTTCTCCAGGAAAAGAAAGAGAACCCGACACCCACCTGTGGCACCTGCTTAGTGAAAAGCAAATCTATTTTTCTCCTCACTCTTTCTTTTGTTGCCCTATGAATAAAGAGGCTACTGAGATTTCACAGGCTGCCCCAGCTCTGCAGCGAGCAGAGAAACAAACACACTTCCCATGGGCATAACTGAGTGAGTTTTCCTTTTCCCCCCCATCCTTGTTGACTAAAGCAATTGATGGCTTTTGGTTGCTGCTTAACCTCATTTTTCCTCTACCAACCCTCTGAACTTCGCAGTGCCCTGTTTGAAAATTCATGGGTCAGCACTAATTCCGCTTCAGGGTTCGAAGCCAAAGTAAACTTTGTGTGGTTGGTGTTGCCACCTTACCCTCAGATCTGGGCTCTGTCTTGGCACCGAGCTGACATTTGACACATGTCTAGAGCAAATGACAAAGAGTCAGTGTAGCCTAACACTGCAATTCCCCAATGCCAGGCTCTCTCAGGCCATGGTAAACTGGGTCACTGTTCCTAAGCTGGATGCTTTGGGGAAATCATGAACTTGACTGGGGCCGTGGCAGGAGAGGGCAATGGCTGAAGTTGGGAAGGGGATAGAGAGGCGGAAGCTCTACCATCCAATGTGAAAAAGGCAGCATCCCATGGGTATACAACGAACCCCACATCCCTCAGTCAGGCAGACGTAGCTTGGCTGAGTGGCACCCCATCTCCTATTCCCCCCAGACACCCATGGGCTTCATCTTTCTCTCTCGATTTTCCTGCCTATCACACTGCCACTGTGCTCTCTTATTTATTTATTTACTCATTTATTTACTTATTTATTTGTTTGTTTATTTACTAGAGGTCTGGGGCATGAAATTCTTGCACTGTGGTGGTGGTGGTGGGTGTCCCTCAGCTACCCTCTTACAGTATGGGACACCTTGGGGGATGTCTGTCTGCCAGCTTAGGCCTATTCCCCACTTTAGATCCCCCTGGGACCTAAGCCAGCAGTTGGACATCCCTCTTGCAATCGGGATCCCTCGCTCCTTACCACCCGCCTGCTCACTCCTTACCACCCAGCTCAAAGCTCCTTAGTATTGACACTGGGGCTGGAGAGGCTCCCACCACTGCCACTGTGCTCACCAGCCATGAGCCCGGCTTCTGGCTGAGTGGCACTCCCCCTGTGGGAGTGCACTGACCAACGGGGGGCAGCTCCTGCGTTTAGCATCTGCCCCCTGGTGGTCAGTGCACATTATAGTGACTGGTCATTCTGGTTGTTCCACCACAATGGTTGCTTAGGCTTTTATTATATAGACTATTGATTTCAGAGAAAAAGGGAGAGGGAGAGAGAGAGAGAAACATCAATGATGAGAGAGAATCACTAATCGGCTGCCTCCTGCACGCTCCCTATTGGGGATCCAGCCCACAATCTAGGCATGTGCCCTGAATGGGATTGAAACTGTGACCTCTTGGTTCATGGGTTGACACTCAACGACTGAACCACACCGTTCCATAATAGGTTTAGCTGCTAATATTGTTTCCTGCAGTATTCCTGCCCTGTGAGGGCCCCTCTTGCTGACTTTTCTTTTTTAAGGATGGTGAGAATCCTCTCTTGAGGTCTAAAGCCACTCCCCGGTTCTACATTCTTCTAAGTACAAAGGGACAGGAAGTTTCCCCTTGTATTCCTCCTGTGCTCGCCACTTTCCAGAGGAGCTGAGAATGCACATGCTGTTACTCATGGGCCCCTGGGGTAGGTTCTGTTGGACTATTTTTAAATCAGGGCAATAACATCTGTGAACACACCAGTAGCTACTGTGCCGCTGCTGCGAGCAGATTCCCGGTAGCACCATGGGGTCTTCCCTAAGAAGCACTTCTAAGACTGCCTTTCGTGTTTGAAGAAGAGAGGCTCGGAAACTAGTCACCGGAGGGTGAGAGGCCCCTCAGCAAGTCCCCTGAAGAACAGCTGGCCTCCTGCACTGCTTCTCAGAATGTCTGTGCATCAGGCTCGCCAGCTCCACTGGTTAAGACACAGATCACTCCCTGGGTCTCACCCCCAGAGTTTCTGATTCAGTAGCTCTGGGTGGGGTTGGAGAATTTGCTTTTTTAACACAGAAATGTTAAACCAGTTGATGCTGCTGGTTTGAGGACCACACTGGGAGGATCACAGGCCTGGTGCATTGTGCCCACAATCCGCTGTTGTGGGAACAAAGTGTGATGGCAAGACCAGGCTGTGGGGCTTGGAAGCTGAGAAGTACCAGTTCAAGCTTGTTCCCATTCCTGATTACCTGTATGACCCTGAGTAAGTTGCTTAACTCTGCTGAGAATTAGTTCTCTCATTTGTGTTAATATGGCACTCTATGAGGTAATTCATATAACGCCCCTAGGCACAGTGCTTGGCAAATGGTAGGTGTTTGAAAAATATTGACCTGTCTTGCCAATCACTCCTTTTCTCTCACTGCCTTGTTAAGACCATTTGGAAGGTCACATTAAGGGGGAATGCTAGGCTAGACTGATGCTACCAAATCCTAACTATGCACTAGAGTTCCTGGGGAATGTTTGCTATTACACTTGTTCCTGTCTTGCTTTTCACTAACTGAATCAAACCTGGGGAATGGGATGGGCCCAGGAATCCACATTATCAGAGCTCCATGAGGATCCTGGGGTGCAGCCTTGCCTACCTCTCCAGTGCTGTCTCCTGCAAAATTTCCACCCTCCTGACGCAGTAGCTTCTCTTTTAGCTCCTCAAGGGGTTCCTAGCTCCTTCCTGACAGGGGCCTTTGCACAAATCATTCCCTCTGCCTCTTAGGCTCTTTCCTTATCTTCTGTCTGATAAACTCCAATCCTACTTCCAATCTCAACTCAATTACCATTTCCTCAGGGAAGCTTTGACCATCTTTGATCATGCATTTTGGTCACCCAATATTTTGAACTGCCTTGTTGAATTGAGCCAGTTTTCTTTACTCCTGTGTCTTTGAGAAAGAATCTGGAACTCACTTAACATATCTTCCCTTGCAACTAGAATTCAGGTAAGTTACCCAGGTTCTACCAGCCACACTAACTCGTGTAAAACTGATTGAGAAGCGATTATGTGAAGAAGCAAGTATGATGAGGAATCCACTTTTGGCGAGGATGGATGTGAGGGCGTCAAGCTTTTAAGAGGACAGTTGTGGGGAAGGTTCTGGCATCTGACGTTCAGCAACATTGGGACCACCTGTTGTGTTCGTGCACACTGTGGGGCAGCAGGTAAAGCCTGGAACAGGCCTATGATTTGACTGTGAATTATTCACAAGTCAGAAGCCTTCAAACCATATTCTCTGTCCCTTTCCTCCCCCACAGATTCTGGAAGATAGCTAGTATACATTCATTGTTCAATTCTTCTGATTAAACGGGCTAGAATGGGTTTGTAACTAAACACCCCTGCAATGACATTACCTCCCTGGTGCCTAGCATAGGGCATAGCATAGAGCAGGGGTTCTGGAGTATTTGTTGAATGGAATAATTTAGTAAGTCTTTACTCTAGTAAAGCACTATGCCGAGGAAGTTATGTAGATTTATCCTCGCACATTTATTAATGTCCTCTACTCTGGCGGACCGTATAATCCCTTAAGATATTAGCTGTCCCTCCTTGGGGAGGATTGAATTGATCTGCCACACTGATAGAGGCTTGGCCAGGTCTTGCTTTGGCCGGGGAAATCTGAGCACAAGTGATATCACTTCTGAACAGGAGCTTTGAGAGCCAGCATGTGATCCTCTGTGTCCTTTTCTTTCCCCTCTCTGCTAAGGGTCAGGCAACATTCCAAAACAGAGGCGACTCTGTTAGCCGGGGTCCTGGAGAGAATGGGACGTAGAACCAGGATGAAGCTGATCTGCCATCAACATGCAGCATGATGGAGCGGCAAGTCACTGAGAGGCTGACGTGATTTGTTTCCATGGCATAACCTAATTTGTCCTAATGGATAAATTCATTTACAGACGAAGACTCTAAAGACAAACGATAATTAGGACAGGATTTGATCCCAGGCATTTTTACTTCAGAGCCCATTACTTCTTAACCACCTGCTAACCCCTGCCCAGTGGAATCAAGAAGACAGAAGAAAAAAAACCATCACCAATCATTTACAGAATTATAAATGAGAAGTTAGGAACAGCCACACATTCTGAAAATTATTTAAAGCATCATTAAACCGCACCTTGCAAGACAATATGCAAATGGACTTGGAGACTTAGATGAGAGCATAATTTTCTAAGCCACCAAATTAACCTCAAAAGATATAAACACACGAGACAGAACAACCACCACAAAAGACATGGAAAACTTATTAAAGATCTATCCACCCACTTCCTTGACTCCCACACCTGCTGGCCACTGATGAAAATGTCAGGCTTAGGTTGCTTCCCATCTTTAAGTAATACATAATCCCAGTGTTATTTAAACTGTTCCAGAACATCGAGAAATACACAAAGCTTTCAAATTATTTTTAGAAAGCCAAAGTAACATTGTATCAAAACTCTAATTCTACAAAAATAGCACTGAGAAAAACAATCAAACCCTATCACCCAATCTCATTTAAAACTAGGGATGACAAATCCTAAATCAAATATTAAAAATTCATAAATCAGTAAAATATTAACATACAGCAGGTGAGTGCATTTTTAAAAACTAAGGGTAGCTCAGTACTTGACATATATTGTGATAACGCACTATACTAATATAAATCAAAGGAAAAACGTTCATCTCAATAAATGGCCAAAAGACATTTATTTTTTTTAAAATATATTTTTATTGATTTCAGAGAGAAAGGGAAAAGGAGAGTGAGATAGAAACATCAATGATGACAGAGAATCATTGATTGGCTGCCTTGGGATTGAGCCTGCAACCCAGGCATGTGCTCTTGACCGGAATGGGACCTGGGCCCCTTCAGTCCGCAAGCTGATGCTCTATCCACTGAGCCACACCAGCGAGGACCAAAAGACATTTAATGAAGTTCAATATTTAGTTCTGATCTAAAAACACAGACAAACAACAGATACATAGGAAAACTACAATAGATGACTACTTTCTTCACCAAACAACAATAAAAAAGATATTTCCAACCTGTCATCATCAGGTTTAGGAAAAAACACTAGAAACTGTTTTTTTAATCCTCACCCAATGATATGTTTTCATTGATTTTATTTTATTAAAATATATTTTTATTGATTTCAGAGAGGAAGAGAGAAGGAGGGAGAGATAGAAACATCAATGATGAGAATCATTGGTTGGCTGACTCCTGCATGCCCCTAACTGGGGATTGAGCCCAAAACCCGGGCATGTGCCCCCACTGTGAATCGAACTGTGACCTCCTGGTTCATAGGTTGATGCTCAACCACTGAGCCACACCAGCTGGGCGTGTGTTCATTGATTTTAGAGAGAGAAGAAGAGAGAGAGAAAGAGCGAGCGAGAGAGAGAGAGAGAGAGAATTGATGTGTGAGAGAAACATCAATGAATTGCCCCCATATGTGCCCCAACCAGGGATCAAACCCAAAGCCTGGGTATGTGCTCTGACTGCAGTAGAACCTTTTTGGTGTATGAACAACATTCCAACCAACTCAGTCCCCGAGCAGGGCAAACACGGGAAACTTTAAAAGACAAGGTTTTCCACTCGGCACTATTTTGAGACTTTGTTTGCTATGCACAGTCAATTACAGCTAGACAAATGTATTAATAAGGGATATAAATATTATATCAAAAATAAGAAAATAAAAATTTTAAAACTATTAAAATAATATGAGATCTTAAAAATGTATTTGCTTTTACAAAAGGAGTAAGGACACACACACACACACACACACATACACTTTGTGTCTTCCTAAAAGGGAATAAGAGGGACTGAATTTATCTTTCTAACTGAAACAACCAAAACCTGATGAAATATGTGAAACAATAATTTTTGAAACAATGGACATCTGGCAATGAAGGACAGTGATTCCTGAGAGACAGAAAATGAATGTTATGAGTGCTATATGATTGCTTCAGCTTCCAGGCTGTGATGGGAGGGAAACTAGACAGAGCTCAGCTGACTACCTGAGTTGAGGAGATTAGTTTTTGAAAGAGAGAGAATTCAGGAAATAGAAGAAAACTTTAAAAATCTATTATTAAAATCTTCAAAGAGCACTAGCCGGTTTGGTTCAGTGAATAGAGCAGGGGTCCTCAAACTTTTTAAACAGGGGGCCAGTTCACTGTCCCTCAGACCGTTGGAGGGCCGGACCATAGTTTTTAAAAAAAACTATGAACAAATTCCTATGCACACTGCACATATCTTATTTTGAAGTAAAAAACAAAAAAGGAACAAATACAATATTTGTATTTGCATGTGGCCCGTGGGCCGTAGTTTGAGGACCCCTCGAATAGAGCATCAGCCCTCAGACTGAAGGGTCCCGGGTTTGATTCTGGTCAAGGGCATGTATCTTGGTTGCAGGCTCAATCCCCAGCCCTGGTTGGGATGTGTAGGGGAGGCAACCAATTGATGTATCTCTCTCACATGGACGTTTCTCTCTCTCTGTCTCCCTCCCTCCCTTCCACTCTCACTAAAAATCAATGGAAAAATATCCTCGGGTGAGCATTAACAACCAAAAAAAAATCTTCAAGAAGTCAAGAGAAGTTATTGCATCCATCTAATAAGACCAACATACTAGTGAAAAACAAACAAACAAACAAACACAAACAGCAACAACAAACAACGACAAGAGGTCAAAGATAAGAAGGAATTCTTGAAAGTCTGAAAGATAAAGTTGAAGAAATCTTTTTGGTTATAAAACAAAAAGCACAGGAAAGCAACTGAAAAAGTAGGAAAAAATAGAAGACTTGGAGGATCAATCTAGTAGATAATAAGGGTTCCAAAAACAGAAACAAAAATAAATAAAACAAAACAAAACAGAAAGCCCTGAGAAGAGGGGGGAAAAGCATTAAAATAATAGAAGCAGACATCTCAGAACAGAAGAATCTGAGTTTTCTGGTATTAAGAACCCACCAAGGACCCAGTACAATGAAAGAAATAAGACTCTTAACAATGTCTTAATCATGAAATATTCATAAACAAGGAATAGAAAGAAAAATCCTGAAAGTTTCCAGGAGGGAAAATAGATCATTCCCAGAATAACAACAAAAATAATGATATTTGTCTTCTCAATATGAAAATAGGAAGCAAAAAAAGACCAGGAAGAAAAATATTACAATTCTAAGGAAATTATTATTTTCGTGGATCGGGGGGTGAATTCCATACCCAGCCAAATGAACAAAACAACGGTAAGGGTGAACTGAGGACATATTTAAAGACTGGCAATGTCTCAAAAAATGTAGTTTTTGCAAACTGTGTCTCAAATATTACTGTAGGATGTGCATCTCAAAAACAAGGGATTCAACAAAGAAGGAGGAAAACATGGGGCTAGAAATATAGAGAGAGAAAGGAAAGTTCCAAGACTAGAGAGAGCAAAGAATTCTCAGTGGACGAGGAGGAATTTGACTAGGAAAAAAAATGAACTGGTACATTTTCTGAGGGAAATGACCACATGGAAATAGAGCTCCGAGGGGTTTTACACTTCTTTCGGAGGGCTCTTTCTGCTTTACCAGTCTGCCTTTCAAGTCTTGTGCAAGTCTGGTTCCCAACTGAGAATCTTCTCTTCAAGTTTTGTTTTCCTGTGTTGTGTGTCCCCGTCCTCTCCTCTAGCTAGCCACCTTCTGAACCCTTTCTTGTGCCCTCCTTCTCACCTTCCCACTTTAGCATCCTCTGTGCCATTGCAATATTCTACTCAGGCCCCTCTTGGGGAAGCTTTGAACATCCTCAGAGGTCTTGTCTCTCCTCTGCCTTCTTGTGGCACTTAAAATGGACTCTACTTTTCATTTGGAATTTGTGTCCTGCCCTCTGTTGAGTGTTACCTTCTCTGCAGCTCAGGTTTTCAATCCTGAACAACTCTATAAGCCCCTGAGGACAGAGCTGTTGTCTTAAGCCCCTTTGAAAGTCTCTACTTCAAGTATAGGACTTGCACAGAGTGGGCAGGTGCTCAATGAACACTTGTTAAACACATTCATGCACCAAATCCTTTGAACGCCTTTCCCTATGTCCCTCTCTCCCTCTCTCCACTGTTAATACAGAAAGAACTGTACACATTTCATCAGAGTTCCTGTGAAAGGGGTATCTCTGGTAAATAAAAATTTTCCAAGATATGAGTGAGTAATCAACATTTAATTTATTCCAATATTTCTCCAAACAGCTCATTTGCTTTCCACCAGAGTCTGCATTTTCGCTGTTATGGAAATATGGGGGGATTTCAGAGCAGGCGGAAGGGGGAACTATTTCATCCAGAGGTGCAGCCACTCCCCTGGGGGGTGGGGGTGGGAGCTGACAAGGACCACAGTGCTCGGTCATTCACAGAGCAGGACTGCCATAATGGATGCCACCGCAGTTGCTTCATGTCCCCCCCCCCCCTCCCCCCTTTGGTTTCTCAGTGCCACTCTGCTCTTCCTACCTACAACCCTTGTGCCTCCCCATCCTGCAAAGTGAGGACGTGTAGGACTGACCTAATCCCAGCACCGTTACTACCCTTTTCCAGAGTGTTCCCAGAAGAAGAGACTCACAGCCCATCTTCCTTTTCCTCCACATGCCTCCAGCAGCCCCTGGCTTGGCTCAGTGGATTCCTGGATCTTGCCCTACAACGTCAGGGCAACGCGGTAAAACCCAGGTTGACCTCTGCAACCAAGACGATCCACTTCATTAACTGTAATTACGTTCCCATCATTTCCAACGGCTATCTTTCCAAGAGACCCCTTACAAGACATGCCGCTGGCTATCAGCGAACACATTTTTTTCACCGGGTTGGTTCCAGGAATTGGATTTCCTCACTAGAGTCATTGCCCAACTTGATGTCTAAACGACTTAAGACAAATCTTTCAACCTAACACCATGGACTTCAAGATAATGGGCACCAGTTTTCTGTGCAAAGAATCTGAGAAACCTGCAAAAACAGCTTTACTGGCTCCCACATTCTAGAAAAATTAGGTGACTGAACCTCATGCCCCCATCTGCAGGGCTCAGCTCCACTTTCCCCACAACAGCTATGTAAATGAGGCAGACATTTGCATTTTTAGTCTCAAACCATTCATAGAAACATTGCTTTTTTTTTCTTTGCCTCTTAAAAGCCAAGTAATAATGTTAGAATAATTTGGAAATAAAATGTCATTCAGCTCTCTTATTTAAATAAGTGGGGGAAGAAAGCTATTTTTCTCATATCCCTTTTTAGGGGGAAAAGTGCATCTTTAAGAAATTATGGGAGCACATAGTTCCATTTAGAAACCATTCTAGTTTCTTTCTGACATGCCATGCTTAATATCAATTATCCATTTTCCTTTCTCTTTGTGCTCTCCTCAGAATTCTTCCTGACAGAGAAGCTAACTTTAATCTTCTGCTTTGTTTCAAAGCCTGCATTAGATTAATCTTTTTAAAAATTTCATTTGGAAATGACTGACTGCAAGCAGGAATTAAATTTAAAAATTTAACTTCTCTGTGCAGTGGATTTTCTCCAGCCCGCCAGACCTTGCTGGCAATAGGCGTGGGATCTCCTGGAAAACCTTCGCTTGGGGCTGTGATGCGGCGGCCAGAAAGACAGTGCGGTTTGGACCCACATTGAATAACATACCAGGTGCTATAAATCGAGTCTCCTCTCCCTACAGGGTGAGATTTCAGTGTTCTTGAATCCCAGAGCTTTGGAAAGAGGGCAAGACATTTGCAAAGTCCCAGGGACAAAGGAATTTGATAGGATACTTCTGATAATCGCAGATGGTGGGTGAGGCCCGCAGGTTTATACAGGTCTGACTGCATTTCCCTGGGAGTACTTTCTTCAATGCGCCATCCACTGGTATAGATCCGGTTTCACTCAGCCTGTTCTGCATTTCAATCAATTCCTCCTCCTTACCGGGTGTTCCCTGGCGTGTCCCCCAATACCCCAGGTCCCTCCTTTCTGGCCTCTTGTTTTTTTCCATCATTCTTTCCCTCCTATCTTTTATTTTCTTTCTCGCTGGTTGCTTTCACTTGTTAAAAGCACTGATATCGCCCTAACTGGTTTGGCTCAGTGGATAGAGCATCGGCCTGCGGACTGAAGGGTCCCGGGATCGATCTGGTCAGGGGCATGTGCTTTGGTTGCGGGCACATCCCCAGTAGGGAGTGTGCAGGAGGCAGCTGATTGATGTTTCTCTCTCATGGATGTTTCTAACTCTCTATCCCTCTCCCTCTCCCTTCCTCTCTGTAAAAATCAATAAAATATATTTAAAAAAAGAAAAAAACACTGGTATTTAATTCAGGCAAAGGCCTGAATAAAGAGCATGGTAAGGACTTAAGGGTTGTGCTAAAGATGTTGCCGCTGATGATGCTAACAACACCGCATCCCCACTGATCTTCCCAGCACGCAAAGCTCTTTCCGTCTCATTTTCTCATCCCATCCTCACAACCCTGCGGGCGAGGTCGGTATCATTTTTGTCGTCTTATATGGAAACCAAGGCTTGGGTGAGCTGACTGATGTGCCTAAGGACCCCACGCCAGGCAAGGATATGCCATCAGTCTTCAAACATCGGTTTTAGGATCCGAGCCCAGGACTGTACCGCTTTTCTGGAGTGCTGGAGAGAACAGAGGCTGTATCAAAAGATACCTGGCTGCCAGGTAGTACACAGTGATTAATCTATCGCAAAGGTCTGGATAAACGTAATGGGAAAACAAACGTTGGCAGGTCAATAAACCCCGGAAATTGTTCACTAAAGGAAGTTGCATAATCTCCCCCATCACAGAGGGTTTACCTGAAGCAGCAGGTTCCCAGGTAATTCCGGAGGCATTCCAGAATGCCTTTCCAGAAGACAGTGTGGCAATATGTATTGAAAACATTGGAGACATGACTAATAGCAATTCCCGGCTTCATCTGTGAATAATAGGGTTTGGGGGAGGATTCAATCAAGTAATGTGAGTACCCTGGCACAGAGAGTGCACTCAGTAAATATTGTCAATGTTTAATGATGAAAATGTTTGCACTTGTATGAGGAAAGAGCAAGCACAGTGTTTTCATAAATGAGAATGGAAAGTTGGAACAACCTAACATCCAGCAATAGACATTAGGCCGGCTGGTACATCTAGGTGCTAGCCCAGTGGTTGGCAAACTCATTAGTCAACAGAGCCAAATATCAACAGTACAATGATTGAAATTTCTTTTGAGAGCCAAAGTTTTTAAACTTAAACTATATAGGTAGGTACATTGTTATTAACTTAATTAGGGTACTCCTAAACTGGCCTTTGCTAAAAACGTCCTCAATCTGATTGAGGTACGGAGATGATGGCAAAGGAAAAAGAAAGTAAACATAAGGCTAAAAGCAAAATCTTTCCACACTCCATGTTCATAGATTGGAAGAGTTAATGTTGTTAAGGTGTTCATACTACTCAAAGTGATCTATAGAATCAGTGCAATCCCTATCAAAATCTCAATGACATTTTTTACAGAAATAAAAAAAAATGCATCCTGAAATTCATGTAGCTATCTCAAGGAACCATGAATAGCCTAAACAATCTTGGAAAAGAACGAAATCTGAGCTAAAAAATCAAAATTGGAATAGAAAGGCCAGAAATAGGGCCTCACATATATGGTCAAATGATTTTTCAACAAGGGTGCCAAAACTATTGAATGGAAAAAGAACGCTCTCTTCAACAAAATGATGCTGGGAAAGTTGAATATCCACATTCAAAAGGATAAAGTTGGACCCTTATCTTACATCATGTACAAAAATTAACTCAGAATAGATTAACAGCTAAACGTAAGACCAGAAAGCATAAAAACTCCTAGAATAAAATATTTCCAAATCATTTATCTGATGAGAGGTTAATATCCAGATTACATAAAGAACTTCTATGACTCAACAACAAAATATCAAATAATACAATTTAAAAATGGTCAAACTGCCCGGCTGGTATAGCTCAGTGGTTGAGCGTCAACCCAAGAACCAGGGGGTCATGGTTTCATTTGTGATCACGGCATATGACCAGGCTGTGGGCTTGATCCCCAGTGGGGGAGTGCAGGAGGCAGCCAGTAACTAAAAGTAGAGGACATGAAGCTGGGTGGGGTGGGGCGGGGGGCAAGGGGAACCTGGTATGCCTTTGACACCAAAGTGGACAATGGGTCAAACTTTGTGCACTTTTTTAGTTTCCATGAACTGATCTAGCATTTTTAAAAAGGAAATGGACAAAGCTGTCCTCAAAGAGGTTACACAACAGAGGAAAACCCCAAATAAATGCATGAGGAATGCGAGTAGACCCCACAGGCAGGTGAGGTGGCATCCAAGCACCTACAGTCTGAGTCCAACGCCATGTATTTGGATACAGGCTGCTTATCTCTTGTGAAAGTGCATGTTCTCAGGAGTGTCAATAATGGTAACTCATATCTCTCCCAGTGCTTCCCCTTCTATTGTTCAGAAGTGATTCATTTTTCTAAGTGTAGTTTGAACATTACCTATGCCATAAGGCTTGCTGAGTATTTATTGGATGAATTGCATGAATGAACACATGAATGTAAAATTTGCTCTACATGGGGGCCACTCAGTCATCCACACTGGGATTTCATTCAACAGTAAATTACCATGGCAACAACCAGATGGGATCTCCTGCCATCCTTGCACTCCATTCACACCCTCCCCTCTGGGCCACAGCACTTGGAAAAAGGTGGAGCCTGGAGCTGAACTATTGGATCCAGGGGACTGATGTTTAGCCAGATTGTGAAAGAAGCTAGCTGACAATCTAACAAAGTGGGTGGACCCAAGACTGTGGTAATCCTGGGATACTCCCATAAATCAAAAGAATCTTTGATTTTCCTGAGGGAAGGGGAGAGCCAGGAGAAAGAGAAATATGCTTGGATGGCAAAAGCTTCAAATACCAGTTAGGTGTTTATCAAGTGAGTTGAATTTCATATATTTCAGTTGAGTGCCTGGAGGAGTGTGCCCCCCCTACCCCCACCCCAGTCAGACTCAATTGTCTTTTTTTCTCAATTGTCTTTTAAGGCTCTTGAACTCTGATAAGTACAGAGGCTTGAATATTTATAGACTATTAGAGACATGAGAGCAATAACAATAATTCCTGGAGTGTATATCTGCCGTCCACCCCAATATATATATATATATATGCCTAAGTGACTGTTACAACCAGACGACCAGTAGCTATAATGCGCACTAACCACCATGGTGCACGTCCAATCCAGGAGCTGCCCCCTGGTGGTCAGTGTTCTCCCATAGCCAACCTCCCATGACCAGCCAACCTCCCGTGGTCCCTCCCCCTGGCCGACTGGCCCCAATCACCCCCATCGACCCCAATTGGGACTGACCAAGATGGCCCTGATCAACCAGGAGGGACCTCCCCCCATGCACGAATTTGTGCACCCGGCCTCTAGTACTAAATAAGCTTCACCCAGCAGCATGGGTATTCTAATCCTTTCCTCACCCAAGCCATTTCCGCCCTTTAGTGTTTCCTTAGAAACTTGGCAGATGGGATGGGAGCCTATAAAAGGAGCAACAGTAAGCAGAATGAATTACAGCAAAGGTGTGTGGCTGGCAGAATTGGCCCAGAAAAGGGCGGGTAGCGGGGCTTGATCTGACATGGACTTTTTTGGTATTTCTCATGTTCCTCTCTCCTAAGACCCTGGGCTGTGTTAGTTCTCACATCTGCACTGGGCACCCAGACTTGGCATTGATAACTTCCAGTTTTTGGCAAGATAGTTCAAAGAAGAGCAAAGAGTGAGGGGTGGCCTTTCTGAAATCATGAGGTTTGATCAAAATTATTTTTAGATATGCTGTGTATTTTTACTGTTGTTGTTAATTTGTTTCCAGTATCCCAAGGTCTGAGTAAGACCACTGGTACCAGGCAACACTGAGAAAACATATTGTTATGTTTTGAAAGGTCTGTTTTTTTCTTTTAATCCTTAACAGAGGATATTTCTCATTGATGTTCAAAGAGAATTGGAGGAAGAAAGGAGAGAGAGAGAGAGAGAGAGAGAGAGAGAAAGAAACATGGATGTGAGAGATACATTGATTGGCTGCTTCCTACACTTGCCCCAACTGGGGCCAGAGATCAAACCACAATGGAGGTACATGCCCTTGACTGGCAGTTGAACCTGAGACCCTTCAGTCAATCTGTGGGCCAATGCTCTAACCACTAAGCAACTGGCCAGGGCATGTGTGGTCTTACCATATGATATAGCTTAGGCATCGGTCCTGTGTTCTACAATTTCCTCATTCCACTCCACATGTCAGACCTTATTTCTTTGTCAGGATCCTTTTTTGTTGTTCTTTAGTTCCCCATCAAGAGTGAATAAATCATAGAACACACACCTATAGATTATCCTGCAATAATATTCAATAATTATGCAAAAAAATATTTTTTAATGGTTCAACATTTATTGTGCACCAGCTATGTTCCAGGCACTGATCTAGGCCTTTGGAATCCTGAACAGATGAAAGCCTCTGCATAAACTCTAGTTGGGGGGGAAACCATAAATGAACAAAATTACATGCTATGTCAGAAGGTGACAACTACTGTGAACAAAATAAAGTGGAGGTGAGGGGGAGGTACAGGGGTGGGCATAGCATGTTAATTGTAAAATAGGGTTTGCAGGGTGGGCCACACTGAGAAAGTGACATTTGAGCAAAGGGTAGAAGGAAATGAGAGATGGAGACATTGTGAGTTCTGTAAAAGCTCCTTCTGAACAGAGGAGGCAGCCCCAACAAAGGCCCTTGGTTGGGGGCAGTGTGGCTGGTGCATTTAAGGAACACACACAGGCAGCTGGGGCTCAGGCTGGAGCACAGAATGCACTGGAAAAGGAGTGGGATTTGGGGGCTCAGGGGAGGCAGTAGGGCAGGGTTGTGAGGTGGGGGAGGACTGTAACTTTGAGGCAAAGAGGAATATTTAGAGCAGTGATGGCGAACCTTTTGAGCTCGGCATGTCAGCATTTTGAAAAACCCTAACTTAACTCTGGTGCCGTGTGACATATAGAAATTTTTTGATATTTGCAACCATAGTAAAACAAAGACTTATATTTTTGATATTTATTTTATATATTTAAGTGCCATTTAACAAAGAAAAATCAACCAAAAAAAATGAGTTCATGTGTTACCTCTGACACTCGTGTCATAGGTTCGCCATCACTGATTTAGAGGATTTAGACAAAGAAGGGATGTACGTTTTTTATTATCAAAAATCCTAAAGAGCACAGGAAGACCACTTAGAAGGGTACCCCAATAACCCAGGCCAGAGGTGCTGCTGCTCAGAGCGGGGTGGCCACTGTGGAGGGCATGAGGGGTCAGGTGCTAGATGTATCATGAAAGTACCGCTAATAGGATTTCCTGATGGGTTGGATTTGGAATAAAATTTCTAAAAATCTCAATATGATACACGTGTATGCTTGCTTGGTTGTCCTGAAGCGTGGTAGACAGAATGAATACACATGCAACTATTCATAACAGTTACCGGAGGGCAGGGAAGAGAGGAGGGGAGGCGAGTTTGGGCTTTAGAGGTGCACATTTCAGTGCTGGTTGGCCTGTTGCAAATCACACTTGCTTTTTGTGGTCTGAATGAAAAAAAGTCTATAATTTATTTGTACAAAGATGCTCCTTTGACTTGCCCGCCTCTGTGTTTAAATATTGGTGAGGCTCACTGAGTGACTTGTCCCAATCCCCAATGCCCAAAGCAGGGCTTTGGCTGTCCGTGTTGGTATGTTTTCACCACCTGCCACATGCTTGGCACTGCAGTCGCGTGTACTCTTTAACCCCCACGTACATTAAACACAAAGAACGAGAAGGAAATATCATCCCTTAACACTTCTGCTTTCTCTGATGGCACTGGGGGCTTCAGGAGACTGTCTCAGACAATTTGGGTGGCTTTATGTCCATGGCTACATAGTTGCTTCTTAATATCTGGTGTCATTAACACAGAAACAAGAATGAAGGAGAATTCTGGGGAGAGGAGAAGGCCCTGAGAAGCGCTTTGTAGCAGCACATGGGTGGTAGTCTCTAGAACAGGGGTGGGCAAACTTTTTGACTCCAGGGCCACAATGGGTTCTTAAACTGGACCGGAGGGCCGGAACAAAAGCATGGATGGAGTGTTTGTGTGAACTAATATAAATTCAAAGTAAACATCATTACATAAAAGGGTACGTTCTTTTTTTTTTTTTAGTTTTATTCATTTCATTTTTTTTTTTTAGTTTTATTCATTTCAAATGTGCCGGATCCGGCCCGCAGGCCGTAGTTTGCCCACGGCTACGAGTCTAAGCCAAAGGATTCGGGTGGAGGGATATCTTACTTTTCTTACTCTTTCTTATTAGGTATTGCCGGTTGGATGAAAATCACAGGAGACAGCTGTGGCTTTGTCCTGTGACTGTTCTCCACAGATATTCCTGCTCGGCTCACAGAGTTATTAGCATGGTGAAAGGAAGGAATGCTTTCTAGAATGCAAGGAGTTCTGTGGCCTTTGCTAATCTTTTCCATGGCGGTGGAGGTGGGGAGTCAGGGAGGGGCGGGGTGCTACCGGCCTTCTGCATATGAATATCTCCAATGTGCTTCATAATATCTGTCACCCACACAGAGAAACCTGCACATCCTCACCTCGGAGCCTGGGAAAGGGGAACACAGACATGATGGCTGAGAAGGACTTCCTCTCACCTGTCTGTCCCAATAGCCATGCGAGAGAGGGCAGGTCCTTGTCTTCGAGGCCATGATCTTGGCTTTCTGCATTTTGGCATCAGATTTTGCTCTGTGTCCTGCTTCCTCCACTAAGTGCCAACTTGAATGAAGCACTGAGCACCACTTCCCCATGACCCCAAGATTCTTCTGCATGTGAGGGCACTTCATACTGAGGGGAAGTTCCGACTGCCCTTGTCAGGTGTTGCCTGGTCTCCATCAAATTTGCCACACTCTCCCGGTGCCACTCTGTGGATGTCACTCATCCGGTCTCTGGGCTGAGGGTTCCCCACTGAGGTCCCATTGGCACAATTCTTCTCTCCAGCACTTGAAACATTCCTTTCTATGATTGTAAATGACTTCAATTTATATGTGTGTGCCTTTTCAAAAGATATTCCAAATACTGGTTCTGAGGCAAACATTTTGGAAATCTTCAGAGCAGTGTATGTTCAAAGCTGTGTATCTTATCATTAATAACAGCAGAATATACATTCATGTTGGTGATATAAGTTGTTGTTATTAATTATAATAACCATCTACACTAATAAAAGACAAAGATGCAAATTGACCATACCTTCGCTGCACCATAAGCCATGCCCACCAGCCAATCAGAGCGACTGTATGCAAATTAACCCAAACAAGATGGCAGCCAGCAGCCACAGAGCTGGAGCGAGCAGAGGCTTGGTTGCCCCAATGATGGAGGAAGCCAAGCTTCCCAGCCAGCTGCTGCCTCCTCTCAAGGCAACAAAGTTTCAATTATAGAATCCTTGCACAGATACCTGCTTCCAGTTGCCATGGCCATGGAGCTGGAGCGAAAAAACAAAAAAAGGAAAGGCTA